>NC_045438.1:107127475-107192239 GCF_002776525.5 Piliocolobus tephrosceles
GTTACATATGTATACATGTGCCATGTTGGTGTGCTGCACCCATCAACTCGTCAGCACCCATCAATTCATCATTTATATCAGGTATAACTCCCCAATGCAATCCCTCCCCCCTCCCTCCTCCCCATGATACGCCCCATTGTGTGATGTTCCCCTTCCCGAGTCCAAGTGAGCTCATTGTTCAGTTCCCACCTATGAGTGAGAACATGCAGTGTTTGGTTTTCTCTTCTTGTGATAGTTTGCTAAGAATGATGGTTTCCAGCTGCATCCGTGTCCCTACAAAGGACGCAAACTCATCCTTTATTATGGCTGCATAGTATTCCATAAACCTCATACTTTTCATGTAACAAAGCATGATACAGAATGCATACACATTATCCATGTTTGGATACCACAATTTTCTATCTTAATTAAAATAAGAAGATACAAGGAAGTCATTTCTAATAAGCACTGTTGTCATTAACCTTTCTATTGTCATGGTCAATGATTGCTTTCTGAGGCACTCTTTATTAAAACCCTCTATGCCCAACACTTCCAAAAATGAATTGTGATATAAATTTGTCTTGATATACAAAATGTATTAAGTAGAGGATTTTTTGTTTTGTGTGTAAAGTAAATGAGATTAAATAATGCCTCAAAGTATAAATGGTCTTTCTACATAAGAAAAGTGATTATTAAGCACATACATAAATGCACACACACATACAAACACACACACACACACACACACACATACCTGGGATTAAGCACACTTACTCATCTTTCCCCCAGAACTAAATGGAGTTGGGTATGTGAAAAATCCTAGTTATAACTATTTCCTTAAAACATATTATAATCAGTGCTAACCAACAAGGCAGCCCTTACCCAATCAACTATTTTAAATTCTAAAACTAATGTTCAAGAAACATAATGGAGGTAAAGAGAAGAGACTCCATCTCAAAAAAAAAAAAAAAAAAAAAAAAAGAGAGAGAAGATAACTGCCTACCATGTAAATGTTGTTCCTGACAAAACTGAGTCAGTGTCCTATTTACCAATGAAGTATTTAAAGAAACAAAATATATTTGGAATAGGACTGCTTTCTTAGTGGGTAGAAAAGATCACAATACTCAAATTGTCTATTATTAATATTGCCTATTAATATATCAGGGATACTGTAATCTATATGAATTTAATGCTAGTACCTACAGAAAGGTATGATTCAACTCTCTGATTCTATGACTTTATCTTTTTTAGATTCCACATATAAGTGGGATCATGTGGTATTTGTCTCTTTGTGCCTGACTTAACATGATGTACTCCAGGTTCATCCAAGAGGAGGTATTGGGAAAAGGATACAAAATTTCAGTTAGATAGGAGAAATAAATTCAATATGCCCTGTACAACATGATGATTATAGTTAAAAACAATGTATTATATACTTAAAAATTATTTACAGATTAGATTTTGTGTTCTCACCACCTCAAAATGTGTGTGAGGTAATACATGTGTTAATTAACTTGATTTAGCCATTCCATAATGTATACATGCATCAAAACATCATACTGAATGCTACATATATACGTTTTTAATTTGTCAATTTAACAATAAAGTATGATTCACAATTCAAATTTTAAAATGAGAATTTACTGGCATCAAACTAAATTGTTCATGACTTTATAATTCATAAAATGAAACTTGTACATACTGAATTTCATTAAATGAAGGTGTTCTGGGGGAAAATAATGTTGCATATATCACTGTTAAAACAATCGTCCTTGTATTTCTGTCATGTATTGGTACTGAGAAATAAGTTGTTACTCTTCTAAAATACAAAAGTTTTCAATAGCTAATACAAAAAAAATAAGGCTTTGTCACAAATTATTGCTTGATTCTCAATAAAGTAAGTACTTAATAATGTCATTCTGATAAAGCTACATATAGACAAGTAAAATGAAAATAATGTTTGAGCAAATGCTTATCTGCTAGAGCTTTAAAGATACATGTCTCTAAATGTGTAGTAATTCATATAAAAAGCTGAAATGGTAATTAGCCTTTAAACATGTTTGCAAAAGAAAGTAAAGAAGAACAAAACTCAGCAAAATAAAAATGCTTAAGTGTGTTGGAAGCCAAAATAATAATGCTGCTTTCTGGATAGGACACTCTGTTATGGGAACTTGTAATTAGAAAGCAGATTTAAGTATATATTTTTAAGTGCTTGTGAAGTGAAAAAGACTGGAGTGCAGATAATGGAGCAATTAGGTTTTCAGCCTTCACAGGCCATATTCAGTCATTCTTGTGTCAAGCTACAATGGGGAACTACAGATGCTGTAATTAAATGCTCCAGTCTACTCAATCTATAACTATACTAAAGATTCTTGGAGTATAAAATATTTTGGCTGGGCTACCCAAACAACCATCTCTAATGTTCTGGAAATGTATTAAAGTCAAGTCCAGATCAATTTAGAATATTAACTAAAAGTCAATTAAATTTCTCTAATGAAAATGACAATATGTGTATTATTTTGGAGGAGTGGTCAAATAAATTGAATGAACTGTAAAATGCTGAGTCCATAATAAGATATTAATCCAATAGAAAAAAATAAATGATTCATTAAATAGTTGAAATTAATTTTGTCTTTCATTTGTTCTGTCTAGCAATTAAACAGCAAATATGGAGCAAATATTGGTTTTTATTAGCAGTATTGTGTTCTTCCTGGTGATTAAATCATTACTTTAGTTCAATGTAAGTGCTAACATGCTAAGGTTATTTTGACAGCAAACATATAGGGAATCTGAGTGAAAGATGTGAATATTTCTATCTGCCATTTAAAACAGTTTTTTTTTTTTTTGCTTCTTTTATTCCTTTCTCTTATTTTTATTTTAGATTCAAAACTCTTTAATATGTTGGCCAAGTGTATATTTAATTCTATTTTAATTTTATTTCCTTTTAATGGACCAGACCTATTTATTCCTTCTTCCTTTATAACCTATTGACTGCTCCATTTGTGTGGCTAATTATATTTGACTATATTTTCTGTAAAATTAGCATATTGAGTAAAAAGTTACTGTAATTGACCATAAATATAAACATATTATATAGCTTTATCAACAAGTTAATGTGCAGCCCATCCCAGCTGAGTTACCTATCATGTGCAACAATAGGATGACAGGTCTGGCAAACTTAGAGAAATGCTTATCTATACTGTACATTTTATACTAATCATTTTTATTTGCATTACCAAAAGGAGAAAATATACTCCTGACACTCTAACAATGAGACAAAATTATAATTAAGTTAAAAATCACAGACAAGGATTGTTTGCAATGAATTCATAATACTCTGAAAGTTTTGAAAAATTGGAAAGTAATGACAATGCTATTGTTTTCTAAATGTGTACCTTTCTTAATTTCCAGCCCAATACTCACCCTTAAACTGTGATATTATTCAGCATTCTGTCCTCAACTTTTAAACATTTTCACTATATATGCTTTTCAGATTGTTCAAATCTATTCAAATGTATCAACCACCTATTTCCCAGCATGTGAAAAATGGTATTTTCCCTTTAAATTGAAAGAAGTATGTGTTGATAAGTTCTAAACTGCCATGCATATCCTAGTATTACACATGTTCCTGGAATAAATTTAAAATAAAATAGGGAGCAGAGACAACAGAAATTGTGGGAATTCGAAGACCTCAAAGACATTCAGTTTGGCTAAAGTTACTCTGAGAGCATGAAGCTGGAGTTTTAAACAGAATTCAAACCAGAACTGTCACCCAAGGAATATTAGGGGCAATGGGAAGTTATTAATCTGGGAAAAAATTAATCATATATAAATTTGGGGAGATTATTCTAAATTATAAAGTATAATTTGATTTTTTTCTTCTTTTGAATGAATTTTCTTTTGTGTATTTGAGATTTACAACATGATTTATGGGATACATACAGATAGTAAAATGGTTACTATGGTGAAGCAGATTAACACATGGCTACTTTTCTTTTTGTGGCAAGTCACCTAAAATCAATTTATGGCACATTGGAAAGAGAGAAAAAATTAAGTGCTTGCAGTAATCAAGCTGTGGTCTATTGCAGAGGCATGGAAAAAGGGCTTGAGTTAGGTAGTTGGATAATTTCAGGAGATATTTAGGTTACAGACAAAATAAGTTAGAATGTTGTGATATTGAGATGTGTAAAGTAAGAAGAAAAAAGAAAACTGTTCAGTTTCTTAGGTCAGATAAATGGATTATTGCTTTAGGGCAACAGGAGTGGAAGAAGCACATTTAATGAAGAGGGAGATCGGCAGAGCTTCAAGCATACTGAATCTGTCAGATTATAAATTATTAAAATCAAGGTTTCCTTTAAATAATCCTAGTATGTGCATCTGAAGCATAGGAGAAAGTTCTGGAAGGACCATAGTTTTATAAAGCATCAGTCAAAAACAAGTATATATGGAATGGTCAAGTTTTTTCGTAGGACTGGTTACTAAGAAATACTAAAATGTAAAGGCTGGTTGGGGAAAGGGACACATAATGAGAAGCCAAAGGTGAACACAAAAGATAGGAGAGTTCCAATTAGGAAGAAGTAGTAAGAAAGTCCTACATAGGGTTGGACAGTTGTGTGATTTGGTGTGAAAATGATCTAGAAAACTATTACTAAAGTGGCCTTGGTAAACTTCACAAGAAGAGTTTCAATGGAGTTTAGTCATTGGCAATGATATATGTGGAACTGTACAGATGAAATGAAAAAGTGGCGATAGTAACACTAGATTTCTTCTTGAAAATATTTGGTAGAAAAATGGTAAGGAGAAAAGAGGCTAAATAGGGGAAATATGAGACAAAAGCAATATTTGTTCATCAAAATGTTACGGGCTTAAGGGACGTATGGCTATCTTCCATTAGCCCTTTCAGATCTACTCAGTGTCCAAGAAGCTACACTACATGACCTGTATTTTTCACGCTTTCTTTTGAATTTGGCAAATGGGAGCCCCAATATGAAATAAGAGGAAGGGAAGAGACAGATGCAAATACGTTTATTACCTCATTTTCCTCTGTGTTTTACCACAAGGTGGCTGTGCCCCTCCACTGATCAGCTCATCTTCCCTATGGCAGTGGTCTCCACACAGCTCCTCTGCCTTAGGTTCTATCACCAGCTACCTCCACTCAGCTCCTGAGTGGCAGAAAAGACCTCATTCTATTTCTGGTGGTTTCCACATGCCCTGCCGCACTTTGTAAGTAGTCCCTTATTAAATCCCCCACACATTTCTGAGTTTGATTGCATCATCTCTTGCCTGCTAGGATCCAATCACACTTATTAATCCTAATGTATGCATAATATTAGAACAGAAGTAGAGACTGAATCTTCAGGATGTAAAGAAGATAATTAACATAGAGGGCAGTGGAATGTGGTATGATGGTAATCTACAAATCTGATGATAACATTAAATGAAAATGTCATCTTAAATATAAATGGCCATAGATTTAAATGTGAAACATATGATCATAAATATTTTAGAAGAAAACATAAGAGAAAATATTTGGAATTTAGAGCTGTTCAAAGAATTCTTAGACTTGAAACATAAAACAGGATCCAGAAATGGAAAAAAAAAACAATAAATTGGACTTTGTCAAGATCGAGAGGGATGAATCTATTGTTCTTTGGTAATAAAGTAATCAAATACAAAGTATAGATGGAGATATAGGTAAGACTAGAGATTTTACTGGTAGAAATTTGAGGGAGTTTTATGATGGAAGTCATGTTCTCTGAAATTTAGAGGTATGGTTATATTCTGTGAGTGACCAGAAAAATGACAATTTATAATTCAAGGAGAGTATATTAGTCTATTCTCAAAATGCTATAAAGAATTAGCAGAGACTGGGTAGTTTATTTAAAAAGAGGATTAATTGACTCACAGTTCTGCAGGCTGTACAGGAGGGATGGCTGCAGAAGCCTCAGAAAACTTAAAATCAAGGCAGAAGGTGAAGGGGAAGCAAGCGCAACTTCACATTGCATGGCAAGAGGATAGAGAGAGTGTGGCAGGGGCGAAGGTGCCACACACTTTTAAATGACCAGATCTCCTATTAACTCAAAATAAGAGCTCACTTATCACAAAGGGGCTGGCCCAAGCCATTTACAGGGCATGTGCCCCCATAATATAAACACCTTACACCAGGTTCCTCCCCAACTTTGAGAATTCAACATGAGTTTTGGGTGGGGACACAGAGCCAAACCATATCAGAGAGTATAAAACATTTCACATTTAAATGAATGTACATTTTCCTGTATGCTGGTGATAGTCTCTATCTCACTTGAAAATGATTCTCCTCACCACATTTTTCTTTAGCAATTGCTACTTTGGTAAGAGTTAATATCTACCCTAAACTAGATCACATATTATTTTAGGGATCTTGAATGAAGAATTTGGGAAAATGTTGCTCAGACTTCATTTGACATTGACCATATGAAACATGAATTTACAATTACTGACAAAGGAAGTCCTCAAGTTGGAAGAAAAAAAGTTCATAGAAGTTTAGAATCATAACAATAATAAGGAAAGCTATAAAAATACAGACAAACAGATATGGCAAAGTTATAGTCCTTAATGTACCTGAGCCGAATGCACTTCTACTCTCATGATTTGCTACTTGAGCTAATAAATTTCTCACTGTACTAGTGTTGATTCTACTAAGGTTCTGTCTCTTTTCCCTTAAAGAGTCTTCCATTATAAAAATGTAGGCACTATTGAAGTCCAGTTCACACATTTCTTGACATCAGTCTTCGAACTTGTGTGGTTTTTCTCTATCATTGCTCAGTAGCCCAAGAGGAGTCACATAGAATTAAAAAGTTAGAGTAGTCCAGCATTGAGGAAATAAAGAGAAAATAATAGGTTCTTTGTGTCAGTGAATAACAAGGGAAATGTAATCCCACCTCTTGAGTCTGAAGTTTTATTGATATAGAAAAAACTGTTGCTTAAGAGGGACAAAAGAAATATGATGCAATCATAATGAAACAGGTTTTAATGAAGCAATAAGGTAAAAGTATATTCAACAAATAATATAAGAAAGATTGTTAATAACAAAAGGGTGAGTTTGTTTGTGGTGCTATAACAAATCTACCAACTACATCCCTGGCTGTTTAACCCTAGTTGTTAAATTCTAAACACATCTACATCTACCGGCTACATCCCTAGCTGTTCTATAGCTGTTCTTGAGCCAAACCCTCTAAGTCAATTAAACCTCTTAGCAAATATTTCAGAGTCCATATCTTAAATTCCATAGACTAAGTGGCTTATAAACAACAGAAACATATTTGTCATAGTTCTGGAGGCTGCAATGTCGAGCATCAAGGCACCAACAGTTTTGGTGTCTGGTACCAGCTCACTTCCTCATAGGTGGTTATCTTCTCACTGTAACCTCACATGGCAGAAGGGATGAAGGATCTCTCCTATAAGGACTGTAGTGTCTTTTATAAGGACTCAAATTTCTTACACACCTCAGAAATTATTCATGAGGTTTTCCCTCTCAGAATGTCATCATACCCTGAAGACTTCATCTCCTAAACCTTCACATTGGAAATCAGGTTTCAACATAAAAATCTAGGGCTCTGGAGTGTCACAAGCATGCAGACTACAGCAGGATACAATGGCAAGGTTTTGGAAGACTATCACAGTGAGATGTTGATTCAAGTGAGAAGCGCCGAGTTAAATGGAAATAAATGATTTAGAAAAATTGCACTATTAAAAATGTATTTTGTCAGAGATAAGAGTGTTCAGAAGATATTGTGGACTTAGGAGAGCACACACACAAAATGGCACACTAATCATGGAGGCTTCTGGCAATGGTGGAATAGCATATAGAAAAACCATTCTTCGGATGACAATTTTAAACTCTAAACAAATAATGAAAACAACAGTTTTAAGGCCCTAAAGAGTTACCTGAAGCAGGCAGAATTTAAAGAGGAGTCAAGCTTTGAAAGAAAGAAGCTCTGCTGGGTAAAATGTGTATTTCTATTGCTTTTCACCTGAGGATTACCTTCAGTCTGATATGTATGGGCAGTGAAAAGAATAGGAGAAAGCTGCAATTATAAGTGTATGAAGAGTCACAGGACAAGTTGAGGCTCCCAGAATGGCAAAAAAGTGAAGGGACTAGGGAATTCAAGAAAGAAGGACACCACATAAGGAAGAGTACCAAAATACAAATTGTACAAATCCTTTGTCAATGCCTGAATGACACAAATGTAGGGAATCTCAATTTTCCCCAGTGAAAGCAACCACTGAAAGTATAAGGAGCTGAGTGGTTGTGGCTGTTTCCAAACACATTGAGGTGGGATATAGCATTTGAGTTCAGATGTGATAACATCTTTCTATAATAAATAATATTATTGTTTAAAGGAAGAAAACAGAATCCAGAGACAATGCAACATATGAGTACGATGTCAAGAATATAATGAACTATTACTAGAGAGACGTCATCCTCAGAATATTTTCACTATAGTAAAATTACTAGAAGAAAACCTAGGCGAAAATCTCCACAAAATTGGATTGGGCAAAGGATATTTTGTATATGACTCCAAAAGCACAGGCAGCAAAGGCAAAATTAGACAAATGGGATGGAATCAAGGTAAAATCTTCTGCATGGCAAAGCCAACAACAAAATGAAGACAACCCACAAAAAGGAAAACAATATTTTCAAACCATACATATGATAAGGAATTAATATCCAAATTTTATAAGGAACAGAAACACCTCTATAACAAAAAACATACAACTTGGTTGAAAAAATGGACAAAGGATCTGAACAGACGTTTCTCAAAAGCAGACATAAAAATGGCAAGCAGATACATTTAAAAATGCTCAGCATCACTAAGCATGAGGGAAATACAAATATTATAAAAACCACAATGAAATACCACTTTACTCCTCTTAGCATGGCTTTTATTATTATCAAAATGTGAAAAATAAGTGCTGTTGAGGATGCGGTAAAAAGGGGTAACTTACACATTGTGGGAATGTAAGTTACTAAAGTCATTATGAAAAATGGTATGGAGATTCCTCGAAAAACTAAAAATGGAACTAGCATATGATCAAGTAATTCCATTTTTGAATACATGTGCAAAGGATATGAAATCTGTATGTTGAAGGGATATTTGCATGCCCACATCATGGCAGCATTATTCACAATGGTTAAGAGATGGAAACAACCTAGGCATCTGTCAATGGAAGAATGGATAAATAAAATGTCATATATATGCATAATGAAATATTAGTTAAAAAGAAAGAACTTTTGTGACAACATTGATTAACCTATAGGGAGAATATTATGTTAAACAAAATAATCCAGCTACTGAAAGAAAAGTACCAAATGATCTCACTTACATACGAAATCTAAAAATGTTAAACTCATAGTAGCAGAGAGCAGAATAATGCTTACCAGAGACTGAAGGAGGGGTGCAGGAGGGAATTAGGAATTGTTGATAAAAGGGTACAAAGCTTCAAAAAGAGGCATAAGATTTGAAATCTATTGCATAGCAGTGTAACTACAGTCAATGATAAAGTACTTTAGATTGCCATTAACATAATCCATTTAGAGTTCATTTGTACTATTACACATAGATTTAAAAATATTATACCACTGTAGTTCCATTTACTTCATTTACTGTAGTATTGTCATATTTATTACACTTATGTTATTTATAAGTGCCACAATTTGCCGTTATAAAATTTGCTTTAAACAATTACCATGTGTGTATATTTCAAAATAAGCAAAAGCAAATTTCAAATTTCTCCCCATAAAAAATGATAGGTAAATGAAGTAATAGATATATTATCTCAATTTAATGACTGAACTTTGTATATGTGTATCAAAACATCACATTGTATCCCATAATGTATACACTTATAATTTAACAATTAAAAATCACAGTAATTTTAAACTATAGAAAATAATCAAAAGATATCTAAATTTTCAGGCCATCCCCATTCTATAGGAGAATCAGAAATTGAATTTTCACAGGACTCTCAAGAAATTTAATACACATTCAAGCTTACATAATCATAATTGAGGCCAGTGCTTCTTAAAAGAAATAAATTATAATGTCAGCCAAATGTGTAGTTTTAAAATGGCTCATAAATATATATAAAATAATTTTAAATGAATACATATTAAGATAAATAAAGAAGTTCTTCAGCATAAAAGGAAATAACACCAAATGGAAACTTATAGAAAGACATGAAGTCTTTGAAAATGAAAAATATGTAGGCACATACACTAGAATATACAAAATTTGTATTTTTTTTTAAATACATGCAACTGTTTAAGATAAATTCTATAATGCTGAATTGTGGATTTGTAAATAATAAGTATAACAAACATAATAGTATAGCAAATGGGGTAAATTGAACCATACTGGTGTAAAATTCTTACATTTGTGTGTAGTTGTGCAAATTATCTCTAAATGGATTAAGGAAATGGCATTCTAAAGAGCAACAAGTACAAAATAATGTAAAAAGGGATGACTATACCAATGAAATAATAACAATATTTAATCAAAAAACAGAAAAAGCAAGAAAATTGCAACAAAAAAAATAGGCCAAATTAAAAAAAAAAAAAGCAAATGATGGACATAAATTCAATGATCAAAATAATTCCATTGAATGTCAATGAACTAGACAAAAATCCAACCAAGGTATAGATTGTTCATCTGGATAAAAAAGGCCCAACTTTATTCAATCTACAAGAAATGCATGTAAAATATAAAGACATAGATAAGTTGTAAGAAAGACAGATACACTATTCAAAAAGAAAGCATAAAATTGTGATGATCTATATTCATATTAGAACAAATAGATTCCAGACCAGAAGAAAAAATGATTATCATAATACTAAAGGGTCAGTTGATCAGTAACTCCAGTCAACAAAATGTGGGGCAGCAGAACCATGCATACAATATGCAGATTCACGAGAAATAATAACAGGTTTTTATTTGTTAAGTCTGTAAGTAAGTCAGTTGTTTGTTACAGACAGAGACAATTGAAACAAGTTAGTACCTAGAAGTGAGATGCTACCGTAAATAAAACACTTTTGTGGCATTGAGACTGTTTTGGAAAGAGGTCGAAAACATAGAAAATATTAATGATGTCTGTAAGATCAGTGAGGAAATTTGTACTGGAGCTGGAGAAATGGAAACCGTGTTATATATTGGCCAAATACTGGGACCACTGTTGCTTGTGCCAATGTGAAAGATAGAAAATATACGGCATGACCTTATTAACTAGGCTGAAATTTCAGGACAAAATGTGGAAGTTACCAAATAGCTTCATCTACTGGCCTATGATAAAACAGGAAATAAGAGATGAGTTAATGATGGGATTGTTTTTAACCAAAATTTAGAAAAATTATTTTTAACACAGGAGTAATGTGTTGAAAAATAAATAAGATTCTTATTTTCAGACTTCCAGCTGGTAAAAAGTTTTCAAAATAGACTCAGAGCTATTATTGAATCCAGGACATTACCAGTAAAAGTAGGGTTCAGGTCAAGATCAAGAGTACATGGTTTTTAAACCCTTTGTTAAGACAAGAATCATCTAAAGCAGAGGAATGTAGACCCCTCATGTAGATAAAAATATTTTTAAATCCTAAGGATATATCTTAACTCTTACCTCGTGGTAGAGAGGAGATAATTCTGAGAGATTTGTGTGTCTGACAGGAAGCTGGCTAAGAAAATTATTCACCTGCAACATGGGCTACTACTTATGGCTTACAGAGGAAGGGTCACAGAAGTACTATGGACCAGTCTCTGCTATATACCTTTCTTCTTCTCTCCTTTTTTTTAGAACGTTTTTCTATTGTAGTATTTCTGTCTCTGTTTAACTTTACATATTGAGAATATGGATAAGCAGATAATCCATCTTAACTTTGTAAGTCTTTGAATCAAGGAAAACTGTACCCAAAAGTTAAAACAGAGGAGCTGTAGTAAATAGCCTCATCTGCAATCTACATCTGGACTTAATTTAAATAATACTATTCTAGATTTTAAGTGAATTCCAATGTGATAAGACATTTATGGGTAGAAAAGACTATAATTTTCTTTTTGGGCATCTTAGTTATAGTGGCCAGAGATTGAGCTGTGGTACATAATATCTAAACATGACCACTTATCATCCCACTTGATCAGCTGGGATTGATCAAACCCTCTTCTGTCCATGCAGTTTTCTGTATGACTAGCTTAGGCTTCCTTACAACATGGCAACCTGGGGGTAATCACATTTTTTTAGAGCATTAGTTCTAAGCTAGAAATGACTTTGCCTTTCCAGGAGACATTTGGCAAAGCATAGAGACATTTTTGGTTGTCAGGACTGGAGGAATAAAAGAGGCACCAAGTGAGTATACTATGTGCTAAATTTTTCCTCCAAAAATTCACATTTTAAAATTCTAACCCTCAGGTCATATCATAATGTAATATTATTTGTAAATAAAGTCATCTCAAATATATGTAATTAGTTAAGGTGAAATCATACTTGAGTAGGATAGGTTTCTAATCTAGTATGACTGATGTGCTTATCAAAAAGGAAAATTTAGGCACCGACACAAAGGGAGACCTCCATATGAAGATGAAAGCAGAGATTGGGGTGATGCTTCTACAAGTCATAGAATGACAGACATTATCATCAAAGCACTGGAAAACATGGGAGGAACATGTAAGAGATTTTCTCTCATAGTTCTCAGAAGGAATCAACTTTACCAAGACCCTAATCTTGGACATCTAGGTTTAGAGCTGTGAAACAATAAATTTTTGTTGTTTTCACCACCGATTTTGTTGCATAGCCTCACAAATACAAGGTAGAGGTCAGGGATTCTTTATACATCTTACAATGAATAACGAAGTCTCATATAACTAAACATTATCTGATAAAAGTGCCATTAATGGTGAAGTTAAGAACCTGGTAAGAAGCAACTATTTCAAGAGGAAAGAATCAGAAAGTTCAAGTCTCTTAAGATCCATCATCCAAAATTGGCAAAGTAACACTTCTGCAAGAGTCTATCATGCAAACATTTCAGAGTCCATCAGATTCAAAAATGGGGTAATATTTATTTATTTGCTTGTTTGTCTATTTATCCATTTACTTTTTACTACACTCTGCTATCTAGTAATGATTATTTATATTCCACTTACATGCAAAATACACACATTTTTACTAAGATACCAAAAGTCTTCCTCCATCATAGCGTAAGACTTAGGTTGAGATTATAAATTAAACTTTCTAAAATATATTTTTATAATAACTGCAGAAGCATAAAATATTTATGGTTAATATTTTTAAAAAGGAAAATGCAGAAAAATATAAAACATTGCGAAGAGAAATTAAATATATCTATAAGAATGCAAAACTGTAATCGCATCACATACTGGAAGCATGAATATGGTTAAGATAATTCATAGATTCAGTGTAATCCCTCTTCTAATGCAAGTAGTGTTTTTAAAAAATTGACGTGTTTTAAGATATAGAAATGTATAAACGTATAATGGCCAATAAATCTCTTAAATACAAGAAAAAGTTGAGAAATTGTACCATCTGATTTTACAACTTAAAAAGGGTTTTATTTGAAAAATAAAAAGACACTTTGATCAATGAAAGTGAAAAATTTCAGAAATAGAACCACATTTATACAATTAATTTATTTTCAACAAAGTATCCAAAGCACTTCAATAAGAAAATAAAAGTCTCTTAAAAAATGATAGTGGAAATGGTAGATATTCATAAGGAAAAAATGATATTGACTTCTACCTCACATCATACACAAAGGCACTAATTTAAGATGATCATCAGTCTCTATGTAAAACCTAAAACTATGAAGATTTTAGAAGAAAATGTAAAAGAAGCTCTTTGTTATCAAGTAGTAGGAATATTTTTATTAGGACATGTAAAATAAGCAATAATCATTAAAAATGGTAATTTAGACTAACCAAATTTAAAAATTTGCTCACAAATGATACTATTTAGAAAATGAATAAGTATAAGAAAAAATATTTACAAACACATACCCAGGACTTAAAGCAGAATATATCCGGAAAGCACTTATAATTCACTAATATAAAACAAAACACTAAAAATGAAGTGCAAATAACTGGAAACAACATTTTCATTGAAAGATAAGTAACAAATTCTTATTATGGTTAATCATCAGAGAAATGCAAAACTAACCAAAAGTGAATACTCCTCCAGAGTCTAAAATTAATAAAAAAAAATATTGAAAATGTGAAGTAACTCAAAGTCTCACACACTGTTGGTAAAAAGATAAAATTGTTGATAGGGAATCAAATAAAAATTTTAAAAAATTGAAAAATTTTGCAGATTATATTTAAAATTAAACATACACCTATCCTAAGAATAACAATTTATATAAACAAGTGAAATGAAAGTATTGTTCTATAAAAAGTTATTTACAAGAATGTTTATAGCAGTTTTATTCATTGTAACCGATTTTGGAAACAAACAAATATCTGTCAACCTGAAAATAAATAAGGACCTAGTGATATGTATGTACAATGTATAATGGACTATTACTCAGTGAAGGAAGGATCAAACTACTGACATAAGACTCTCTCAAACATTATGCTGAACAAAAGATAAAAGAAAAGGGACCTTTTGTAGGATTTCACTTTTTATTTCAAAAATAAGTAAAAACATTAAAAAAATCGTTACCCCAAGGAACAATGTTGATTGGGAAGTGGATAGAAGTAATTTTTTGTTTATGAAAATGTATTTTATCTTTAAAAAATGTGAGTTTTAAAGGTATATGCATTTTTTTAAACCCATCTAATCTACATATGTTTAGGATTATGCACTTATGTGTGTATTTTAGCTAAGAACAGGATGATACATTTTTTTTTTTTTTGACTACTTTTGTTCTCTACAGTGGTTTTGGTTAGCAATTCTAAACCTTTTAGTCATGCATTCCTGAGCAAATTTGTAGATATTGTTGAAATTGATGGACACTAGATTTCTCATTGTTGGAGAAGGAATTACTAATATGGAAAGGAGAAGTAAAAGGCACCCTGAGGTATTGTTTATAAATTGGAGATATGAGTATAAACTCATGTTTTTTAATATATAGCCATATAAATATAAATATATGTAAATGTGTGTATTTATCTATGATACTAGAATATTCCTAACACTTTGAATGATTGGATAAGACTGCATAGAGTTGACTCTTGAACAGTGTGGGAGCTAAGGGTACTAAAACTGCACAGTCAAAAATTTATGTATACATTTGACTCCTTAAATCTTAACAACTAATAACAAACTCTTGACTGCGAGTCTTACCCATAACATTAACAGTTGATTAACACATATGTGTATTTTGTATATTATAGGTATATATATCATATTGTTACAATGAATGAAGTAACCTAAAGAAAAAAAAAAGACTAAGAAAATCATAAGAAAGAGAAAATATATTTACTTTTTATTAAGTGAAAATAAATTATCATATAGGTCTTTTTCTTTCCATTTTTTACTTTAGGTTCAGAAGTTACATGTGCAGGTACATAATATGAGAAAATTGTGTGTCATGGAGGTTTGGTGTGCAGATAGATTGTTTCATCACTGAGGCAATAAGCTTAGTACCTGATAGGTAGTTTTTTGTTCCTTGCCCTCCTCCCACCCTTGACCTTCAGGTAGGTCCTGGTATCTATGTCCTGTTATTTGCATCTGTGTGTACTCAATGCTGAGCTCCCACTTAGAAGTAAGAATGTACAGTATTTGGTTTCCTGTTCTTGCGTTAATGAAATTAGGATAATGGCCTCCAGCTCCATCCATATTGCTACAAAGAATATGATCTCATTCAGTTTTATGTCAGCTTCATATTCCATGGTATATTTGTACCACATTTTCTTTATTCACCTCATCATTGATAGGCATTTAGATAGATTCCATGACTTTGCTATTAGGAATAGTGCTGCAATGAACATACATATGCATGCATCTTTATGGTAGAACAATTTATATTCCCTTGGGTATATACCCAGTACTGGGGTTGCTGGGTCAAATGATAATTCTGTTTTAAGTTCTTTGAGAAGTTTCCAAACTGCTTTCAACCATGGCAGGACTAACTTATATTCCCACCAGCGGTGTATAATTATTCCCTTTCCCCAAACGCACACTCCCCTCTGTTTTTTTTTTTTTTTTTTTTTTTTTTTTTTTACTTTTAATGATAGCCATTCTGAGTGGTATGAGATGGTATCTCATTGTGGTTTTGATTTGCATTTATCTAATGAATAGTGAAGTTGAATATTTTTTATAGATTTGGTCATGTGTACGTTGTCTTTTGACAAATGTTCATGTCCTTTGCCCATTTTTAATGTTTCTTTTGTTTTCTTTTTTTTTTTTTTTTTTGCTTACTAATTTGTTTAAGTTCCTTATAGATTCTGGATATTAGACGTTTGTCAGATGCATAGTTTGCAAGTATTTATTTCCATTGTTTAGGGTATCTGTTTATTTGGCTGGAAGTTTTCTCTTTAATTAAGTGCCATTTGTCAGTTTTGGGTTTTGTTACAATTGCTTTTGGTATCATAATGAAAATATTTTATTTTCCAGGGCCTATATTCAGAATGGTATTTCCCAGTTTTTTTTTCTAGGATCATGATAGTTATGTATACTATATGTGTGTGTGTGTGTGTGTGTGTGTGTATTTAGAATGGTTATGTCTTCTTGTTGAATTGACCCGTTTATCAATGTGTAATGCCCTTCTTTTATGTTTGTTGGTTTAAAATCTGTTTTGTCCGAAATTAGAATAGCAACCTCTGCTCTTTTTTATTTTCCATTTGTCTTATAGAATTTTCTTCATCTCTCTAGTTTGAGGTTATGGGTATCATTGCATGCAATATGGGTCTCTTAAAGGCAGCATACCGTTCAGTCTTATTTCTTTATCCACTTTGCCATTCTTTGCCTTTTAACTAAGACATTTACCTATTTACACTCAAGGTTAACATTGGTATGTGGATTTGATCCTGTCATTTTGTTGTTAGTTATTATGCAGACTTGATTGACACTATAAAGCAGCCCCTGAAGGATTACTACCAGGTCCATGGCTTTTTTTTTTTCCTCTGGCCTCCTCAATGTAAAGCACCTGCTATGTTGGAGGAATCAAGGTGTGCCTTGTCCACCGGCAACACCACCACAATGGAATTTGTCACCCAATGTGCTTCACTGGAGCAGTGGCAGTGGAATCTCAGTTTGTGCATGCATGCCAGCAGCAATAGTGGTACAGTGGAGTACATGCATGTGGACAGGGTGCTCAGGGGATGCCATGAGTTCTGTCTACACAGGTGCCAGAAAATCAGTGGGGGTGCTACAGGTGAGTGTGTGCCAGCATAGTGGTGGGGGAAGGCTGCAGTATGGGGAGGCTTGGGTAGGTGGGTGCATGTTGGTGGTAGTCTGTCTGCAGAAGCTCTCTCATGGTTAGGCAGGATCTGTCAACAAAGGACCTATGGTGATGGCCACCGGGAAGCACCTGGTTGGGCATCTGATGCTGTGCTGCAAACAGCATCAGCCAAGCAGGGACCCTGGGAGTGGCTGGCAGAGAAGGGAAAGCTCAGATCCCACTGGTTCCATATTATTGGCAAGATCACCCTGCTTTGTCCATGTCTGACAGTCATCAAAGGCTACAGACACTTAGGGGAGTGTGGCCAGACTTGGGGGATGTACATCCCTAGCTGTTCTCCAGCTGTTCTTGAGCCAAACCCTCTAGACTCCACACAGGCTGGCGGTCTGACCTTTCTAAACAGCTCTTCTTGTCAGCTCAAATGTCCACGGTGGCCACGGGGTGTCCTGAAGCTAGCATTCTGGTATTCCACAGTGAGAGTGGGCTATCCTCGCCTATTTATCTCACCCCTTCCCTGGGACCCATTGGCACCAGGAATGAGTCCTGGTACTCAGCAGGCCAATGCAGAGATTGCAAGTTGCTCCCTCTTCAGCCCAGGGTATTCATCTTCTTTCCATCCACTCTGAATGCCTTTCTTCCAAAGATCTTCATATAATGTGCCAGTCTTCTTAATAGTCTGGTTTCTTGCTAGAGATGCTCTTTCTATCTGCATTTAGTAGGCCGCCTTGGCTCCTTCTCCTCTTGTGAAGTTCTTCATTGTCATCATCTTCAAGTTGAATAGGCTTAGGACAAGGAGGAAGAGGAGAGGTTGGTCTTGCTGTCTTGGGGGTGGCAGAGGCAGAAGAGGTCAAGGAAGTAAAAGGGGAGGCAGGAGAGGCAGGCACACTCCATGTAAATTTTATTGAAAAACTTTGCATATAAATAAACCCATGTTGTTCAAGGGTCAATGGTTTATCAGTATGAATCTGATATGTGGGTATACGTGTCCATGTGTATTTTATATAATTCTACAAAGTATGTTTCTGCATATAAATGTATGTATATCAGTATATAGACATAAATATATACATATGTGTATGGATATATGCATACATACTCACACATGCACATATTTCCTATTTCCCTTTATAAGAGAATACTCTGATCACCTATATCTTGATTTCTTAATCTCATTCTCTACTTAATGGAACCATAACTTTTTACAGAAAAGATAAATTTCAAGCCTAGAGCAAGGAAGTTAAAAGAGAAGGCTTAAATATCTTTTTTGTGTTATAAATAAGTACTCAAAGAAAAATGAGAATAAACCAAAAGGACACAGGGGACAGCTCTACAGGTTTTCCACTGGCTAAGTATGAGGAAATTTCAGCAGTAAAATAAATAATAAAGTTAATGGATTATAATTCACTGAATAATATGATAACTGATGATTCAATTATTATATAAATGTATAATAAATTGAAAAATAGACAAATAGGGAGGTATAAAGGCAAAACTCTTCCTTATAGCAGAAAATCAACATATACATGAAAGTAAGGTGGAGCTGGAAAATTATCAATGATTGCTAAACTAGTGGGTGAAAGATTCTTTAACAAAAATATGTGTTTATACTTCTTAAATGACAAAATTATTCATTAAGTCCAAGGGGATAAGTTACATGATTTTGTTAATGCAATAACATGACAAATATTAGAACAACCTAACTAAAAATGTCCACTGATATGCACTGAGGATACCATATTCTGTTGTACTTCTTTCAAAGTTACACAAAACCTGAATTTGAATCAAAGGATGACATCAGATAAACCAAAATTGAAGGACACTTTTCAAAATTAGTAGACTATTATGGGCAAATTATACTAAAAATCTACTCTCAGCAATTTTTATGTGTACATTGTTATTAACTATAGTCAATAGTGTTGATTTTTGTAATTGTACTGATGATGTAAGAAATAACATTGTTCTTAGAAAATACATACTGCAGTAATTAAGGATAAAGGTTCATAATATTTCAAACTTCCTCTAAAATGGCTCACAAAAAGAATTGTATGTGATATAGATAATATACTCTATATTATTCTAGAAATGCATATAATATAGATAAGTAAACACAGAGATAAAATATTAAGGCAAATATAGCAAAATATCCCAAAACATTTTGGGATTCTGAGTAAAGTATTGGAGTTTCTTGCACTATTTTAATTTGTTTATAAGCTTTAAGCAATATAAAAATAAAAAGTTAACAGAAATTGATCTTAATCCTCCATGATGAGCACTGCACACCTGTTAGTAAGATAAAAATTAAATAAATACAAAGCAAATAACAATAGTAAATGCTTGTGGTGCAGAATAACTCAAAGTGTGCTCATTGATGATGGGAATGCAGGATAGTAAAGCAGACTTTGGCAAGAAATCTGGCATAATAATTTAGTGTGAATTAAGTATTCACTTACCATACAATCCAGCAGTCAAGTATTTACTCAAGTGAAATAAAGATTTTGTTAACCTAAAAACTTATATGCAAATGTTTATAGGGTACATTTATATATATTCATATTCAGCTTTATACATATGCACCAATAAATGCAAACAAACAACATGACTTACAACAGAAGAACGGATAACTTCTGGTAAATAAATACAATGATATTTGGCACTAAAAAGGAACAAAATGATTACTGCAATACTGATAAGTCTTAAGTGCATTTTCTTGTGTGAAAGAAGCCATACACAAAAGGTACCTGTTGCATGATTCCACTTATACAGCATTCAGGAAAATGCAGAGATTAATATCAGGACAGAAAGCAGATCAGTGGTTGACAGAAAGTTGAGATTGGGATTGTTTTTAATGAGGCATTCAAGAGAATGTTCTGTGATGGGACATACATTTGTCAAAATCAATAGAACTCTACCCTGAAGAATAACTTATTGTACACAAATTTAAAATATCAGCCAGGATGTTGGAGGGCTCAATAACAAAAAGCAGACTGTCACGAATAAATCCAACTTCATTAGAAGTCAGAATTATTAGAAAAGTTTATTAGAACTAGTTCATTAGAAAATGACGTTAGAAAAGTTAAGACATCACTAAATGATATGGAAAGAAAAGGAACCGATCTAAATAACTTTAGAAACAGAGTTTTGATTGACTACAGTAAGGTAAAAGCTAAAATAACTGTACAAAAACATGGTACTCTTTTGGATAAATTTGTTTCTTACAGAGGTATAGATGTGCAACTCTGCAACTACTTTACATGTAAAAGTAGAGTTCAGTATGTAATTAAATTATAAATAACGGTAGCCAAGCTTCTTACTGTCAGAAAAACACATTACAAATAGGCAAGAGGAAAAGGGTAGAACAAACCATGTGGTGACTATTTGACTGTTTAGCATCAGAGATATCTAAATCGTTTTTGTTTTTTTTTTGTTTTTTTGTTTTGTTTTGTTTTGTTTTTTGTTTTTTTTTTTGTTTGTTTTTTTTTCCTCTCGAGATGGAGTCTCACTCTGTCACCCAGGCTGGAGTGCAGTGGCGTAATCTCAGCTCACTGTAACCTCTGCCTCCCGGATTCAAGCGATTCTCCTGCATCAGCCTCCTGAGTAATTGGGCTTACAGGAGCATGCCACCACACCCAGCTCATTTTTTTGTATTTTTAGTAGAGACGTGGTTTCACTGTGTTAGCCAGGAAGGTCTAAATCTCCTGACCTCATGATCTGCTTGCCTCAGCCTCCCGAAGTGCTGGGATTACAGGAGTGAGCTACCATGCCCAGCCAATATCTGAATCTTTACTTGTTTTTTGACAGTATTTTCCAAAATGCTAGGTAGACTTTGGACTGTGCTCTCCTAATGGATCTTCTAATACAGGGAGACAACACAGGCCCGTGTAACATCCCCTGCCTTATTTGTAGCCCATTCATCTGTGCATAAATGCCATACTACATGTTTGTCTTATGGTCATACCCCTGGTCTTTTTTCATGAGTCCCTTTGGCCTGGAATGCATTTCCTTCCTACTAGTTTTATACTTCTGTTAAGAAAGTTTAGAATTCAACAATTAACAACTCTAATTGTTAAATTGTAAACACTCTTCATTTAGTTATTTATTTTCTGGAGAATGCCTGCGGTGCAGTTCCAGGCTACAGTATTTAGAGCACCTGAATTAATTATGTTTTCCTAATAATAACCCTGTTTCATTTATTAAACTAACAGTGGATAGAGTTAATATAAACTGTGTCATATTAGAAAGTCTACGTAAAGATTCCATAAATAAGTGACTGAAGAAGTCTTTTTAAATCTGTAAGAGAGGGACTGAAGAATTACTAGAAGAGCATAGAAAAGTAACAACTGATGAAGAATGAGAGACACTGACACAGAATTGAATAAAAAAATACATACAGCAATTTAGAGTACTTTCAGACAGTTTAACTATTAGGAATTTTGTATTCCTAGACTGAGTTTTAAAATAAGCCCTGTGTATGAGTGACTCACTATATTAATCTTGAGAAAGTTGTGTAGAAGTTTCTCTGCCCTGGGGAATCTTTTATAATGATTGTCCTTTGTATCCCAGTGTACCCTTTATAGAACATCATTAAAACACATATTTCATTCACTGACAGACATCTGTTCTGTTATCTAAAATTCAAGATTCATAAAGCAAGAAATTGTTTTGTTTTTCTTAATATTATTTATTTTTTTGAGATGATGTCTCACTCTTTTGTGCAGGCTGGAGTGCAGTGGGGTGATCTCAGCTCACTGCCACCTCTCCCTCCTGGGTCCAAGCAATTCTCTCACCTCAGCCTCCTGCATAGGTGGGATGAATGCATAGCTCTACCAGAGTACCAGTCTTACACCATGTTTCTTTACTGTGTATTTACTGAATAACATAATTATTTTCAATCTTTTTCCTATTTGAATAACATATATTCTCTAAATACATAAACACAAATTAAATATAATAGAAAAATTGAGTTAAACATTTAGCATATCTCAAAGGATTCAGATTTATACATTCACTAAAATCCATTTGTTTAAAATCAATTCATTATCGTTATTGCAGAGATTTTAGTAGACATGATATGTGCTTTTTTTCTGTGTTGTTTTAAGTGGGGTGATACACAATTGCTCCATTTTTGACATTAGATGGTTTAAGTGTTTAATGGATTTGAGGGAAGTCAGAACTCTTAACATCTGCTTTAGCTAAGTATGGTTTATCAACTGTACACTTTTGTGGGTAATGCATATTGATTTTCAATGTTATGATAGGTACAAATATACCCTGTAAAGTCTATTGAACAATCTATAAAATATTCAGAAGAACAGTTTTTCTTAGAAATTTAAATGTGAATTAGCTTTTCTCAAAATATAGTAATGTTTTTCATACATAAGAAGAGTTTCATTATATGAGAATAAGATAGAGGTATTTATCTGCTTCTATGTGATTCAATTTTAGGTTTTTACCTAAATTCACTACCCTTAATCACCCTAGTTGAGGATTTATGCCATGAAATTGCTGAAACTAATCATTTGACTGATGATAGTCCTCAGTGAAAGCTTAGAGGTATAGCTGACCTTTTTCAAGGTTATTTAAAAAAAAAATCATTTTGAAACACTTTCAAACAATACCAAATGTTAGTTCCTAGAACATAATATTTAGTATTTTTTTAAAGCTACATGAATATATTGCTTGCAAAGAATCTGAAGAATTAAACAATATAATCTTATTTATCAAAACCTATTATTTCCAACTTTTTGGAAACTTAGTGATTGAATAAAAAGCAAAAATGGAATTTATTTTTTATACATGAAAATGCTTACAATATCTTTGAGTTAAAATACAATTTTGAAGAAGTAAAGCACATTCATGAAGCATGGATTTACAATTTTGAAGAAGTAAAGCATATTCATGAAGCATGAATTTTGAAAACCTGAAGCACATGAGCATTCTGAAGAACACTCAGCCCTGTAATAAGGTTGAATTCACAGACTCAGGGCCTGGACAGAAGCCTGGCTCCCCACAGACATTGCCCTGCATCTCCACTTCCTCAGGGAAGAATGGGGATGACAATAATACCTACTAAGGTTCTCTGTGAGGATACAATGACTTGGCTATAGAAATCACTTAAAATAGTACCTGAGGTGTTTTAAGCTGTAAGATCTTGCCATTTTTATGAATATTACCTAAATCATGTCATTGCTATGAATACTACTTAAATCACATGGGCCTCCTTAGTGTATAAATCTCCCTAAACATATGAACACCAGCTATATTTTTGTTGCATTGCTATATTTATTTACAATGATAGAAGTTTACAGAAGCTACAGATTTACATGAATTACTATTTTCTCAAGTTAAAGTTAGTTTTGTAAAATGTGATGACAAAACAAGACCACCTAGAATACTGAGGTTTGCTCTTGCTTTACAGAAGAGGGCTATGGCATGTAATGGGAGACTCCTCCCATCTTGACTGGTATGTTCTATTTTCCAAACTTTTAACCTCACCAACCATTGTTTACTTGAAATCATGTAATTTATTGGTGTGCTAGGTATGATGTTTAACCTATAATTTGAATTAAATGTCTTCTCTCAGAAGAAAAGTTTTTGAAAATGTTAACCCTGTCAGTGGAATGAATGTGTTAGAGTAGCCAGATAGCTAGTCATGAACAGGAAGGGGATCCCTGGAGAGAGAGGGAGGTCTGAAAAATCTGTCATCCCAGAGATCACCCAAGACATGCATGCTAGAGAAGGCAGGAAATACCTAGGCAGAAAAACACACTCCTTAAAGACATTCAGTAATTGTTCACTCTGTAGTTAACCTATCAGAATGTAGCTAGATGCATGCTGATAAGGAGGGAAAAGGGGAAAAGCGAAATTCCTGAGATAGGCAGGCACAATAAGTATAGATTTAACTGCTATGCAACCTTTCTGGGGTGGCAGTAATGAGCAATGCAGCCGTTAGGTAAAATTCATATCCAACATGGAGCCCACATATGATCACCAACTAATAGTAAGGGAGGGTCCCACAAACCCAGCAGGAACCAAGTGGGGAAAATGAGGGGACATAGGTAGGAGTGGGTAAACTAGACAAAGAGGGTGGGGACTTAAGACAGAGGCAAGAACTCAAAAAAAAAAAAATCCGAATTATGAAAACCAAACGCAGACCTCTTGGGAACTCACCTTCTGTCCCCCTGTACACCACACAGTGTGGACAAAACATTGATCATCTATATACCTGAGCATCATATTAAACCTGCTGTTGGTCACTGACATGTCACTGGTCTCACATTTCTCTTTTTTTTCCTGTTTTTTAACACATTATATATTAACACAAGCATCTTTGAAATTGGGATGAGCTTTTCACAATAATGATGTCTTAAACACTTTATCGGAGTTTAACTGTCAATTTTTGGTCTCTGTATTAGTTTCCTATAATGGCTGTAACTAATTTTCACAAACTTAAAACTGCACAAGTTTATTATTTTATATATTTGGAGGCCCAACTCTAAAATGAGGTAGGTGTTGTAGGGTTGTGTTGCTTCTGAAGACTTCTATTTTCTTGCCTTTACTAGATTCTAGAGGCTGCCTATATTCCTGGGCTCGTGACCCCTTCCTTGCATCAATCCAAACTCCAGCTTTCATCTTGATGTCTCTCCTTCCTCCTTTAAATATCTTGCCTCTCTCTTATAAAGGCCCTTGGAAGACCCAGTTAGGGCCCACCCACATAAAATAGAATAAGCTTACCATATAAAAATCCTCAACTTAATCACATCTGCAAAATCTTATCGGCCACAAAAGATAGCACTCACAGGTTTCCAGAATTAGGAGCTGGATATCTTTAATGGGGAGGTAGTGAAGGGAGTGGGAGGGCATCAGTTTTTCTACGACCCTTAATGGCACATAAAATAAACTCCCTTAAAGTCGGTGGCATATTATAATTCCTTAAATGTGGTAATGCGTCTCCTTCTTCCCTGCATTTTGTGTTCCACTCATATTGATTTGTTTTCAGTCTCTTGAACTTTCTCACCTTCTGGCCCTCATCCTTCTAGAAAGCTCTCCCCATCCCCTTCTGTATCCCACATGTCTAACCTCGATAATGTGTGATGATTCCTTACGGCTCACTCCAAATATCACCTGTTCAGTAGGCTTTTCAATAGCACTGAATATGTCTTAGTTGCCCTTATATTTGACTGTGTTACTTTTCTGTGCTGAATAACAATTAATCACAAGCTTATATATTTAATACAAGTCACATATTTTATTTTACAATTTCTGCAAGTCGGAAATCTGTATGGCTTAATTGAGTTCTCTACTCATGGTCTCACAAGACTGAAATCAAAAGGTTGACCAGGACTGTGAGCTAATCTAAGGCTCATGTTTCTCTTTCAAGCTCACTGGCTGTTGGTAAAATTTAGTTCCTTGTGATTTTAGAACTCTGGTCTTTCTTCCTTACTGACTGTCTAGAGTGTTCTCAGCTGCTTCAAACCACATGCCATTCCCTGTCTCATAGAGCTTCATAAAATATAGCTTTCATTTGCTTCTTTGAGGCAAATAGGATAATGCCACTGACTTCTTTTAAAGTCTTACCTGATTTAGTCAGGCACACTCAAGATAATGTCTCTTCTGATGGACTCCCTTATGATTCTGGGACTTAATTATATCCACAGTCTTTTCTTTTCTTCCATAATTATTATTTACTTCCGTAAATAATTACGGAGTGACATTCAGTTATATTCACATGTCTTACCCATGTTGATTTATTTATTTAAGAGAGAGAGTCTCACTTTGTTTCCCAGGCTGGAGTGCAGTGGCTCAATCACAGCTTGCTGCAGCCTTGACCTCCCAAACTCAAGTGATCCTTCCATCTTAGCCTCCCAAGTAGTAACTGGGACTATAGGTGTACGTCACCACCTCTTCACACCTCTAGGGGTCTCACTATGTTGCCGAGGCTAGTCTCAAACTTCTGGCCTCAAACAATCCTCCCACCTCGGCCTCCCAAAGTGCTGGGAATACAGTTGTGAGCCACTGCACCCAGCCTCACCCACATTTAAAGCGAGGGAATTATGTACGGTATGTACACTAGTGGTGGAGATCTTGGAAACCATATTGGAATTCTACTCACATAATGACTCTTTAGCACAGGAAATTGACCATGTTTACCACTTATTGCATTTCTTTACTTGCCTATTTGAACTCATCATTGTTCTTTTAAACACCTGCCCCCCACCTCCCTCCCACATCTATCACAGTGCTTGCCACGGAGTAAGGGCTCATTACATATTAGTATAATGAAATAATATACAAATCAACATGATATGGGGGTACAGTGAATTCATGTGTGTTCTGTAAAAGAAAATATGAGTATTTTCTCATATACATTGTTGTTCAGCTACATAATGTTTATAATGTACAAAATTATTTACAAAGCAACAGCTAAATTAACTTCCCACTAGCAAAGCAAAACACCTAGTGTCACAATTAAATATTTAGCAGTAGGTAATTAGAAAGAAAGGATATGCATGGGAACTTTTCATTAAAGACAATTCATTTTTTCTGCATGAGTAGAAGATGTTCATTCAATGCAATTTCCCTTCACAAAAAACTTTGATTATGATAAAATAATATCGAGAAATGTATTACTTGCAATACATTTCAATCTCATAATAGTTTCAGGAAAAGATCTTATTTCTATTTGAATTCTCCATACTGCTAAGCATTGCTTTTGCAAAAAGTAGCCACTTAATAGTTTTTTATTTATTTATTTTTTATTGAAAGACTTTTTTTTTTTTTTTTTTTTTGGGGTACTTGGAAATCGAAGTACTGAGTATCTCCATTTGGGTACAGTTTTTTTGGTCTTATTTTACGGACACTAATGATATCAATTTGGTGCCTTTACTCTACCCATTGTTGATATCCTCAGCAGCTTCTAGGCAGGCCCTCTTACTATTTTTCTTGTGGTCAGAATTGGGAGAGTCACAGGGACACTGGGATTTTATAATTTTTCAAAGTACTATGGTACTTCTCAACTTTGAAAACTTAATCCCTTATCCTAAGTCTTTGTGTTATACCCTTTTCCCTGTACTTGTGAAATTACTGAGAAAACCCAAGCAGTTCAAGGACTTAATGATGACTGTATATTTTCTGCTTTAAAGTATTCAGCCAGGCCTTTTTAGAACCCATGTTTGTACCTATATACTATACATTTTAGTGAATAAGTGACATTATTTTTAAATACTTTCCAAATAGCTAACATCTAATTATTTTTACTATGCCTTGAAAACTGACGCTCAAGTAATAATTTTGCTTTGTTGAAAAAGTTTGTGCTGCTTATACTGTGCTTTTTGTCTGATATGGTTTCTCTCGAATCAAACCATCCTATTTCTTAAATACTTGTGTACATTTTACAGATTGGCAATCACTTTATGCAATTAGATTTTCTGAGTAAAATATTAAAAAAATTCAGGACTGAAGTGTTTCTATTAAGATTAGATGCTTATTATAATGTTCTTTTATCATTTATTTGTTTTGAGAATAGCAAGAAATCCATCAAACAAAGCTTACAGTGGTAGCAACCTCCAGGGTACCAGAAATAAAACATAGGGAGCATCAAATTGTTAATAATCTACTTTCTTAATTGCAATGTCTTCAGAGAACATTGTTGAACAAGAAGTGGGAAGTATGAAGAAATAAAATACAATTTTTTAAAATGCTGTCACTTATCATTGCTACCTGCTGATACTTTGTTAGATGAAGCATAGAAATCATAAATAACATGTATTTCTTAAATTGTAATGTAGAGGGAAAGAGAGAGAGTCACAAGCATAATATGTAAGAGAATAGAAAATAAATTGGAAGCATTTATGCTGAAATATGCCAGGTGAATGACAGCAGTTGCAAGAATTGGTTCATTCGATAAGCACTGGCATTTTGATTCTTTCTTTTCCAAGTCATCACTGTGAATTTGGGCCTTGCAAAGCTAGTAATCCTTGTGAGAATGGAGCTGTGCGTAAAGAGAAAATGGATTTGGAAATGTTTCCCCTTGAGTTCCAGTGCCAGTGTGCCAGCTTTGCAGGTCCACGCTGTGAGATCAATGTCAATGAGCGCAGTTCCAGCCCTTGCCTGCGTGGATATTGCTATGACAGTGAGTTCCTTTAGTGGCTGCAATTGTAGTAGAGCAGACCAATGTAGAATCTAACATAGTAATGGGAGAGTTTGGGATTTAACCAGGATTATTTACTGACTTTAGCCTGGCTTGAACATCAAAGTCAATGTCAGTTATCTTCACTAAGTACCCCCAATTTCTGATAAATCCATTCATATTTTTGTGAGTGCAGCAAACAAGGAAATCTGATGAAATGTGACTTTTCCTTTCTTGTGTGAGAATTAGCCTTTGAAAATTTGTTTGAAATGGTAGAATTTAAAAAAAATATTCACTCTTAGGCATGAGAAAGCATTCTTTACAATATTCAAAATAACATTAGTTTATCCTATTTTATACATATACACCTCACACACTCACACTTCTTCCTACTGAAATTTATATTCCTAAAAAATATAAATTTATAAAGGAAAAAGAAGACAGGAAGAAAAAAAGGAAAGAGGGAAAAGTAAGATGGAAACATGGATTTTTCTGTGGAAGAATATGCCTAAAATGGGTAATTTTGTTGAGACACAGGAAAATGGAATGACATCATACACAGAATGTGGCTGAAGCATGAAGAGGAGAAACAGAAATAAACAAAGGTCTAGAAGGGTGTTGCAAAAAGTATCTTATTTGTTTTTATCTCACCTTCTTTAAAACATATTTCTACATGATCCCTCAGTATATGAGTAAATAGTTAAAATTAAAACCTCATTTCTAAAGAAAGTTGTGTTATTGTCTTTTTATTTAGAAATAGTAGGATTTAACTCAAATTTTAAATTTGTGTCTTAAAACAAGTGCCCTGCAAATAAAAGCCAACATCAAGGCAACTGAATTTTGTAAATTGGGTGAAGCCACCCAGATTTAAAACAATAGGTAGTGGTGGGGTCCTAGCAAACTGAAATATCTATATAGATACTAATATCATGTTAATTTTCTAACATTGTGCCAGCTAAGCAAAACAGTTCTGTGGACTATATGCCATCTTTTTGCTGCTCTTGATATAAATCACCAAGCTATTATTTTTGTTCCAGACTTTGGCACTTCAAAGATTGTATTTTAAAATTTCTGAAATTCTCAAATTACCTTGAAATAAGTCAGTATTATATCATTTCTGAGCTCAAACCCACAGGTATCTGGTGAGGAATGATACTTAAAAAAGATTCATGTCTTTTTAACTATCGCATGGCAGAGAGAGAAGTTAGTTTTTTTGTTTTTGAAATACGTAGGCAGCCCTACTATAATGACTACATATAGGCAATTTAAATTTAAATTGTTCACATTGATTAACAATGTATTATATTTGACTTTTAGAAGTTCTTTGTAAATATTTTAATGTGTATTTTTTCCAAGATAAGAAAATGCAGTTTATAATGTTACTTATAATGCAATACTGCCTATTAAAATTTTTGATACCACAATATATTATGGGAAATGTAAAATTTGAATATCTAACATATTAATGTGTTTCATCATACAATCATTCATAATATATTTTGGGCCCCATCTAAGGATATTTAGGTACCAGGGAACTAAAATATTTATTAAAATTTATATCACACATGTAGAATGTTATCAGAATGAAACTAAGACACTAGATTCTTCATACTTTCTCTGAAATAAAATAGTGTAGGAAGCTAAACTTTCTGAATTCTAGTTAATAGTGATACAGACAGGAGACAGGGAAATACTGGTTAGAAGAAGGTAGTTTCCTGGCAAAGGTCGCATCCTCAAGCCTGGATAACCGTGGCCATACATGAGAACAGGCATTCCTGTTTTTCCACCCAAAAAGTTGCCTTTTGCCTGCCATGCTCCCTATTCTGTACCCATATAAATGCTGAACCCCAGATTCCAGAGTGAACCGGAAGATGAGGAGATAAGACAAGCAGACAAATGGACTATGCAGCAGAGAAAGAGAGAAGAGGAGGAACATATGAATACAAAGAGGAGTTCAGGAGTGGTCAGAGAGGAGTTTGGCCACTGTACGGCCCAACTCCAGGGAAAGATTATCTTCCCACTCCCTCCCCCACTTGCACTTCCCCATCCATCCTGCTGAGAGCCACCTCCACCACTCAAGACCTCTCATTCATCCTTCACGCCCGTGTGTGACCCGAATCTTCCTGGATGTTGGGCAAGAGCTCGGGATACAGAAAGCTGTCACACTGACCCTCTGCCCTTGTGAAAAGACAGAGGGTCCGTTGAGCTGGTTAACCGTTAAAGCTATCTGCGGACAGCAAAGCTAAGAAAACATTGTAACACTGGGGTTTCAGGTACCCATCCCTAGACACTACCACAGGTCCAGAGCCCAAAGTGCTCACCCTGGACTACACCTGCCTATCTGCGTGGTCTCCCTCCCCCAAGAGGTTTTAGCAGCTGTGCAACTAAACGGGCCAGTCACACCACTGTTGCATGTCCTGCAAGAGGGATCAGGGAGCTCTACCATGTCAATAGTACTTATTACAGGACTATATATGAGAAAACACGCGTATATATGTGTGTGTGTGTGTGTGTGTGAGTCTGTAAATCTCGAACAGCATTATACGGTTGTTCACCATTTTGTTGCTACATTGTTTGTTTTGTTTTGTTTTGTTTTGTTTTTGAGATGGAGTCTCGCTCTGTCTCCCAGACTGGAGTGCAGTGGCACGAACTAGACTCACTGCAACCTCTGTCTCCCAGGTTCAAGCAATTCTTCTGCCTCAGCCTCCTGAGTAGCTGAGACTACAGGCATGTGCCACAAGCCCAGCTAAATTTTTTTTATTTTTAGTAGAGATGGGGTTTCACTGTGTTGGTCAGGCTGGTCTTGAACTCCTGACCTCAAATGATCCTCCCACCTCGACCTCCCGAAGTGTTGGGATTACAGGTGTGAGCCAGCATGCCCGGCCTGCTGTTACAGTTTTAAAATACCTCTGTATATTCCACCGAAAAGTTTTATCACATTTCAAACTTTCGTTCAGTATAACCAGTATATATGATATCTGGTACATAGTTAAGTATAAAATGAATAATACATCCAGATTCATAGAGGGCCTATTTTAAGAAAATTTGGCCTCAAAATAGTAGCATGAAATATTTACAAACACAGACTAATACCAATGCAGTTGAAATAGGAAATGTTCCTTTGTCCCCCTTGCAGGGTGTGTGACAGGAGGAGTGGCTTGCTTCCTCAGTGCCCCATTCCTCTAGGAGAGTATATAGATGGGCAGGATGTGGGGCTCTGACTCTACATCCTGAGGATGTGAGGTGGATGTGTAGGGGTGTATGTGTAGGGGTGAATGTTTACAGCTCCTGAAGCCCCAGTGGACGTGTGTTAAAGGGTGCTCATTTAGTTTTGCTCTTTTAGTTTTGCCATCTATAGGCGGCTTGTGTTAACCAGCTCCATTAGACCCTCTACCTTGTCACAAAGACAGAGGGCTCTCTGTATACAAGGTTCTTGCCTTGGTGTACCGGAAGAATCAGATCACATCTGGGCTTGTAGAATGAGTGCAAGGTTTTATTGAGTGGAAGTAAATCTCAGACAATGGGAACTAGAAGGGAGATGGTTTTCCAAGGGAAAAACCTCAGACTGCTCGGCAGCCTGGGCTCTCCTCTGACTGCCCTGACAAAACTCCATGTCCTTCTGGGACTCGGTGGCCTGCCAGCATGCCGGTGCTTGTCGGGGCATTCCTCTTGATGTCCAGCCACCTATGTGTTCCTCTGCTGATGGTACACCTCTTAATGTCCAGGTACACTGTGTCTTCTTCCCTTGATGTGTTCCTCACTACATCCAGACACGTGTCTCTGCCTGCTAGGGTCTCCGGGGTTTTTATAGGCACAGGATGGGGGTAGGGTGGGCCAGGGTGGTCTTGGGAAATGAAACATTCTGGCATGAAGGCAGGAGTACCAATCCTCACCTAGGTCCATGAGGATGGAGCCCTAGCCAGGGACCATGCCCTCCTCTACCCAGCACTTCCCTTCCCCCTTCTGTATCATTTAAAAGGACCACACTCCTCTCATCCCAGCACTTCCGTATCACAGTGAGTAGATTCTCTGTTAAAAACAACAACAATCCAGAGCAAGACTATAACCATCATTCTTAGCAAACTATCACAAGAAGAGAAAACCAAACACCGCATGTTCTCACTCATAGGTGGGAACTGAACAATGAGCTCACTTGGACTCGGGAAGGGGAACATCACACACTGGGGCCTATCATGGGGAGGGGGGAGGGAGGAGGGATTGCATTGGGGAGTTATACCTGATATAAATGATGAATTGATGGGTGCTGATGAGTTGATGAGTGCAGCACACCAACATGGCACATATATACATATGTAACAAACCTGCACGTTATGCACATGTACCCTAGAACTTAAAGTATAATAATAATAATAATAATAAAAAGACTATGTGTGTAACATGTCTTTCCTATGAAATGGTTATTGGCTATCACATAGCCCCATAGTTAACAAATTACATGTGAGAAAAACCCTCTGCTTTTTGTTACTTTGTTTTTAATATTTAAATTGCTTCTCTCTTCTTTGCAGTATCCAATTTCCCTTTGGTATCCAATTTAGTTCTCTAGGTTCTCTTTTGGCACTTAGTCCATTTAGTGATTTTTATTCCAGAATAAAGTATTAGAAACACGTTCCTTGTCTGTATTAATCTATGTTAGAAACACATTTATTGACAGTGAAAGCATGCTTTATTTTCTTAACAGTCTGTTTCCAGATACTTTGTTTGTTCAAAGTTACCTTTTGTTGTCCTTCGCCTTTAATGTAATTTATAATTTGTCTTCATAGAACATGTAACATCAATGCTGAAAGTTAATTTGACTCCAGTTGTTTGTTACTTGTCAGAATACATCAGTATCCAAACGTAAATAATAACCATAAGTGTAATTTTAAATATTGTTGTGATTGATGACACTCCACAATGTCTTAATTATATATTGTATAATATGTGGTTTTAATCTGTTAAAATACAAAATACCATGTGTAACACAGAAAGAAGCACAGATTGACATCATTTTATCACATTAATTCATTTACAAATATATCTTTTTATTAATAATTTGTAGTCAATGACAGGTTAAAAACTAGGTGCTAGATAAAAAAATAGAAAGTACAACAGAAGTAAAATCCTGTCTAAGGAGCTGCCTATTCTTATGTATTTCACTAGTCTCTTACGGATGTCTATGACTACCCTGTTCTCCTAGAGGCCCTAGTGACATATGTTGTACAAAACATGGCTGCAGAAATCTAGAAGCTACATAAATTTCTTACAGTGCATTAAAAATGTTTTTGCCACTGAAGACCTAAGCATTTAATGAGAGTAATAGCAAGAACATTCACAGAGGCGTAATGGCAGTATAGATTTCATGGTAAATCTCAGGGATAATGAAGAACTCAGGGACTGACTGTAAGTAGTTATAAATTGGTGCCTGCTCCAACTGCAATTCATACTGTCACTACTTCCTTGAGAGGCTTCAGACACCATTCTTTTTCATCATTAAAGGTAAAATGAAGAACAAATTTTGATCATTATTTTAAAAAGATTTTGATGAAACGTGAAAGCTCTTTTTAACTAAGAAGTAAGTAGCTTATTATCAACTTCGAGATCACAATGCACTTTAATATATTCTGTCATACATAGAACTTTAACAACTGAACAATTAAGGTCTTGTTTATTAAATCTAAAACAACTTGGGAAAATTAAATGATACTAGAGTAACCTATTTATCATATATATTGTATACTGCCAAAAACAAGAGAGAGCAAATAAAATTGCATATTTTCATTGTTGCTTTGCAAACTGTTACCAAATGTCCATTGTAATTGTTCTTATTTCAACTAATTGGAGTTTTTTTTTTGTTTTTTATTTTTTTTATTATTATTAAGTTAAATAGAACTGGCCAGGCGCGGTGGCTCAAGCCTGTAATCCCAGCACTTTGGGAGGCCGAGATGAGTGGATCACGAGGTCAGGAGATCGAGACCATCCTGGTTAACACGGTGAAACCCCATCTCTACTAAAAATACAAAAAACTAGCTGGGCGAGGTGACGGGCACCTGTAGTCCGAGCTACTCGGGAGCCTGAGGCAGGAGAATGTCATGAACCCCGGAGGCGGAGCTTGCAGTGAGCTGAGATCCGGCCACTGCACTCCAGACTGGGTGACAGAGCGAGACTCCGCCTCAAAAAAAAAAAAAAAAAAAAAAAAGTTAAATAGAACTGAGTAAGATGGTTATTTAGAAAATATCATAGAGGACTATGTAACAGATTAAATATGATAATTCACACTTTATTTGGTTAAAAGCAAAATGTATAAATGATTATAGAATTTTAGACTAATTATCTTTACCTGTACTAAGGTTAAAGGAATGTTAAGAGTTTTCTCTTTTCTGTTGTTTCTAGCTGTTGATGGCTTTTCCTGCTTATGCAATCCAGGCTATGCTGGAATAGGATGTGAACAGGACATTGATGACTGCATCCTGAATGCCTTTGAGCACAATTCTACCTACAAAGATCTGCATCTCGTTAGTATCCACTGGTCTTTTATATACCTAAATGTGGACTAATATAATTTAACCCCTCCCTACAAATAGAGTGAGCTTTTGCCTATGTGTTAGGTTAGTGTGTATATATATATATATTACATATGCTTACTTCTCAAGATTAGAAAACAGAAACTCAGGCAACATTTTTTTTTTTTTTATGTAGTAAAACATGTTCTATTCTCCACTCTATACAAGTTGGCTTAAATATTATATAACAAATGGTTCACTTATTATATTCACAACTTGTGGCAATATTGAATTTGTATAACATTTCAGAAATTATTCTGAAAGGCACTGTGTGAGTCTTACAGCCACCTATTTTTATCTAACTCATGGTATTACATTCACACATATATTTCATTATCATTATCTTAAATTTCACTCTGACCTCCATCTCATATTACATATTTCCAGTTTCCTTCACTCATCAGTTGGTGTTGTCCCTTCAGTACATATTCATTTGTCACTGCCTTTGTCACAAGCATGTTCCATTCTGCCTTAAACGATCTGTGACATGGTTGGCAATTGATTTGGGATCCCCTCTGGCTCCTCATTTCTCAGAAAGCCTGACATAAAAAATATCTACTCAAGGTGGACTCACTCACTGACTGGCTTCAGAAAATAAACAGCATACAACACAAGTCAATGCTACAATACTAATCCAGGCTTATAGTTTATTACTTAACAACAGAACTGATATTTGCAAGAGGAGTATACTTGTTGAAGTTAGAAAACAAAGCTTTGAAAGCAAACCTTTGAAAAGTCAATATGGTTTCAGTCAACACATATTTTGACTATCAGTGCACTGACATCATTTTTTTTTTTTTTTAAATAAAAGGAACACTTGTGGCAAACTGATTTTTCCCACAAGGACTGCAGATACCTAAAGGAATAACTGTAACTCACATTTAGGTATCCATGACCAGAAACAGAGTTGCTCCAGAGGTTGTCTAGCCACTTTTCAGGTATTTGTGGCTGTCTGGATGCTTGGTCTTGGTCCATGTCACATGCTTTATCTAAGGCAGTCATGTTAATCACATCCCACTCTTGGGGATTCCTTTAGAAATGGACATGTGACACTATGCTGGTCTCTGAGGCAAGGGAGGCACTCTTTCTGAGGAAAGATTTCCTCACCTGCTCTTAGAATGTGAGTCAGAAGTATGCCTGACCTCTTCCATACCTTCTAACATCTAGATTTATGTAGTTACTGTTACCATTTTGAGGTCCTAAAGCAAGATGGAGGGTGTATGTAGTAGATTAGACTATCACTATTAACCATTTAAATAATAATATAATAAACTATTAGTCAATATATTATTAGTGAGTACCCTGAAAACAGCAGATCCTAGAGATAGAAGAAATCTGGTCTGTGACCAACTGTTGAACTCTTGACTGAACTTTTCGGGTTGCCTGCCCAACCTCTGGACCTAATATATTTGATCCTTATGGCCTCTTGTTTAATATTGCTTAAGTCAGAGTTCCTTTTACTTGTAGGTAAATCATCTAATGTAAACATCCATAATGTAATTAAGCTCTTTTTTAGGCTGTGATTTTGGCAGTGACTTCAGCAATAATATGAGTTTATTACACAAGAAAGAACCCCATACCTGTAATCATAAGAGTCCACTTACAGACCTGACACTGCCACAAATATTCTGTGGGACACTAAGCCAGTCATTTCACAAGTCAAGGAGTACCACTTTAGATGCTTCCCTATACCAAATAACAGAACTTCCAAGTATATTATTGTCTCATTTATCTATTTTATGAATTGCCACTAAAAAGCTATTCCAACTAACTTTAGTATCAGTTTAAAATCTTGACTCCTATTTCCAGAAATTATGATAATAAGAATATGGGGTGGGGAGGGGAAGCAGAAAGAAACAGGTTGAAGAAGAGATAAAGTTCTCATCTTATTAACTGGTTTAAATATATTTTAACATAAAGAGACGATTGAAATTATCTAACTCCTAACTGTAAGTCATATATCAACTTCAAGAACAGAAATGTCATCGTACTGGTGATATCCTTCCAAGAAAAGGTTTTATGGAGACCACAGATTGCTTAAAATATTAAAGTTCAAAGCATTTCATAACTTTCAGATATTGTGTCTGGGGCCTAAAGACTACCCTCAGGTTTGCTAATGTACAAGAGGAACTGAGAAAAACTGCTTTACTTCTTGCTAGGGTTTATTACAATAAAAGTTACAGATTAAAATTAGTGAAGGGAAAGACACATAAGATAAAGTCTAAGAGAAAGCAGGTACAATCTTCCAGGTGTTATTCTCCCACTGGAGTTGCATGAAAGTACTTGAAATATTTTCACAGAAACAATGTAGGGCAACATATATAAAGTGTAACCAACCAAGGAAGCTCCCAAAAGCCTTGTTGTCTATGGTTTTCCTTGTAGGTCAGTAATGATGACATGAAGCACCTGCGTAACTGACCTTAGCTAATCAGTCTCCAGCTCCTGCAGGCGCCAAGCTGATGCAGCATGGCCCAAAACCCCAGGCATATAAAAAAAGGGCTGCCAGCATAAATCACATCTAATTAGCATAAACTATTTGGCACAGCTCGAGGTCTCAGGTATCAAAGACATTATTATCCGTCAGGATATTCCAAATTCAGAGGTTATCTCCCAGGAGCCAGTAAAGGACCCGTCCTTTCGATGGAATATATATAGGCTTGAGCCCTCAATTTTGACTTAACACTTTCTTGCACAAATTTCTTGTTAAATATTACCTTTTTGTGTATGAATAAATAGTATATTATTGGAAAACAATGCATGCTATAATAATAAAACAAAAATAGTACAAAGATACTAACTCATATAAAAAGAGCCAAAACTCATATTTTTAAGACAAAGCCTGGAATGGACATCATACATAATTTTTTGAGTTTCATATTTACTTGCTTTTAGTAACTCATTGGTAAAAGAACCACCATAAAATGCTGAAGCATTTGAATTGGAAGATAAAATTAGAAGGGCACAGAGTTGGATTTTTCTGCAGAATATTTAATACTCTTAAAAAACAGGAAGATGATTTATTTAATCTATAAAACATTCGCATTTGCCTAAAGAGTCACTGACCTGATTGTTGTATGAGCCAGACCGTCCAGATCAACTCAGGCAATCCCACTGACATGTGGCTTGCATCTTCTTTGAACCTGGCGTGTGTATAGCTTCAAATTAACATTTTTATATTTACAGCATTTTCTTTTGATTACATTGCAGCATCATGATGTTGAATTTAGATGAAAAGCAGAAAATAAGAAGACTTCAAATCCACAGTAGGAAATGATTTGTAACAATGAGCCAGTTTTCTTCTTTTCCTTTCTTTATGGTTCAGTAAATCTAAGAAAATAGTAGGAGGAAAAAAATAATCTTTTGAATATCTAGCATATAATATAATACAAATGTTAAGAATGTGTATAGTAAGACCTATTCCCTAGTGCAACTTTGTTAGGTATATTTGAGAGTAACTATTTCTTTGTGGTTAAATATGTATGATCAAATTAATCTAGTATTTCCCCCTCTCATTTTAGTTTTGTTTTCCTCTGTATCTTACATGAATAATGAATGCTTAATTTTTATAACAGCAGAGGAAGCAAAAATAGTGCAGTAGAACTAATGTGGAAAGAACAACTCTGCAATATATAAATATACATACATATATATGTATATATAACTATCACACACACACACACACATACACGTATACTACAGGTTTAACTTTTCCCCCAAACATTCAGATGCAAAGACAAACTGAATTTATATGTGTTCTAAAAAAAAATAAAACTACCTTTACCTTCATCCACTGTATGGTTGAAAATCCATGTCAGTTATTTGAGAGTTGCTCATTTCCTTCCCTTGGTATTCGAGTAAACCCTGGGGGTAGATCAATCCAGAATTAATGGAGAACAGCCATTGCTATACAGTTCATCTTGACTCCTACTAAAATGCCTATGTGGTATCTCCATTTTCCTTTCAAAAATATATTAATCTGTGAAATGGTTTCAATGCTTGCCTACCAAATGTGGCTCCCAGGACCTTCTCTGTACCCTTGCCTTCAAGGGCATGTTGCTTAGCTAATCGGTGGTCAGGTTCCAGTTGTGTCATCAGTATACCAAGTTGGAGCCACAAAAACCTCTAGGTTCTGTTCTCTCTCCAGAAATACAAACTCCCCATCAGTGCGGAATCAATCCAACTGCACTCTGTCCAAATACTAAAGCCTTCATTTCTTTCATACCCTCCTTCTCCATAAAGATTTGCTTAATCACATTTGTTGGAAATTAACACAGAGAATGTGACTCATATCAGAGCTTCAGAGTTCCAGAATTCTCAAAACACAAAGAGCCATCTAAATATGCCTAGAGAGAGGAAAAATTCAATTTTTGTAGCAAAAAAAAAAAAAAAAAAAAAAGAGAGAGAGAGAGAGAGAGAGAGACAAAAACACATTTCGTTCTAATTAATTTATTAGATTAGACATTTTAATTTGTTTATCAGTTTCTTCCATAAAATGTAGGAGCTGGACTCAGTTGTTCTAAAACAGGGAGTTGCTTTTGAAAAGACACATGCTTAAAATTCTGATTCAGATGGTGGGTCCAGGCATCTAGATAATTTATAATGCCTTGTGATTTTGATATGTACTTCTATTTGAAAAATCTTTGAACTAGTTATCTAGATAGCACTTTCTAGCTCTAAATTTCTGTCATATTCTGAGTAAAGCACAAAGATTTCTATTTCATGTATACTGATAATTCATAATTTATTTAGCTCCTTAAAAAAAGAAATAATGGATGATCTGAAAAATCTGGAAAATGGTAAAACTGATTCATCCTCTGTTTTTAGCAGCATATTTCATGGCATCTTTCTTTCATAATTACTATTTTCTTGTGGATTCTTCCATCTGTTTTAATGTTTTCATCTTCAATACAAAAGGAATAAAATCTATTTTTTCTATTCCAATCCTTTTGTAAGGGAGATAATAATACATGGTTTTCTCTTCACTATTGTAATAACTTAGTGAAGTGTTAGTCTCCCTATGTATTGGCATTTACTAATCAGAAAATCCATACATGAAATTATAGCTTCTCTTAGAGGCTGGATATAATGTTTCAAATCATTATGAGAGTATTAAAAATAATCAATGACTGATTAATTATAATGATATCCAAAAGTTTCACTTAAGTCTGTTGATTAAATCTCTTGTTGCAGCATCATCAGTAGTTATTATGCAGCCAAAACTTGAATTAAACCTTGATGTATTAGCTAACTTCCAAACCTATTGTTAAAAGAGGCACTGCAGTGACTAGGTAACAGAAAATAAAGCTTTTTGGTCATGCCCATTTTAAATAGCCTGCTATGTTTATATAGAATAAAATCTGCCTACAATTTATTACTCAGATCTCTACTTTTTATTATACTGATCTTCCCTTTAAGAATTTATTGAGCATAATTTAATGTTACATTTATAACTATAGTTAACTATGATAGGGGTCAGCTTTCTATCATTTCTGCAATAAACTAGATTATGGAATTATTTTCTCTGTATGATCTAAGACTGAAATAGAACTTAAGTTCACTCATCTGATGACCTGTATAATTATCTTAATATATTCTCCCTCAATTGTCAGTTTTAATCATAGTTACTATGCCTATCTGAAGCAACCTCATTTCTTCGCTTTTAAACTACTGTTTTGAACCTATCATGGCTCTGAAACTGATGATTAAATTTATTAAGATTACATGTAAAATAAAAACAAACAGAACCTGAGAAAAAGACTTGCTGATTCACCTGAGTAAACAAGTATGTGAGCTTCAATGCTTTGGACTTCAGAAATCTCCTCTGGAAACTGAAACATATTTTCTCTTCTTTCTTATTCCAAGATTCATTACAGAGAAGAGAGGTTTACAGATGGCTGAATTTTGAGGTTTAAGAAATCCATGAAGCAGTATTGAATTTCATAAATAATATGTGAGGACATAACAGATCACTGAGAGGAATTTTCCATTTTCAGATTTTCTAACAAAAGCCAGCACTTTCCAGAAATTGTCTAGCTTAAAAATGATTTAGAACTGATTGAGTACTATTTCCATTTCCAATATTAGCCAAAGTGCATAAAGAAATGAATTTATTTTGAAAGAATTATGAGACAAATTAAGCTTATTTCAAAACAAATACTGCATTTTACCATTATTATTTGTGATATTTGCATAACTATAAATGGGACTCATCTCTGAACTTCAAAATTTATTTCTGAGAAATCAATCAATAATTACATTCTACAGTAATTCCACTTTTTTTCATAGAAAACCTTTTATATGCCATTAATATAGATACCATTTTTAATTAGTTGACCATATAAAAATTGGTTCTAAAAACTGTTATGTTGTGTACATTGTGTTCATATCATGCATTTAAGGGGATCATAGAGCAATAAAATCACACTTTCTTTCAGAACATATTAATTTTAGCAATGTATTAATAGCCTTTAAAAGGTAGTAGATCCTTTATTTCTATCAGTAAATAACTCCATTGTGTTATAAGTCTCTGTTTATTTCTAAGCACCTCATTTGTCTGCAGGAATTTTATTAAAAGTAAAAAATAAATAGGACATTTAGGATTTGGCAGTTGATAGATACATGTGTAAACAAGCATATGTGCAAGTATGCATGTACATTTGTGTGTACCTACACAAAAAAGAGAATATGTGTATCTCTCTTCTTTAGTGTTCTGCCAACCATCCTATTATAAATAGAGTATAATACTTTTCAAAAATCAAGTTCTTGAACTGAAATCAGTTATTTCCTACAATAAACCTGCCTTGGTTATAGTGTGTGTGTGTATGAAATATATATTCTATATTATATTTTTATATTTATAAGAATTATATAATATCTATAAAATGTCATGTATAAAAATAATTTTTATACATTACATACTTAAGTATAAACTATATATGATATAGTATAACATAATATAAGATTTTATATTACATGTTTCTCATATATATTATATATTATATATATAGTATATATATTACAGCAAGCCAGTAAATAGCCTCTTTCTGTAAATTGATGAAGAACATTGATTTGAACTGATAGAGAATGATCTATGGCATCATCTTGTCTACAGTAGGGTTAAATTTTGTAGTGTGCTCTTTAAAACCAAAAATCTGCTTATAGAAGTGAAGAGGGCCTTTGGGATAGATAACTTTGGCCTCACTAGCTGTGTTACCTTGAACAAGTCATTTAACCTTTCTAAGCCTCAGTCAGTTTTAATAACGAACATATTAATAGCAAGTACTCTGTGGAATTGTTACACAAATTAAATGTAAAATACTTCATGTATTTTACTTTATGTTAAATCTATAACATAATGTCTGTCCCATACAAGGCATTAATAGATACATACCATGTTTTATGATGATTATAATGATTTCACCATGGTACAGATAGTGTTTTTCTGAGTTGAGCTAAAGCTCTTACATTGATTTGCCAAGCCAGGGTATTTTACTCAAGGGTATGGAAGTGAGCTGTAATTCAGTCACTTCTGTGTTAAAAATAATTTCTTTACTGATCATGGGTTTCGATGTTAATATATTTTCATAACAAATAATAGTATATAAGCTTATATTTTTACATAAAAACTTTGAAGAAAGTACAAAATAAAATACCTATTATGAAGACTGCTTACTCTTAATATTTTGCCAGGGTTTAATTATTTATTTTAACCACTAATGTCAATTCTCTAAGGATGAGGTTATGCTTTATAATATTTTAAAAAAATACATCCTTAAGGCTGAGTTATGACAATGCCTGAAACTTTGCAGATTGCTGAGAGAGAGAGAGAGAGAAAGAGACGAGAGGGAGGGAGAGAAAGGAAAGAAGGAGAGAAGGAAGGAAAGAGGAAGGGAAACAGAAAGAAGAATTGAATGGTCAGGTGTTTACCTATATCTCTTTAACTTTTTTTGGATTTTCTCATAGAGTAAGAAACTCACAGGTCTATGCCCAGATTCCAGAGATTTCCCAGATGCTGATAGCATTTGTTTGACATGATATCAGATGCTGAGGCTCTTGGGCCACCTTTTAAGGCTTGCTGTGAGATTGCTACATTTCTGCTGAAATGCTCTGCATCTGATAGACACAAAGCAAAACACCTCAGCTTGATCTCTCTCTCTCTTCAGGTATCAAGCCTTTAATCTGGCTAAGTCCACATAAATCTTATCAGTGGCACAGCCTTTTAGGTCAGTTTCCCTGGTTTAAGTTGCTGGTCTTTTTTTGCCCTCTCAGAGCAAGAAAATCTCTCTTCCTGTAGCTGCTGTGCTTAAAAGACTAAGATCAAAACTTTGCCCTACATTCTTAAAAAAGCCTGAAACAAAAACTCGAAAAAGACCAATGGGATTGGTGTGGATATAAATGTGGATGAGTATATTAAATATCATGTTAAACATAATATATTTAATACAATAAGTATATAAATATAACACTATATTAAACAGAAGTGTATTAAATATGAAAATGAATTTACACATACATGTAGGTTTAGAGTGTTATTACCAATTCTATGATTTTTAAAATTATTATTAATATATACAATCAAGGACTAGTTTGTTTTTCAGAACATATAAATCCCACTTTGTTCTGAGGTGTGTCTTTCCAGGATGTCTTTTATAGTTCACTGGTATATCATAGAAGATACATTTCACAGAGAAAAATGTAATGTTCATAGAAGTGAAGCAAGTTTCACAAGGAGACACGGGAATGTACAGCACAGGTCATGCCTCCCCCAGGATTCCCTTTCTGTGCTACATATGCTGTACCTCTGAAAGGATCAGACCTTGAGTTCAGCTGCCCACAGGACTCACAAAACTAGGAAGGACAAGGATTCCAAGAGCAAATCAGTATTTCAGAGTCTCTACAATACCCCAGAATCACCTGTGCCAGTTATAAACTGCATGCATATTTGGGATTCCCCCTTTGGGGATTCTGATTTAGTGAATAGAAGGTGAGGTTGAGACTCTGTGTTTTAATATCCTCCACAGAGAATTCAGTTGCAGAGCCATAGTGCATAAGTATTGGACGGTGCACAGCCGCAGTGATTTATGTTTCTAAGCATTTTATACGCAGCATTCTGCACCCAGCCAATGCTCATCTGCATGGAAGCTTGCACTGAGAGGTGTAGCAAGAACCTGATGATTCAGGAAATGGTCTACTAAGAGCCACACAGATTGAAATACAAGTAAAAGCTACTTGTCGCCATAATAACTAGAGTTGAAGGGAATTTAGAACTAGAATTCTAAATATATTGATAATAAAACATAACAAAATCCAAAACTTATGAAATCTTTTTCTAAGGATATAGACCTCTGGTCACTTCTCCCAAATAGTATCACTACTGCACTTTTGCATCAGAAAGGTGATGTTCTAATGGAAAGAGAGAGTACTCGTTTCTTAAGGTTTGCCAATTCAATTAGCCTAATCAACAGATTTCTGTCATTTGCCACCAAAGTTTTTCTTTAGGCTTCAATATAATAAAATTGAATAGACAAATCGACAACTGCACTAGAATTTTTGGTCTGAGTTTATATATGTATCCCCTGAGACAAACTAAACACATTTCTAAAATACATCAATTTTAACTAAAACTAAAATTTAAAATTAATACTATAAAATGGTGAAGAAATATAATGTGCAAAACATTTTAAATTTACCATGTATTTGTCTAACTGTAATTTGGCCCTTACAATTGTTTCTAAAAGGAGACAATTGGATGAATAAAGGACCTAATACACTCAAATAAAAAGTAAAAACAAACCATAGTAAGTGTTATTATAATTTTTGTGTAGATATCTGGGAAACATTGCAGGAAACACCATGAAGTATTAGTAAAAATTAAAATTCATAGGACTGTCTTAACAGTATACATCTTAAAGGATCTTCCAATAATTCAAGGCAGTTAAGTTGTGAAATAAAGTGAATTTATTGTATACTGCCTTTTCATTCACCTTGCTGTGAATGATATTTATACAATAGACATAGGAATTTGTGTTATTTACATATGTGTATATTTTATTTGCTATATTAGATAAAATTATAGAAAAAATATAGATGTAGCAAAGGAAATGAAACAAGATTTCCTTGAATAATAAGCCTGTCACCTTCTGATAAATGTTTTTCTTTTTTTCTCTACATTCTTTTAAAATCATTATTCTTTTCTTATAATGAAAATAAAGGTATACCTTAATTCCTTTGTGGATGGGAACATAGGCTTGCAAAACCCTTTATTTGCTTGAATATTGAGAAATAGAATAAACAGGTTTAAAAAAGTTATCCGTTGTAGAGTCTTCCATATGATAATGATAACTCAAAATTTGTTCTCAGTAAAAATTGAGATATGAGTATGGAGGGCTGAGATAGAACATAGCTGGATTCAGGAAAATGTGATAAGTAGAAGCAACTGAGGAGAGCAGACTGCTGGACAGTTGTGGCAGAACAGGCATATATCTAAAGAGCTGGGTCCGACTTCCGCAGTTAGTTTTTATACAAATCTTCTGAACCCTCTTTTAAACATATATATTCTACACTTGCTCTGGAATATAAATTTAGTCTAAGATTGCCAGATTCAGCAAACAAAAATACAGATTTCCAAATATTGCATGGGGCATACTTGTAGTAAAAGAATCCATTTTTATCTGAAACTCGTATTAATTGTGTCCAATAGTTTGTCTAATAACCCTAATTAAATCGGACTTTATTTTAAAGACATTTATTTTTCAGTCACTGTATGACTGTTATGATATTCTTATCTTTTTGTAAAAAAAAGGTTTTTTAAATTTTTAGACCTCACAGTTTGACTTAATTTCAATAAAAGAAGATAAAATTGTTCTAAGTGAATTCTTCTAGAGCAGCTTAGAATATGGGGTTGAGCAGAATATCATAGAGGAGGAAGAATAAAATAAGGAAGGCATTACTCCCTCATTGTCTAGACTGACAATTTAGCTAAACAAATAATGACATTGCCTGAGGTACCTCCTGATAGGCTTAATTAGTCAGATCCCCAAATAATTTGCTACTTCTCATTATTCATTCAACTGACAAATTCTCTTTTTGTTACTTGAGTTCAAAAAGAAGAAATTACAGCCCTAAGCAAAGTCGTAACATTTGTATTGGTTAAGACCTTTCACAGACTTGTGGAAATATTTTGACAAAGATGGTCTTCAGTGGCATCTGCTTTTGTTTTCAGGGATGACATGTGATTGCATCAGTTCAATTGCTACAACCAGGACCTATTCATATAAGGCTTGTCCTACATCGGCATATTCATAAAACAGGAGCTAATTATTAAATATTTACAAAAGATTGTACCAGAAAATTAATATATGTCAAGAAAATTAATATATCCCCATAGGTATTCATTGTCTGATTTTCAGCAAGTGTTTTAGATTGTCTGAATGTTAAAAAGAGGTTTATTTGTACTTTGTTAAAGGGAGGCAGAATATCAAAAATCCTTGAAAGTCAATAATTTCCAGAAGCTAAGAAAGAAACTTTTATTTCTGTTACAAGAAACTGATTTTGCTACAATAAGACTGCTGGAGGGATGGATGAGAATAAAACCTGTATCGTATCAGAGAAAGAAGTTCACTAAGAAGATATGTGCCTGGCTGTGCTGTAAGGCAGAGGGAGATCAGTTGTCTTTATTGGGTAGGACATATTACAAACCCATCATAAATAAATTTACAATTTAAAATAGTCTCTTCTATCAATAATGTATAGCTAGCTAATTCTTTCATATTTTCAAATGATGTCATTGTCTTGTTTTTCTTGCACACCAAAATTGATTACAGAGCATTGAACTTCCTTTTTTAATTCTGTACATGATTATTTAATGACATTTAAAAATCTGAGTGAAAAATTAATACATGTTCTTTTGTAGACAGTTTAGAAAGATACAGAAAAATATGATTTTTTAAAAAAGTCATTTCAAATCTTACTACCAAGACAGTCATTATCAGTATATCCTTCTTCACAAAAATGTTGCAGAAAATATTGTCATATATCTTTTAGTTTTCAGTTGGTAGTTTGGTAACCTGTCACTCCTTTAGAAGAAAAGCCATCCATCCAGCGGGAGAGTCAGTCTATAATGGGTCATCTCTGCTTCTACGTGATTGGAAGGGAGATGTCAAGGGTAGTTTATCTGGAGGCCCAGAGACTATATCTGACCTCAGAAGTCCAGCTTGCGTTTCATTAGTTGGTCTGCAACGTTTTAAGTTTGAATCATTTTTCAAAATTTAATAATGGACAAATTTCATCACATAAAAATCAGGATTTTCATTTTCTTTTGAATAATCAGATCTCCTAATTCCAGACGGGATTCTAATACAAACAGGATTCCTGGGGTTGAGTAGTCTCTACCTACTTTAGACAGCACTCTACTTTACTGCTTCCTCAGTTTACTAAATAAAGATGCTCTACACCAGGTGTTTAAGAGCTTGGTGTTTAAATGCTACAAAGTCATGAAAACTGGTGCCCTAGACTCATGGTTTTATGACTGTTCCGTTAAGGAATAGAGTACAGGAGATTATCTCACCATGTTTAAAACAGGGAGAAATAACCACAAAATTATGGAGTCTAAAAACTTAGCAAAAAAAAAAAAAAAATTACTAAGAAAATGTTCATCACTTGTTGGTAAATCAGCATATCTACTTCATAGTAACCTCATTAACACATACTAGTACAACAGAAGTAAAAAGTAGGAGGAATCCTTAAATGGGCTTTATAATAGTATCCAAATATCTTTAAATAATGATTTAAATTATAATAGTTTTTAAAAATATTATGTTGGAAGCGTCATTGTTTTTCAGTAGAAACATCAAAGGATAAGTTGTGTGTGTGTGGTGGCGGGGAATACTGGTTGTATAGACTCAAATGAGTGAAGCTGTATATATTTATTATCTATTTATCCTGACACAAATAGCCATAGGCTCCCTCATTTCTTATATTCACCCTGAAATATTAGTAGATTAACTGACATAATGTGGTTATCTATCTTTTTTTATGTTTTCACTAGATAAGAAGTGTACTCTACTGAGACAGATTCAGTTAATTAAATCACTCTTACTTCATATTGTACATTATTCTGTTTAGGAAGTGTAGCAATCCTGTTGACATTTTGCCCAAAGATGGCCTCTTTCAAAGCTAATTCCTATTCAGTGGTACTCTGTAAGTAAATCAAAAGATGAAATGTAATATGAACATTTTATCTTTTTAAAATAGAGAATATCAATGTGAAGGAAAAATAAAACTGACATGAAATTCATAATGTTATAAAATAAGAACCATTTAATCCATGATATCTATTTATTTAATAGATTTATGCTTGACATCTATTTCTCAGGCATTGAAAAGCATGATAAGGATTTTATTTTCAAAGATTTCTTGTATAGATTTAAATGTTGCTACTGGACAGCTGAAGGGTAAAGATTCTGTACAAATCATATACAAAAATATTATTTTAGAACCCTATTTCGGGTTTCACTCAGAAGTTGCCACTTTATTAAGGTTAAGCATAAATACAATCCAACAAAATCGGTTTTTGTTTAAATTATAAACTACATCTTTAAATTTTCAGATATCTATCAACTCTAAAAAAGGATATAACTAATTATTAAATTATAATCACATTAAGTGTTTTAAAAGCACTCAAAATCATTTTCAAAGTCATATATATCTATATCGATTGAATCTGTCACTATTAGAAGTCAATTACAATTGATTCTATGTCCCTATTTAGTCAGACTTCTGCCAACAGTTTTCAAACTTCTTATCTCCTTTCAATACAATATTTTATTCATATATTTCCAATATATATATAATTTATAAATAACGAACATGACTGACTCTACTAATAGAAATTATTAAATTAAGGCCGGGCGCGGTGGCTCAAGCCTGTAATCCCAGCACTTTGGGAAGCCGAGACGGGCGGATCACGAGGTCAGCAGATTGGGACCATCCTGGCTAACACAGTGAAACCCCGTATCTACTAAAAATACAAAAAACTAGCCAGGCGAGATGGCGGGCGCCTGTAATCCCAGCTACTCTGGAGGCTGAGGCAGGAGAATGGCATAAACCCAGGAGGCGGAGCTTGCAGTGAGCTGAGATCCGGCCACTGTACTCCAGCCTGGGTGACAGAGCGAGACTCCGTCTCAAAAAAAAAAAAAAAAAAGAAAAAAAAGAAATTATTAAATTAAAAACATACACATAAAATGCAGAATAAAAAGCAACTCAGTAAATAAATGATTTTTAATGTTGCATTGTTTATTAGTAATCTAAAGCATTGGCATATTTAAGTTATTATAATTGATTCACGAATACACTGTAAGTAAACATGCTTTGTCTTCCCTTTTTTTCCTTGAATTAATTCTACTACAGTAATTTGAAACTTTGTTTCTAACTTCAATTTGTTTAAATATTTGATTTAAAGGGCTGACCAACATGAAAATGATATCATGGGGAGGGGGGAGGGGGGGAGGGATTGCATTGGGGAGTTATACCTGATATAAATGATGAATTGATTGGTGCTGACGAGTTGATGAGTGCAGCACACCAACATGGCACAAGTATACATATGTAACAAACCTGCACGTTATGCACATGTACCCTAGAACTTAAAGTATAATTAAAAAAATAAAAAAATTAAAAAAGAAAATGATATCATGCAGAGATACATAATTAAAAGGGGGAATAGCGTAACATTGATTGTGCTTACTGAATCATTATGTTTACATTTGCCACACCCACTAATTAAGCCAATCCTGTAGAAAGAAAGGAAAGATACTAATGCTGGCATGGTTCTCTTTTGATTTCCTTTCTTTTGCTGCAAGTACTATTGTGGCCTGGTTTTACTGAAATCTAGAGTTGCCTAGTTTAAAAAGGGGACCCTTCCGACAGTGAGGTATTTTCATATGACTGTTTTTTGATTCTTTGGAGACACAGCCACTGGTAACATCTGGCAGTAGTTCTAAGCTTGACCAAACTCTGTCTTCCATATTGTCACTTACTATCCCTTCTCCCTCCATTGGGTATCCAATCATTCCTTTCAAACCCAAAGCCAAGGAGCAAACCTCTTGAGAGAAGCCCTTTAAAAATGGTCTGCATTTTCTTTTCTTTTTGGATTCACCTACTAGTGAGGCAGTAAGATAAAATGGTTTAAAATAAAGCAGTTAAGACGTTGGATCTGAAACCAGACTACTGTATGAAAATTATGGCTCAACCATGTACAGGCTCTATAATTTTGAGGAAATTACATCATCTTTCTATGCTTCAGTTGCCTGATCAATATGATAAAATATATGGGTATAGTAAGAGAAATTATGATTTTTGCAAGGTGCTTTGAAGAAGGTAAAAGGTAAGAAGGGCATGTTTGATCTCACAAGAAATGGAAATGGAGGTGAAGCGTGCCTAGAGTGAAAAAATATGAACAAAAGTATATTTGTTCAGAAAGAAGGTATACAAGCAGCTGATGGAAGACCTAGTAGGCTATCATAAAACTTTGATTTTGACTCAGAAAAAAAGGGAAGTCAGTGAAGGACTTTAAAGAGAAGTATGACAAAATATGACTTAAGCTTTAGGTTTTCTTGGGTTTCTCTATTATCCTGCATTCTAATTCAGTAGGTGTACATGTTTTTTTTTTTCTCATGTCAGTTCTTGAAAGCCAGGTATGTTTATTTTTATCTCTGAATCTATAAAGCCCAGTATATTGCCTGGATTAAAATCAATGCTTAATAGTTATGTGATAAAGGAATGAATTGCTCATCCACAGTGACTTTATAACCTTAGGCAAATTCTATAATTATTGATTTATTCATCAAACATTTTCTAAATGAATTTTACCATCAAATTACAGAAACTCAAATCTGGGCCTCAGTTTTGTTATTTTGTTTTGTTTTTACAATAAGAGCAGTACCTACCTGTAAAGTCTTATTCTCTTTTAAGATATCTAGTTTTAAATTAAGGGTATTGTTAAGCCTCAAGGGTTTTTTGTCTTAACTCACTCAAATGAACCATTTCCAAAGTATTTTTAAATGATATAGAAGATGACAAACCACATCCCAACTATTAAGTCTTAGGTCTGGTGAGAAATCATTAGTTATAAAACTAGAATGTGTCCTCTCATTTAGTTTGACATTGTTAATGATTTTAAACATATTTTTTCCTTGATATTCTTATATTGTCTCATGCATAAAACCTAACAAAGCATATACAACATATAAACCTACATCATTCTTCAATATGAAGGAGATAGGAGCACAAAGTATATGTATTAATGCAGCTACATTAAAACAATGGTATTAGCTAATATCAGACATGCCGTAATATAAATTCAGCTGATAATTATAGAAATATGCATTTAATAATTCATGTTTCATTAATGTACAATAAACATACAGCACATCAAAATATATATTTACTGTGGCATTTTGGAGAATTATCTTGAGGCTATGGACTAATTTAAAATATCATCAATCTTATCACATATTTGAGTCCATTTCATAAAACCAGCCATATATTCTGTTCATGACCTAGATTTAACTTGATTCCTCTGAAATTTTCCTGTGCTATTTTAATGCCTTAAGGGGGGAAGTAGGATTTAAACTCAGATCATTTCTTCATAATCATTGTACATTATTGTGGCATGTTGAAATAACAATTAAATTTGCATTGCCAGTTTTTGTAGAGAAGGAAAGAAAAAGCTTGCAGTACATTTTTTATTATTGCTCAATTCAGAGTAGAAAGTCTTACTGGTATTTCTTTCATTTTCTTTATTTCCTTTTCTTCAAAAAAAAAAAAAAAAAAGCAATAGAAGACTAAAAGGATGTCACTTATTCTACTGGAAGGAGTTTCTATTATACACCATCACCTGGGACAAAGAGTTTTGTAGTGCCTCCAAGGATTGTGCATCGTTTACTGTTGTGACATCCCAGAGCAATGTTGACTGTATTATTTCCTTCATCATCTACTGAAAATAATTTGGCCAACTCACAATAACTTAGTGGGAATTTAAAAAAATATTAGTCATGTTGGCTGCTTAATGTATACAATAGTATATCTTTTAAAATATCCTTTATTTTTCAGGAGACTATATCACTTAAACAATTCCCTTGCATAACTAACAGTCCTTTATTTTTAATAGAAGACTATATCACTTAAACAATTCTCTTGCATAAGTAACAGTCCTTTATTGTTTATATATATGCAAGAACTGTTTTGTTTGACTTTTTAAATCTTGATTCTCATGGGTTATTTATTTTCCTTTATTCCCCTTATCATTTCTTATTCCATTACAGCTATAAATTGATCTAGCTGTCAACAACTGATCTTTGCTCTCTCTCCTCATTCTTCACTCCAATCAGATGCTTCCAGGGTACAAGTCCTGCTCTAGCTCAAAAAAGACAAAGAAAGTAGTGCAAAGTGTAATTCCCAGTCAGAATTATGCTATTAAATGTAATCAGGAAAGCCATTATGATTCCTCTTTGGGCAGTTAGCTCTACTTAGGTGAGTTCTGTCAAGTTTCTCATAACCTTGAGAATTATGCAACTAACTAATAATATAATTAATTACACTAACATAGTTTTGCTTCTGTGTAGGAAAAATTTATTTTCATCTTGTTTTAAATTCACATTGGTTACTTCATAAAATTGTTAAAATATAGGCATACCTCGGAGATATTGTGGCTTTGGTTACAGTCTACTGCAATAAAGTGAACAGCAATAAAGTGAGTCATACAATTTTTGCTTTCCTAATGTATCAATTGACTCTTCCTTTCACAAAAGATTTTTCTGTAGCGTTGCTGTTTAATAGCATTTCATCCACAGTAAAACTTGTTTAAGTTGAAGTAAATCTTCTGAAATCCTGCTACTGTTTTATAAACTGTTTATGTAATACTCTAAATACCTTTTTGTCATTTCAACAATGTTCATAACATCTTCACCAGAAGTAGATTCCATTTCAAGAAACCACTTTCTTTGCTCATCCATAAGAAGCAGTTCCTCATTCATTGAAGTTTGATCACAGTATGGCAGCAATTCAGTCACATGTCCAAGCTCCACTTCTAATTCTAATTCTTGTTATTTCCACCACATCGGCAGTTCCATCCTCCACTGAAGTATTGAATCCCTCAAAGCCATCCATGAACATTGGAATAAACTTCTTCCAAACTCCCAAAATTAATGTGGATATTTTGACCTCTGTCCATAAATCCTGAAAATTCTTAATGGCACCTATAATTTTCATTATTTTCCGGAAGGATTTTTATTTATTTATCCCAGATCCATCAGATAAATTACTATCTACAGCAGCTAAGCATTATGAAATCTATTTCTTAAATAGTAAGACTTGAAAGTCAAAATTACTATTTTATTCATGGCCTACAGAACGGATGTTGTATTAACAGGCATGGAAATATTAATCTCCTTGTACATCTCCATCAGAAATCTTGCATGATCAGGTATATTGTCAACGTGCAGTAATATTTTTTTTTTTTTCTGACATCTCCTCTCTAACTATGAAAGTCCTATATAGCGTCTTCTTCTGATAGAAAGCTGTTTTACCTATATTGGAAATGTGTACTTTAATGTAGTGACCTTCATCAATCATCTTAGCTAGATCTTCTGAATAATACTGCAGCTTCTACATTGGCACTTGCTGCTTCATCTTGTCCTTTTATGTTTTGGAGATAGCTTTTTTCCTTAAAACTCTTGAACTCACCTCTCCTAGCTTCAGACTTTTCTTCTGCAGCTTTGAGATATCTCTCAGCCTTCACAGAATTGAAGAGAGTCAAGTTCTTGCTCTGGATTGGATTTTGCCTAAATGGACTATCATACCTTATTTGATCTCCTATCCAGATTACTAAAACTTTCTATCAGCAATAAGGCTGTTTCTCTTTCTCTTTCCTACCATTTGCATGTTCATTGGAGTAGCACTTTTAATTTTCTTCAAGTTTTTTTTTTTTTTTTTTTTTTTTCATTGACAGCTTGGCTTACTATTTGGTGCAAAAGGCCTAGCTTTCAGCCTGTCTTGACTTTCAACATGCCTTCCACAGTAGGCTTAGTTATTTCTAGATTTTGATTTACAGTGAGAGACGTGCAACTTTTCCTTTCACTTGAACACTTAGAGACCATTGTAGCATTATTTATTGGCCTCATTTTAATATTGCTGTGTCTCAGGAGATGGGGAAGCTTTAGTAGAGGGAGAGAGCTAGAGAACAGCCAGTTGGTGGAGTAGTCAGACGCACACAACATTTATTGTTTCAGTTTGCCATCTCATATGGGTGTGATTAATAGTGCCCCAAAGTAACTTCAATAATAACATAAAAAATTACTGATCACTTATCAGCATAACATATATAATAATGAAAACATTTGAAATATTGTGAGAATTAACAAAATGTATCACAGAGAAATGAAGTGTGCACATAATGTTAGAAAAATGGCAGTGATAAGGCTGGGTGCAGTGGTTCATTCCTATAATCCCAATAATTTGAGTGGCGTAGGTGGGCAGATCATTTGAGATCTGGAGTTCAAGACCAGCCTAGCCAACATGGCAAAATCCCATCTTTACTAAAAATACAAAAATTAGTCAAGTGTGGTGGTGTATGCCTGTAATCCCAGCTACTACTAGGGAGGCTGAGGCAGGAGAATCACATGAACCCAGAATGTGGAGGTTGCAGTGAGCTAATATCATGTCAGTGCACTCCAGCCTAGGTGACAGAATGAGAATCTGTCTCAAAAACAATAATAATAAAAAAATAATAGTACTGATAATTATATTTGACACAGGATTCCCACAGACCTTCCCTTTGTAAAAAAAAAAAAAAAAAAAAAAAAAAAACCTCAATATTTGTGAATCGCAATAAAGTAAGTTGTGCGTATAAATTAGTGACAGAAACATAGTTCTCTTTTTTCTTGCAGATGAATTTCATGATGTATAATAAATGCTAGATGATAAAAATGGCTGATATGTTTTAAATGTTTATATCCCCTTAAAAATGCATATATTAAAATCCTACCCCCAAAACAATAGTATTAGTAGGTGGATCATTAGGAAGGTGGTTAGATCATGGAGGCAGAACCCTTATGAATGAGATTAGTGCTTTTATAAAAGAGGGAGTCCTCTCTTTCCTACTGCCATGTAAAGTTACAGTAGAAAGTTTGTAACACGTGTACACCATGGAATACTATGCAGCAATAAAAAAGGATGAGTTCATGTCCTTTGTAGGGACATGGATGAAGCTGAAAACTATCATTCTGAGCAAACTATCACGAGGACAGAAAACCAAACACTACATGTTCTCACTCATAGGTGGGAATTGAACAATGAGAACACTTGGACACAGGGCGGGGAACATCACACACCGGGGCCTATTGCAGGGTGCGAGGAGTGGGGAGAGATGGCATTAAGGAAATACCTATTGTAAAGGACGAGTTAATGGGTGCAGCACATCAACATAGCACATGTATACATATGTAACAAACCTGCACGTTGTGCACATGTACCCTAGAACTTAAAGTATAATGAAAAAAAAAAAAAAAAAGAGAGAAAAGAAAAGAAAAGAAAAGAAAAAAAAAGAAGAAGAAGGTTGGCCACCTATGATTTAAGAAATAGGCCTCAACAGTTACTGAATTTGTCAGCAAACTTGATCTTGGACTTCCCAATCGCCAGAATTATAAGAAGTAAATTTCTGTTGTTTAGAAATCACTTCGTTCATGTTTTTTTTTTAATAACCGTCCGAATAAACCAAACACCACTCTGAATTATAAAATAGGCCAATATGTAAAATTATAAGGCATGGTACTTTGAATATTTCTTATTTTATATTCATCACATACTTATTAATGAACTCTTGAAGGAAATTTCAGCAAAAAAGAGGCTGTTCAATATATTTGAACAATGTAAGTCAAAAAAGAGGCCGCTCAGTATATTCGAACAATGTAAAGTTTGATAGTTTCTTTTACTGCCACTTGGTTTTCAGTAATAATTGTATTCTTAGTGCATTTCCTTTACATTTAAAAATGCATACGTATCATAATACATTCATTTAATAAAGTTAGGCAAATATTTTCAGTTGAACTAGTTTATTTTAAAATGTTACTTGAAATTACTGCAGCTCTTTCTCTACAGATGTTACTGAAAATATAGTATAAAATGTTTTATCAAATTAGCTTTTTTTTAAAAAAAGCTCTAATCACATAAAATAGGCCTCCAGTTACTAGTATAATATTTAGTTTTATTTAAATAAGCATTTCATTTAACATATATTTTCAATAACATGTAATAAAAATGTTTATTTTCAAAATAAGTATTACCAAATGAAAATGTTTGCTTACCCAAATCAAAAGAAAATTTATGAATTATAAATATCAAAAGAAGGGATTTTTAGGAGGTTCAGCTTTTCCAGCAAAAGTACTTACAGAATTTTATTAAAGGCCCCTGTGATTCTATTAACCCTTTATTTATATAGAATATCTACTTTAGCAAACAATATTTGAAACAAATGTTCACTTGTTAATAATGAGTCTTCAGGGTTTTATTTAATTAATTTTGCGAAGACAACTATTCATGTGAATATGACACGTATTGGAGAGATTGGAACTACAATACAAAAACTTTTTTAAAGAAATTAAGGGGAAGAAATATCGTAACAGATGTCTGCATCTCACATATACTATCCAAATAACCAGAGCCCTTTCCTCCTGGGGAATTATTTTTAAGTTACAGCATAGAGAAAAGGAGTTTTTGCTCTGAGTCTTGAATTATACATTATTTATATTTATAGTAATGTATTTTTTAACAAGGAAAGCTGAGTTTTGCACGTAAACTAATACAGGTGGGAGTTGTCAAAATCAAAATTATTGTTATGTCTTATTCAATAAGTGGTGCAGTTTCTAATCAATATCAGAAATACTCAGATATCAGGATGAGCAACTAAATGATATTAAAAATGTGTGCAGCTCCTGACCTAATCAATCTCAAATGCCATTTTCAGATAAATAAAAAGATTTTGAAACTTGGCATATTTTACTAAGTATGTGAGAAAAGAAATGATTGATTATGACTTTTATTCTCTGGGGACCTCTGGTTTCCATTAAATTTAACCATGAGACTGCTGTCATTTTTTACTTTTATATAAAATGAACTAATAAGACTTAGAATACGTTTTACGATTTTAAATTTATGCACACACCAAAAAGTCCACTCAATATAATATTCTTACCCATAAAACTGTCATTACTCTTGTATGTTATCAATGTCATTCAATTCAAGTATAATTATTTAAACACATAAATGTGAAAAGTCCTTGTTCTTTGTGCTGTGCAGTATACACAGACTATCAAGATGCTAGTCTAAATAAGCTAATAAATTATGGAAAACTTAAGAGAGAAGTATCCACACAAATAATATCACTGAGAGTATAATATAATAAGTATCCTATAAGGACATGAAGATAGAGAGAGTTCTGCAACTTGGAGTGGGAGATGTAGTTTAAGCTCCCCCAAATTTTTGACATTTGTAGAAAAACACTGTATATGGAAACTTTGGAGCAGAGTCATTCTGAGGACAAATATTAAAAGGCTTAATTGTCCTTCCTGATGGGGTTAAAATGCAGATTCCTGGAGGCCATCACTAGATAGTCTGATTCAGTAATTATGAGCTGGAACTCAAGAATCCATCATTTTTAACAAGCACCTCAGGTGACTCAGATCAAGCAGCCAAAAATGACCTTTTGAATCATAAGAAGTACTTTGGATTTTATATGAGGAGGCTTTTATTTTCCCTTATTTTATTGCGAGTTAACCCAATAGTCTTCAAATAAATTATATCCCCTTTCATACTTTATTTTGGTTAACTTAGCCAGAATCTGTTTCTTTTGCTCAGTGCTTTATGCTGTACATACAATTTTAGAAGAGATGTCTCTGGTTGTTCCTTAAGGCAATTTATAAATATATAAACAAATGCTTTTAAGAACTTACTTTGATAATGTGCTTATAATCTGTGAATTCTTAGAAATTCATATGTGTAATTTAATGATGGAATAAAATGTGAAATGCTTTTTCATGCTACTGTTTATATTATTTTTCTCAATGAGTATTTTCTAAATTTATTTAAGTTGTTTAAAACTTTCTTTGATTTTGAGGGAAAAAAGGAATTATCTTTCTATACATTTTGTCTCATATTTTAATTTGACTTATCTATGTTTATCTAAAAAAAAAAAGGAATTTCACCATTTTGACTTGGAAATTCTAGTAAAGCCCATTTTAAAAATGAGAAATAATACCTGCTTTATGAAAAATGCAGGTCATATTTCCAAGTAATAATTTTTCATTATTTGTTTTCTGCAATTATACTGCAGTTTATAGTTTGAGTCTTCACGACTTAGGAAAGACTTAGCACTATCTTCGGTTAGTAAGTGCTTCATAAATCACTGACATTATGTGCTCTCAGTTTGTTTTTCTAGATTGGTTTATGCACTCATTAAAAAATCATAATGTTTCACAATGCTGTGCTCTGAAATGAATATAGAATGGTAAACAGTACACAATCCCTTCCTTTGTGACTCTTAGAGATAGAGAAAAGTAAACTGTCTTCACAAAATGTGATAAAAAAAATCACATAACTCACCAAGCTAAATTATGCACTCTTGTTAGATGTATGTTGTAGCACTACCTTTACTTCACGGCACAGACTATGATGATTTTATATATACATACTTAAGGAAGGCATCTCTCTGTCTTATGACATAAGAGTAATGATGTGATATAGCTTATTGATTATTTGCCCGGTGGCTAGTATCTAGAACATAGAAGGGTAGTCAGTATCTGTTAAGTGAATGAACAAGATGTCTTACCTATAGATTTGTTTTCTGAAAGGTTGAGGTACTCCTAGGTATATTATTTTGTCAAAGAATATTGGGCAATTTTGCTTAATTATGTTCCTATAAAAATAACAGTATTTATAGTCCTTTAGGTATATATGGCTATAAATTGTATAGTACAAAGTAATACTGAAGTCAGATCCATATTTATTATAAATTATATTTTAAATGATACCTGATATAGTGGAGATATTGAAAAAATAAAATGCCTACAGATTTGTCTACCTGTGATTCTTCTCAATCAGTTATTAATTTAATTTGGATTCATATACATTAGAGGTGAATTCGGAAAGTAGGCTTTAAGTAAGACCTATAATGCCTAGTGTTAATATTTATTGGTAGTTAACATGTTAAATTGCATTCGAACAACGTGGATGTTGGGGGCACCAACCCCTGAAATAGTCAAGATCTATGTAAAACTTTTGACTCCTCAAACAATTACTAATAGCCAACTGCTGACTGGAAGCCTTACCGATAATGTAGTCTACTAACACATATTTTCTATACTATATGCATTACTCTATTCTTATAATGAAGTAAATTAGAGAAAATAATGTTATAAGAAAATCATAAGGAAGAGAAAATATACCTACTATTCGTTAAGGGGAATTGAGTTTTTTTTCTTTTTTTCTTTTTGAGACGGAGTCTCGCTCTGTCGCCCAGGCTGGAGTGCAGTGGCCGAATCTTGGCTCACTGCAAGCTCCGCCTCCCGGGTTTACGCCATTCTCCTGCCTCAGCCTCCCGAGTAGCTGGGACTACCGTCACCTCGCCCGGCTAGTTTTTTGTATTTTTAGTAGAGACGGGGTTTCACCGTGTTAGCCAGGATGGTCTCGATATCCGCCCGTCTCAACCTCCCAAAGTGCTGAGATTACAGGCTCGAGCCACCGCGCCCGGCCGGAATTGAGTAATCTTTAAGGTCCTTATTGTCTTCACATTGAGTAGAGTGAGGAAGAGGAGAAAGAGGAGGGATTGGTTTTGCTGTCTCAGGAGTGGCAGAGGTGGAAGAGGTGGAAGGAAAGACAGGATAGACAAACACACTCGGTGTAATTTCATGAAAATACACCATAACTTTGTCATAACTGTTTGCTTTTTCATTTCTATAGGAATGTTTCTATGTAGTATCAATCCTTCTCCTGCCATTTGCTTTAGTTTCAGTGACTATATTATAGAAGAGTCTATGTCCTAAAATAAATCAAAACCAACCTTGAACAATCAGAACTCTTCCACCAGATTGTCTAACGTCAAAATGTTTTCTGGCAATGCTTTTTCTATGTCTTCTTCCGCGTCTTCTTTCTTATCTTCTGGCACTGGTTCATAAGAATTAATCTTCATCAAGCAGTCTTCTGTTAATTTTTTTGTTGTGGTGCCTGTTAGCTCTTGAATTTCTCCAAGATACATTGCTAGAAACTCTTTATCCCCGACCATGTTGTTTTTTGTTTTGGTTTTTTGTTTTGTTTTGTTTTTTCCATATCTAAAATCTCTTTCATGATTTCCTGGCTTCATCATAAATCTGTGAAGTTTTGTACAACATTTGGATACAGTTTTCTTCACCAGGAACTTACTGTATTATGCTTAATGGCTGTCATTACTTTTCTGTAACAACAAAGGCATCTCCAATGGTATAATTCTTCCGTAATTTCATGATCTATCAGGGTTCTCTTCCATAGCACTGGCAATCCTTTCTAGAGAGTACTGTGTGCAATGAACCCTTAAATATTCTTATGACCCCCGATGTAGAAGCTGAATTATAGGCATTGTGCTTAGGGACAGATACAGCACTTTGACACCTTCAGTGTTGAACTCAAGGGGTTCTCGGTGGCTAGGGATGTGTCCACTATCAAAAGAATTTTTAAAAGTAGTCCCTTACTTGCTAAGTACTTCCTGATCTCAGGGACAAAGCATCGATGGAACCAAGTCAGAAAAAGGGTTCTCATTGTCCAGGCCTCTTTCTTTTACAACCAAAAAATTGCAAGCTGTTTATTGTTTTTCCCTTCAAACTTAGTGTGTAGCAGCTTTATAGATAAGAGCAGCCCTGATCATAAACCCAATTGGTTTTGTATAAAACAGTAGAGTTAGCCTCTCTCTATCACCTTAAATCCTGATGCTCACTTTTCATCCATGCTAATGAATGTCCTTTGTGGCTTCCCCCCCCCCCCCCCAGAACAGGACACTTTCATCTGCATTTGTTCAGGCAAATATCATTTCTTCCTCAGTGATTTTCTTATTGGCATCTGGGAACTTTGCTGCTGCCTCTTGGGCAGCAGAAGCTGCTTCTTCTGTTATCTTGAAATTTATTAAGCCAAAACTCTTTCTAAAATTATCAAGCCATCCTTTGCTGGCATTAAATTTTCCATCTTGAAATCCTTCACCTTCATTTTGCTGTAAGTTATCATATAATGATTTTGCTTTTTCTTGCATTATATCAGAGTATATAGTTATGCCTTCTTTAGAACAATCCTGAACCTACATAAAAGCTGCATTTTAAATATGAGATTTAAAATAATATATTTCACAAAAAGAAGTGCAGTTTTCACATCTGTTGATGTAGCTGCAGTGATGGCTTCACAAATTTTATTTTCTTTATCACAGTGGTTCTTAGTCTGAATGCATTTGTCTCAAAATGGCAGCAACTGCAGACCTCAGTCTATGCTACATATCAAGCAATTTAACTTTTTCTTATAATGTCATGACTCTTCTCTGCTCCTTGGGAGCACTTCCAGCATCACTAGGTGCACTTCATATGGGTTCCATGGTGTTATTCAAAGTTTACAGTAGTGTACTAACCAGGAATAAAAATCTATAAGAACTTTGAAAAATCACTTTTTACTGTGATGCACAATTTGCTGGAGAGATAATGGCTCACTCAGAGATGATTAGCATCACATGATGTTTTAAGTAGATACTCATAACACTTGGGATCACTGCAATAGCTACAGAAGGTGGTTATAAAATTATTATGGTGGCCGTGGGCACAGTGGCTCACACCTGTAATTCTAGCACTTTGGGAGGCCAAGGTGGGTAGATTACCTGATGTCAGGGGTTCAAGACCAGTCTTGCCAACATGGTGAAACACCGTCTCTACTAAAAATACAAAAATTAGCCGGGCGTAGGAGCATATGCCTATAATCCCAGATACTTGGGAGGCTGAGGCAAGAGAATCACTTGAACCCAGGAGGAGGTTGCAGTGAACTGAGATCACACCACTGCATTCCAGCCTGGGTAACAGAGTGAGACTCCATCTCAAAAACAAACAAACAAAAATTACAATAGTACAGTATGGTTAATTTTATGCAGTTATAATGCATACTGCATATTTATGTTTGTTTACATTTTTCTCAGCTATGAATGACACATGTATTTTCTGTGTTTGTTTGCTTAGATTTTGATAAAATTTAACTTTTTACAATGGATTTGTGTATATTTTATGGTGGTGAATAATACGATAGACTAGTATCTACATATATTTTATGCATTAATGACATTTCTAACTTTTTCACAACTTTTTTTGTTCATATTCTAGGCTTGGCAGTTCTTATGTGAGATTTTTACATTGTCACAAATCTAACTGAAATTTTCCAACAATATTTATTGGAAAAAATCTGCTTATGAATGTATGTGTGCATTTCAAACCTGTGTTGTTCGTAGAACAACTGTATTACATAATAATAATATTATAGAAATAGCTACTGTATTAAAGCCACAGATTTTATATTCACTGTTATGACAATCTATAGTAATTTTACATAGTATGAGATTAGAAAGTTTAGATAACATCTGGGGTCACAAACTGAGGAGTAGCAAAGTGAAATTCTACTAGACCTTTGATACTTCACAGTTGGTAAAAATTCTTTAGACCTTTTACTGCCTCTGTATGAGTGGAGATAGGCCAGTAACCTCTGTGTGAAGGAAGACTTTGCTTGGAAGCCTTATCATATCATCTTAACATCATTAGCTATGTGGGATTAAATCCTAGGGAAAGCAGTTGCATTTTATTATCTTGGAATGAAGATATATCTGCGCCATCTTCAAACAAAAGAAGTGTGTTCTACAGTCCTAGTGGGTTCCAGGGAATTTGGACTCTACTGTCATTAGAAGTAAGTCCTGGACCTGGTCCTCATTTTTTACAGATCTGTGGCTGCCAAAATGTGAGTCTAAAGGCTTCCAAAGTGACCTCCTAAAATGGTGATTATTCACCCTTAATCTTTGTCTTTTTCAATGCCTCAGTGATACCTAGCAAGAGCCATCTGATTACATTATTGTGATTTCCACTCCCACTGTTCTCTCAAATGCTTGTGATACTGCATTTGCAAAGACATTCTCTAGTATACTGCTCCAGTCCCCAGATAGTAGAGAGTTTTAACAGTTGCACTACTACAGCATGCTATGGGCCATTCACACTCCACCTGCAAACACTGACAGAGATTTTTTTTTTTCAACTGATAGTTTAGTTTCAAAGCATCATTTTACAGTTTATGTCCTAGGCCATGCCAGTCTCCAACTCTTTTAGAGGAGATTCCCCAGGAAAAGTTTTAGGAAATGAGATTTTTTTTTTTTTTTTTTTTTTTTTTTTCATGGAAGGAGTCAATTGTGAAATACTCTGAAAACAATGTCTGTGAGAGAGTGAAGGAAAGATAAATAGAGAGACAATTTGAACAGCAATATGGTTATAACAGAGATCTTGGGCAATCACACAGAAAGTGCTTGAGCTGGGGTACCTCATTAGAGATGTCTTGAATTGAGGGAAAAGAGCTTGGTCTTTGTACCTTCATATAAAGCAGTGATTGGATGCGGTCTGGGGGTTGGAGGAAGAGCAAAGCATCTTTCATGTAAGGAGAAGTCCTAGAGAAAGATTCAGCTGGGAGTTTTCAGCTGCCAACAATCTGGGAAGCTGGGGCTAAGTGACCCTCAGCTATGAAGACAGATCTGGGGTGCACCACGGCAACCACAACAGCAGCCAATGGGGCTACTGACTTTAAAGAAAATAAAGATGGAGTAGGCAATCCTGCTTTTGACAAGCAGAATTTGGGAAGCCAAATTGGGTGTCCTAGGTAATGTGATGGTTTTATTTTCTGAAAAAAAAATAATAATAATACTTCTTCGAGCATCTACATAAAGCAATCAGACCCTCTCTCAGGTAACAATTCAAAAGGAGAAAGAGATCGATTGGAGAAAAGTATTTTTGAGTGAATATACAAAGGGTTTTAGATCAGAAAAATTGCAAACATTTTAAAATTTAATTTGTAGACAAAGAAACTCATATAAATATATTTTGAAAGAATAACACATTTGATCAGCAAAATTATTTTTTAAACAAGTTTTGAAAATATAAAATTGCCATACTTTTCAAGGCAGTGGAGAATTTATAGAACAACTGCATCACTGAGTAATTTTCAACTTCCCATAAAGAAAATCTTGGGTCAAGTGTTAACAGATGTGTTTTATATACATCCTTACTGTTTCTGTAAGGAAGAAGAAATAAATACCCATATTTATTTTAAAAATCAAAGTTAATTTCATATTTGATCAAAGATTATTTCTTGAGAGGACCCTAGTGTTATATATGGTCATAATCTTGAAGAGATTGTACAAATTTGTCTTTTAGGTTATATTGTGGGCACTAGTTCATTTCACTTGCCTCTGAAGGCCTCATTCATTTAACTAATCACATTTGTCCAAAGTCTTCTTTCTGCCAAGTTCTAGGCTTTGGGGATACAAAGATGAACTGGGCATAGTACTTTTCACATGCCCAAATTCATGTTGAGGAGATAGAGTCATTATTTAAAAAAAAAAAAAAAAAAAAAAAAAAAAAAAAAAAAAA
>NC_045438.1:107192339-107268070 GCF_002776525.5 Piliocolobus tephrosceles
AAAAAAAAAAAAAAAAAAAAAAAAAAAAAAAAAAAAAAAAAAAACACCATACAACAAATATTATAAAATAAATAAGAATGAATTGTGAAAACCCAAAAGATGGAGCAGTCATTTTTATACATTGCAGAAGGAAGAAAAATCATTATTAAATTTAGCACCTGCCTTCCTGAATGATAAATGGGAGCTTTCCAAGCAAAATGCGGGAGTTAATTTTATGGTACAGATTTATAAACTAGTGTTAATTCTCAGTGTAGTTGGAGCATATGCTGTACTGAATGGAATGATGTGGGTTATAGAAAGACAATGAAGGCTGGGCACCGTGGCTCATGCCTGTAATCCCAGTACTTTGGGAGGCCAAGGCAGGTGGATCACCTGAGGTCGGGACTTCGAGATCAGCCTGACCAACATGGTGAATCCCCATCTCTACCAAAAATACAAAAATTAGCCAGGTGTGGGGCTCTAATTCCAGTTACTCAGGAGGTTGAAACAGGAGAATCACTTGAACCCAGGAGGTGGAGGTTGCAGTGAGCCAAGATCGGGCCACTGCACTCTAGCATGGAGGACAGAGTGAGACTATCTTAAAAAAAAAAAATGGGGTTTTGATCTCAGACTGTAGTGGACAGCTTATTCCAAAGTGTAAGTTGAGATTTTGTCCCATGAATGGTAGAAATAAGCAGAGTTTTTCTAAGGAGCTGAGTAACATAGCTGTATTTAATTTCTAGAAAAGTAATTCTGGCTGCTGTGAAGTAGGACTGAGTATGGTTAGAGATATGCAGATTATATAGAAAATGGATGCCATAATTGAGGCTAAAGATAATATCCCAGTAATAAGGTAGTGGTAGTTGATTAGAAAGAAACTTCAAAGAAAAAATAATTTCCTGTAATTAGTGGAATATAATTTAATAATGAAATGGAATTTAATTTGAAAACCATGACTGTTTGATGTGCTAACTGTAGGGCTACCTTTGTGTATAGAATGCCATAGAGTAGCCAGATGATCAAAGGGTAGACTTAATGGACACTAAAGAGATGAGGTTTCAATTCCTGGAACCTGTAGAACTGGTGAGAGTTATTTTGTATGGTAATAGGAATTTTGCAGGTGCAATTAAATTAAGGATATTGAGGACATTATCCTGGATTATCCATGTGGTTCCTAAATGTAATCACAAGTATCTTTATCAGAGGGAGGCAGAAAGAGATTTGAAGATAGAAGAAACGGGCAATATGAGGATTGAAACAACCATGTTACACTGTTGTCTTTATAGATGAAGGAAAATGTGGGCATAAACCAAGGGTGATAAGAAGGCAATTCTAGAAACTAGAAAAAGCAATAGAACAGATTTTCCCCTAAAGCCCCTTGAGGGTGGCCCTATCTTTCATCAGCAGAGTGACCACATAACCTGTTTTCATCCTCACATAAAGAGAAGCAGATATGTGGCTTTACACCGTACATCTCTCATCAACAGTTGTTAATTCTAAGCCATGGCAATTTTAATAGAATATAACATATTTCAATCCTTAAATTAAAGCATCAGGACTGCCTAATAATCAACCAGCTTAAACATTTAGCAAGTTAAACAATACCCCCCCACACACCAGTTTCTGGCTAGATTTTGACAAAACATTCAAACACACCAATTTAGACTTTCTTTTCTCATAGCTAAAAATAATCTATCCATTAACATATAGGACAAATGAATCTTTTTTATCGTTTTTTGATACTGATCTAAGTAAATAATAAAGCAACAACTCAGAAAAACGTATGTTTAGCAAGAAATAATTCACTCATAAGAAATCTTCTTGTCTTTTCTCCAACTCAAAGGCATGGAGTAACTTTCAGTTGACCAAATTAAATTAAATTCCCTGTACCATTTATACCCATTTCTCAACCCAGTAAAATAAACAAGCATTTTGAATAGACTTCAAAATACACAGGCAAACACACACACACACACACACACACACACACAATTTTCAGCAGCTATTAGGCAACCAAACACTTCTTAAAGTCACTACCTTTTAAAAAAGACAGAACTTTCAGTGACAAATTTCCAGCCGTAAACTGTTTCACAATCTATATAACCCAAATATATAAAATACATTCTGTTTTCAGTAACAGTTTGTAGGTAGCTATATCTTAATATATGTATCCAAAATATATCTGCTCATAAAATATAAAAAAGCAAGCAATCAAGGAGCATATAAAACCAACTGAATGGTCAATATACTTTGTAATAAATCTGATAACCTCTGTAAAGTAAATTAAAAAAGTTAGGGATGATGCTATATAAAAAGTATAAAACTCATGGGGGTACTCATGAGTTAGAAAATTTGTCTTTTTGTTTTTTTCTTTTATTTTGTCATTTTGCTGTCCTCATTTATAACCAAGAACCATAAGTCTGAATGATCTTCATTTATATGATTCTTCAATTAGTGACAAGTTAATCAGCACATTTACAAATATATTAATGCATTTCCTTTCCTATATGTAAAAAATAAAAAATATATATATATATATATTTACATTATAATAACATATATAATATATTGGACAAAAAGGCCTATAAACAATAGCTATTTTATTATCTTTTTATGATCATTTAGGATCAATACTGGGATCTTCCTATATGAACATAATAGTAATTTTCAGACAAGCATTCAAGCAGGAATATTTTATCAATTTTGTTAACTAAAGTATTTCAAACACCTAGGATGCAGATCATTTAATACATACTTAGCAAATAATTATGATATCCAAAAAAGACTACATGAATTTTCTATGCTTCAATTTTTAAGTTTTGCGTATTAATATGATGATGATATAACTTAATAGCATTTATTTATTGCTCTTGGGCATGAGGGTAAATTGTTTTATATAAAATTAATTTCATTTTTTGAGATGGATTCTCACTCTGTCATCCGGGCAGGAGTGCAATGGTGTGATCACGGCGCACTGCAAACTCCACCTCCCAGGTTCAAGTGATTCTTGTGCCTTAGCCTCCCAAGTAGCTGGGATTACAGGTGTGTGCCACCACACTTGGCTAATTTTTGTATTTTTAGTAGAGACAGGGATTTCACCATGTTGGCCAGGCTGTTCTTGAACTCCTGACCTCAAGTGATCTGCCTGCCTTGGCCTCCCAATGTGTTGGGATTACAGGCGCAAGCAACTGTGCCCAACCTATATAGAATTCATTTCTATGAACTCAATTGTTATTAATGTTATTAATAGAAACTTTCCATACTTTTGCTTTTTTAGGCAAAAAGACATATTTTATGTTCTTTTGCATCCACTAAAGAGCAAAGAATGTAGCTCATACTTTGATGAATTGCTTGCTGGTGCCACCACTGTGATAGGAAATTTCCCAAATATTCACCTTAAAAAACATAAAATATTTTATCAACAAATAAATATTGACTAAAATTAGAATATATGAATTATCTCAGTGGACAGGAAAGAAAAGTGAATATAATTAAAATTAGGACTTTTTAAAGTGTCACAGTATGTTAATAACATAAAGCTCAAAAATATCTAATAATTAAATAAAATCATTTATTAAAGTTGAAAGATTTTTCTTTAAGAAATAAGGAATGCTGAATATCCACTTAATCATAAATAATATGGTTTGAAAACTGTTGAAGGGAAAGAAGTTAGAGAGATGGTAAAAAAAAAAGTGCCTATTTCCAAATTAAAGAGGAAATAAAAATTCCTTCATAATTTACATGAATACATATTGAGAGCCTTATATTAAAATCTCACTAAAATTTGGGTTACTTTTATTTTAAACCCAAATGATATAGATCTTATTTTCCAATAGTTTGAAAAGTATGTGTTTATTAAAAGTATGTTATACTGGTGATAATCATAAAAGATAAAATTTGTTGAGAAGTTATAGATGTAAGGTTTTATAAAATCCAGTTGATAACCATTGCTTTCTAGTCTCTAACTGGAAATAACAACTCCTATTGCTTAAAAGTAGTTAGTGTATTCATGTGTGTTTTATCTAATACAGTACAACATAATAATATTGTAATTTTATATTACATATTATAACTTAAAATAGTTTATTTTCTAAAGAAATATTTTGCTGTTGGTCAGCATTTTATATATGTGATGTATGTTATTAATTATTCAGTGAACTTTTGGTATACGAAAGACTCCTATTTCACTCATCTGAAAAAAATGAATAGAAATATACTTAAGGATTTGGAAATTGACTAAAATCTGTTTGAACATAGATAATAATATTATTTTCCACTTGGTGTGTCTCGATCACTACGAATAGTTAGAAATAGTGTGAGTTGCTTCCTTCCTCACTAATTTAGCACTCTGTTATCAAAAACAAACCATAGGCCAAATTATGCTATCATGCACACATTTATTGCATCAATGAGATCTCTTTTCTCTATCTTTTGGTGGTCTCAGAAATGTTTTGTATAAAAATTTCACGTTAGGTCACAGTTGACAATATTCCAGTCATTGGATTATCTTAACATCTTTCAGAGTCAAAAGAATGGGAAATGTCTGAACAAAGGGCGAGGTAAAGGCTAATTAAATTATCAAACCTAGGGTGCATTCCTATGGCTAATGACTATAGGGCTCACTACATCCTGGTCAAGAAGGAACTAAGAATGGCTGTAAAATATTTGCTAAGTCTATATATCTTTAATAATAATTTCACTAATAAAATCCAATTTGTAAATTAGTATTTTGCTATTTGCAAAAGTATTGGGTGTTGGAGAGAGATAAAGATAACTGAAGTATTTACAGTAACTATCTTTAGAATGTGGGCTTTCTAATCAGAACACTAGCTTACTGCACCTAGAGAAAAATTTTCTGCTAAACAAAGATAAACCATTGTCTGTAGAGTGGCACTCAGCATAATACATGTACACACACATTCGTATGCATACCTTTTACCATAAAAGTTCAAAATACTTTAAACTACATAGAAAATATTATTCAAATAGTCCTGAGTACAGTAATACTGAAGTAAAGAGATGTGATAATAGGACTAAGGGCCTATTTTTCAGCCTCATTGAGCTAATCAAAATTATAGAAATTTGTGTTATTGATACAAATGTTTATGCCACTTAAATCATTTTTTAATTAAAATATACTAGTTTTCAGTTATCTATTCAGAATTTGGTGCACTTGTTCTATATTTCTCTCTTTCCCTCTCTCTTTTCTTCAGGGTTGTGGCGGAGGAGACCTGGTCTTGTTCTGTTGCCCAGGCTGGAGTGCAATAGTGTATTCACAGCTCATTGCTGCCTCAAACTCCTGGGCTCAAGCGTCCCTCAAGCTTCAGCCCCTTAGTCTCCTGAGTATCTGGGACTACAGGCATATAACACCATGACAAGCTTTTTTTTTTTTTTTTGTAGAGACAAGGGGTCTTCCTGTGTTGCCCAGGCTTGTCTGGGACTGCTGGACTCAAGTGATCCTCCCGCCTTGGCCTCCCAAAGGGCTATGGTTTCAGGCATGAACTACCATGCCCCACCTACTTGTTCTATTTTTGTAACACAATTTAGAGTGAAGAAATAGTATACTTTATCTATCTAATACTATGAGATTAAGAGATAGAGTGATAAAGAGATAAATAGATAAATTAGATAAACATAATTTATTTATTTTTTAACACAGATAAAGAAGTAAAATTTAAAATAAACCTCTGTTTATCAGACCATCTCATGTACTACTAGTGGTATAGTTTTTGGGAACCCCCTTATGATGGTGTTTATGCTGAAAAGTGAAGAGAGAGAACTAATGGTTAGAAAGCAAGGGTGCTGACTGAGAAACACTGAGAAGAGAAGAATAGCAGCTAGAATAGAAATGCAGGGTTAGGAGTGATAAAGCTGAAGAAGTAGTGACAAAGAACAGAATATCATAATTTGAGGTTTTGGAGATATAAAATGTCTTAGGGGAAACGTGACAAAGTTATGGTTATGTTTTTGGTGACTTTACTAGTGGTGAAGAATGAAAACTCTGAGAATTTTAAAATACTAATGGATCAATTAATTATGAGAGATAAATTATAATTAATTTTTAGTGTATGAGTATGAAAAAACTCTTCAGAAATTATCTCCCCAAAATTTCCTATTATTTTTCCAGTTTTATAAGTAAAGGGATAGGCTAAGTAAACTGTCTAATACCATAAGGGCTCAAAACGGAAGCTGAATTGCAACACAAGTGCACTGAGCATTAAGAAGGTGTATTAGTAGGATTGTGAGTTGGGAGAGAATTAATGATGTAATAGAATGAATAGAATACATGAAAATGCCTTATAGATTCCCTCTGGACTTACTCCATTGTACTGATGAAGCATGCATTTTTTGCAAAACATTATTCTTAGCTTATAAATGACTGTGAGGTGAACAACGTAGTTGTCGAGTATTTTAAAGAGGAGGAGGAATTATACACACAGTTATGCATGTATATACAAATATACAACTTATGTCTATATAAATTGTGTGTGTGTGTGTGTATATATATATGTATGATATATTGGAAAGGATAACTGATCACTTCATTCCTATTCACTACAGTTAGATGGTCACAATAGGATTTCATTTACTTACATTAAAATTTATTTGAGTAATTAATAGTTTACAACAACAGATACATACAACACCATTGACCAAAAGCAAAATGTTCCTTTGGGAAACATGTCTTTAAAGGGCTACATTCCATATCAAAGTCAATTAGTTCAACCATTGTGGAAGACAATGTGGTAATTCCTCAATGATGTCATGACAGAACCACTATTCAACTTGCAATTCCATTCCTAGGTATATACCCAAATAAATATAGATTGTTCTGTTATAAAGACACATGCACACGTATATTCACTGTGGTACCATTCACAGTAGCAAAGACAAGGAATCAACCTAAATGACCATCAATGATAGACCGGATAAAGAAAATATGGTACACATACACTATGGTTTATGCAGCCATACTAAAGAAATGAATCATTCTTTGCAGGAACATGGATGGAGCTGGAGGTCATTATCTTCAGCAAACTAACCCAGGAACAGAAAACCAAATACCACGTGTTTTCATGTGCCAATCAGAGCTCAATAATGAGAACACATGGACACATAGAGGAGAGCAACCCACACTGGGGCCCATCAGAGGATGGAGGGTGGGAGTAGCGAGTAGGGAGAGGATCAGGAAAAATAACTAATGGATACTAGGCTTAATACCTGATGATGGAATATTCTGTACAAGAAGCCACCATAATACAAGTTTACCTATGTAACAAACCTGAATATATACCCCTGAACTTAAAATAAAAGTTAAAAAAAAAATAATGCCAGATATAAGATGGCATGGATTTATTTTGTGACGTCAAGGATTTGGGGAACAGACTCAGAATTGTAGACGTAAGTTGAATCACAATTGGCTCTTCTAAAAGTAGAAAAAAATGAAAAGGAAAACATAAATAATTTGGAATATATATTGGAAAAAAGAAAGTTATATAAAACACTATTCAGTTACCTGAATACTGAAACACTGTTCGGGTTCTACATTGTTAAAAAATCGTTGACAACAATTTAAAAAGGTAAAAGGAAAAATCCTTTCAAAATCATTTTTGTCTTAACATTTGAAGATACTTGCCTAAAATTATCCCTTATTTTACAAGAAAATGATTATATGACAGATGATTATAAAGTAACCAGTCATTCCATATTCTACATAATCACAGATTACTTTTATTATGCATATTAATATCCACAATGAGAAGGTATTAGTAATTTCTTCTCATTATAAATATTTGTTAACAGGATTAAGAAAATGTCTGGAAAACTATTTTGTAAACTTCAAATCACAAATCAAACTTAGCCTTAGAGACTCCACTTTTTTTATACCTAAAAATTACCATTGATTTTATTAAATTGAAAGTCATTAAGACTAATATCACTTATGTGCTTGGTGAATAAAACATCAATCATTGTGACTGAACAATATAAATTTCTCTCTGCATGTTTTTAAACACATATTTGCCCATGCACTGTGGTAAGTGATTGGCAACAAAGACAAACTTTAACAGTGGTTCTTCTTTAAAAAACAAAACAAAACAAAACAAACAAACAAACAAAAAACCTGAGTTGTGAGTTACTTAACTGTGTTCACACTGAGTTGTGAACTACTTAACTGTGTTGGCAGCTGAAACTTTACAACATAATTTTGTTAGTCAGAGATTAACCAATCACTAGGAACACCTTAGACATCTGATCAGAATACTTGGCACAGTAGAAAGATTGTTCTTGTTAATACATGGCTCTGAAACCATCCACTACCCTTCTCAAGCTCTGGTAACTGTCCTTCTACTCTCTATGTCCATGAATTCAATTGTTTTGTTTTATAGGTCTCACAGCTAAGTGAGAACATGCAATATTTGATTTGTCTTTCTGTGCCTGGCTTATTTCACTTCATAATAATCTCCAGTTCCATCCACGTTGTTGCAAATGACAGGATCTCATTCTTCTAGATAGTTCAATATCTCTCCATTGTATATATTTACTGCATTTCAAAAAATCCATTCATCTTTTGATAGACACTTGGGTTGCTTACAAATCTTGACTATTGTGAACAGTGCTGCAACACACATGGCATCTCTTTGATATACTGATTTTCATTTGGGGGTATACACCCATCAGTGGGATTGCTGAATCATTTGATAGCTCTATTTTTAGTTTTTCGAGGAACCTCAAATTGTTTTCCATAGTGATTGTACTAATTTACATTCACACCAACAGTATAAGTGGATTTCCTTTCTCCACATCTTCACCAGCATTTGGTGTTGCATCTTTGGATATATTAATTGGGGTCAGATGATTTCTCATTGTAGTTTTGATGTGAATTTCTCTGATAATCAACGATGTTAAGCACCTTTTCATATGCCTGTTTGCCATTTGTGTGTCTTCTTTTGATAAATGTCTATTGAATTTTTTTGCCCATTTATTGATCAGATTATTAGAGGTTTTTTTAACTATAAAATTGTTTGAGATCCTTATATATTCTGGTTATTAGTCCCTTGTCAGATAGGTAATTTACAAATACTTTCCTCTTATTCTGTGGATTGTCTCTTTACTTTGATTGTTTTTCTTGCTGTGCAGGAGCTTTTTAACTTGATGTGATGCCATTTGTCCATTTTTGCTTTGGTTGCCTGTGCTTGTGGGTATTGCTCAAGAAATACTTACTTTGACCAATGTCCTGGAGATTTTCTTCATTTTTCTGTGGTAGTTAAATAGTCTTAGGTCTTAGATTTAATTACCTAATCCATTTTGATTTGACTTTTGTTCATGATGAAAGATAGGCATCCAGTTTCATTCTTCTGCGTATGGATGTCCAGCTTTCCCAGCACTATTTATTGAAGAAACTGTCTTTTTTCCAGTGTATGTTCTTGGCACCTTTATCAAAAATGAGTTCACTGTAGGTGTGTGGATTTGTTTTTGGGTTCTCTAATCTGTTGCATTGGTCTGTATCTGTTTTTATGCCAGCAACATGCTGTTTGGTTACTGTAGCTCTGTAGTATAATTTGAAGTCAAGTAATGTAATTATTTCTGTTTTGTTCTTTTTGCTTCAGATAGCTTTGGCTATCTTGGGTCTTTTGTGGTTGCATATAAATTTTGGAATTTTCTTTTCTATTTCTGTGAAGGACGTCATTGATATTTTGATAGGGATTACACTGAACATGTAGACTGCTTTGCATAGTGTTGCAGTTTCCCTATTCCTTAATTCAGTGACGTCTGAGTTCTTGTCTCAGGACAAAGAAGAATAAGGCATGTGGACACCAGAGAGTGAGTAAGTCAGAGTAGAATTTATTAAGCAACAAAAAAATTATTAGCAGTGAGAGGGGACCCAAACCGATTTCCCAGAAATGGGTCTGAGTGCTGGGGAATTTTTGTGTGTCAGCTGGGTGGGGGGTGGGGGGGGGTGGCGGGGGGGGGGGGGAGGGAAACAAGAAAGCCTTCTTAGGGTTCAGCCTTAATGGGAGGAGTAAAGTCCCCCCTGGGGGGGTGTTACATCTATGCATATCTGGAGTAGACCATAGTGACTCCATCTTAGTGATTACCCAAGAATGCCTAAGCAAAATCCATGGGATAGGGGACCAAAACGGCAATGCTAATGATATTACAATTAGCTCTGGGTCATATTCAGGACATTTAGTAGATTTATTGTGCTTGCACCTTAGTCAGGACAGTCCCTTCTGAGCAAACATCCTGGTATAAGAGGAAGTTCTTAACCATATTTTTACCTGCTAGCTACACCACAGGGGTGGTGCCAGTCTGTTTCCATGCACACTGCCTCTCTCCCAAGACTCCTCCTCTCTATGTGCCTAACCAACCTCTTACTACGTCCTCTCCCAATAGCATGGACATTTTAACAAATTGATTCTTCCAATCTATGAACATGGAATTTTTTTTTTCAGTTTTTGATGTCCTCTTCAATTTCTTTCATCAGTGTCTTATATTTTCATTATTATGATCTTTCCTTTCTCTAGTTAATTCCTAGGTATTTAATTTCATTTTTGGCTACTGTAAATGGATTTTTTTTTTTTTTTTTTTTTTTTTTTTTGAGCCAGAGTCTCAGTCTGTCACATAGACTGGACTGGAGTGCAATGACGTGATCACTGCTCACTGCTGCCTCTGCCTCTCAGGTTCAAGTGTTTTCCCTGCCTCAGCCTCCTGAGTAGCTAGGACTACAGGTGCCTGCCACCACACCCAGCTAACTTTTTGTTTTGTATTGTATTTTTAGTAGAGAAATGATTTCACCATGTTGGCCAGGCTAGTCTTAAACTCGTGACCTCAGGTGATCTGCCTGCCTCAGCCTCCCAAAGTTCTGGGATTACAGGTAGGAGCCACCATGCCCAGCTCATGTTTTTGATTTGTTTTGCAGATTGTTCACTTTTGGCATATAGAAATACTACTGATTTTTGCATGTACTGATTTTTGGTTCTTATGAAGGTGTTTTCAGTGTATATAGTTGCTAATTTGGTGTCCTTGCCAGGGGTGAGGGAACAATTGGTGAAACTTTCTATTCCACCATCTTGCTCTTCCTCAGTTGCTAATTTTCTTTGAGGTCACAATACTGGAAATGAGTTTTCTACTTGTGTTTCAAAACTTACAGTGATTTTTAGTCCATGGTGTGCTTGCATTATTATTGTCATTTGGCTTTCAGAGCAAAAAATGTAATGCTCCCCAAAACTATCTGTTGCAGAATTGCATTTATGTACTGGCATCTTTATGTGATAATCTCATACAAGATTATATTTTCTGAATTCTTATTATTTGTGTACTAGAGAAAAAGCTTTGGGTATTAGACTTTATCTCTAATTGTCAAATTGAGTCAATATGGAAGGTAATATTCAAAACATAAGAAATATGTTTGAGCAGTGAACATCAATGACAGATGAGTTATTTTTTGCCATGGTTTATTACTGTTAGTTTAAACTTCTTTATTCTAGTTTTAAATTCTGCTTTTTTAAACCAACATCAAAGGTAAAGGAACCCTTCAAAAAGGATCACAAATGGTTTATGAAGGTAGGGCATGCCATAAGAGAACTAAATTATAAGTAAAGATTACTAATAAAAACTATAGATTGAAAATAGCATAGTAGACAAAGAGCTGAAATTATTTTGATAGTAGATTTACTAGATATAGGAAATAAAACTAGTAGAAATTTATATTTAATGTTTGTTTTCTCATTTGGATTAGGCACTAAAATGCTTATTTGCTTTTTTTTGTTACTAATGAAAAGTATAATCACATGGAAACAATGACTAAGTTTCTTAGAGATTTATGTTTTATTTAGAAAATGGTTTCAAAATCCAGTATAGCTTGATTTATACACTATATTATCTTCATCTACCATGTGGCTTTTCATATTCTTCATGTATTTGTATTACATTTTCCCAAGTAAAAGAAATCGTGTTTTTCTATAACAGTTTTGCCTTGAAAATATCACACATTGTAACATGTATTTTCTTTGCCTTACTTCAAAATATGTTCAATCAAATTCAGCATTTATAAAATTTTATAGAAATTGTTTCTAAGTATTCCAGTAACTTTCTGTCAGAATAATACATATTATTTTACTTTAGATTTAAAGCACCAAGATAAATCATTTTCTCTTGCTGAAAGAAATCATATTAAGATACTTCTGTTTGTTTTTATAAATAAAGATTAGTGTTTTTATGTATAATCCTGAGTATCAGAATTCAGTATTTGGAAACCTTTGTGTCTATAGCCAACTCTATAAGTATTTATGAATTAAAGTGAAAACTTAAAATAACATTTAAATAAAACAGATAATAAGTCAATAGGGAGAGCCCTTTATTTTTACAAGGATTAACTTTATTACAAACTTTACCTCAAAAGTTTTGTATTAAAGCAAAGAAAAAAATATTTGTCCTTCTTTCAAGAATTACATAAACAATGACCAGAAAGAGACTATAATTTGAAATTTCTATTTTTTTTCGGTATATATCTACATTTTTCTGGAATCTAATAGAAAGTTTCACAAAGCACACATTTTAGTAACAAATTGTGACTAAGATTGAATAAAATACAATAATTCTAATATATAAAAACTTTTCAAAATGGAACCAATCCAAGTTTTCTTTCAATGGGGATTTTAATTCTTCATTTATAGAGCTGCTTTTGGTTGATTGTAATGAAATAATTATTTAAATGAATTCTTTTAAAAAAATCTTTTTTTCTTGTTAAGAAAATAAGATTATTAAATATCTAGAAATCAAATAAAATATCCTCCATGACTATATTAGTACCAATGAATATCATTATAGATGTTCCAAGTTCTAGCACCTATGCAAACATTAGACACTATTCTAAATGTTATTATGATGATAATTGTTGAACAGAGTAAAGAAAGTTTCTGCCCTCCACTATTCACAATAGCAAAGACTTGGAATCAACACAAATGTCCATCAGTGACAGACTGGATTAAGAAAATGTGTCACATATACACCATGGAATACTATGCAGCCATAAAAAAAGGATGAGTTTGTGTCCTTTGTAGGGACATGGATGCAGCTGGAAACCATCATTCTCAGCAAACTATCGTAAGAACAGAAAACCAAACCCGCATGTTCTTACTCATAGGTGGGAACTGAACAATGAGATCACTTGGACTTGGGAAGGGGAACATCAGACACCGGGGCCTATTATGGGGAGCGGGGAGGGTGGAGAGATTGCATTGGGAGTTATACCTGATGTAAATGACGAGTTGATAGGTGCTGACGAGTTGATGGGTGCAGCACACCAACATGGCACAAGTATACATATGTAACAAACCTGCACGTTATGCACATGTGCCCTAGAACTTAAAGTATAATAATAAAAAAAAAAAAACTAAAAAAACAAAATAAATTTTAAAAAATAATATAAATGAATAAATAAATAAAAAGAAAGTTTTTGCCCTCTTAGAATTTGTACTTTAGAAACTGGAGAAATACACAGTAATATAACTAAGATCTTTTTAAATACAATAAGCACTAAGCAGAATACAGCTTATATGTACATAAGTAACTAATGTGCTTTAAATGTATCATAAAATCTAAAACAGTAAATGTGAGAAGGTATACTGAAGGAAATTATCAAAGCTTCAGGTACTATGTGGCACTTGTTTTGACATTTAGAGATGGGTAAAACTGGGAAAGTATGATCAGGGATTGGTGGAAGCAGACAAAGTCATTCCAGGTGGAAGAAATTAAAGGAAACAAAAATCATAGAGACTGAGAAGTAGTTTAGCCTACCTGGACAACTCACAGGACATCAGAACATTTTAGTTAAAATTTATGGTTGTCTTACTATGTTAGATATTATATTATGTCCTATACTTGGTGTTATAATTAGTACACCCTCATTGGGCAGGTAGCATTATTTCTGATGTGCCTTGAAATTAAGTAACATGCTTAAAATTATGTAAGTCATAATTCTTAGAGCCTGAATTTAAATCCAGGTTTTCTGTCAACAAACTCCCACAATTTTAAACACTTTAGTAAGTTCTCAGGTTTTGTTTTTGTAAAAAGTGAATTTGTTCTGCTTTCATAATTGAAGTGTGTTTTTGCTGGGTATAGAAGTTTAGGTTGGCAGTTATTTTCTTTCACTACATTATGATGTTGGCCCATTGAGTTATTGCTTCTGATACCGGGGAGTAAGGTGTAATCTTTGTGTTCCTTTGAAGATAATATGTCTTTGTGCATTGACTGCCTGTATGATTTACTCCTTGTCTTTCATTTTCAGAAGTTTTAATCTAGACAAAGTTTTATTTTTATGTATCCAGCAGAGGTCTTGAGAAGTTTCTAAATCTGTGGTTACTATCTTTTTGTCATCTTTTGAAAATTCTCAGTCAACAATTTTTCAAATATTGGTTTTGCCCAATTTCTCTACCTTCTTTTTTGATACTCCAATAAAACAAGTAATGACTATTTTCATTAGTTCCCATATTTCTTTTGTTTTCTTTTATGACTGTTATATCCTTTATATAAATATTTCAATCTGTATATTTTTTACTAGCAAGTTTATTACTTCTCTCTAATATGTCTATTATTAAAATAATATATTAAGTTATTAAATTTCAGGTGATAATTTTCAAACTCAGAGTTCTTTGTCTCTTTTATAGATTTCAGTTTTCTAGTGGAATTCCCTATTTGTCTTCTATATTTTTATATGTATTCATCATAGGTATTTTTAAATCTCTATCCAATAATCACACTGTCTCAATCATGTTTCTACTGTCAGTTTGTCTCTTGACATTTGGTAATCAGCATTTAAGAAACTTTTTTAATGAATGGCAGACATTTTGTTTCAAACATTGAAAAGCCCCATCTAATGTTAACATCTTCCAAAGAGGATTTTATTATTATTATTTTTTTTTCTGGCAAACAGAATAGGAATACATGATCACATTTTAGGCAAATGTGGTTTTCAGGCAGTTTAAGCTGTTTTTGTTTTTGTTTTGTTTTGTTTTGTTTTCCTGGTTTGTTCTTCAAGATATGTCCCTCTGTTGTGTTCACTGAAAGCTAGAAGTGTTTCATAAGACTATTAGATATTGCAGGCCCTAAACTCCAACTTTTATCTGCCTTGCACTACTAGACTGCTAATGCTTTACTTTTATGTAATTTCATACTACAAATGCAAGGTTGAAAGGGAAAAAGTGCCTTTATAGAATAGGGCTGACCAAATTTTGGGCTCACTCTCTGTTCTTCTCTTCATGGACCTATCTCCTTGACCAAGCTGAATGCTAGTATTTTCTTTTCATTCAAAGAAGCTGCTGAAAACTCCTGCTACTTCTTTCTGCTTATCTAGGTGCAACTACTTATCTGGCAGCAAATGGACAAATGTCCTGGTTTGAAAAGCAGAGCCCACTATAGTCTTAACTTAGCTTGCTTCTTGCCTCTCTAGATTTAGAAGATCTAGTCAACTTCAGTTGTTCTTGTAACAATTCAACAATTACTATATATATATATATATACACACACACACACACATATATATACACACACACACTATATATATATTACAATTACTATATATATACTATATATATATTTAATTCAGTTTCTACATTTGTTTGTGGTAAACTGATGTTTGGCAGGTTTTTTTTTTTAATTTATCTTTTTGTAGATAGTTGTTGTTAATATAAGTACATTCCCATTTTGTTTTCATTTGCTAAAATAAATTTTTAGAATGTGTATTGAATTTTGTAAAATAATTTTCTGCTCTGAAATGATAAAAGCATTTTCCTTCTCTGAAATATTTTCTTGTGTTGAGGCATATTTCCATTTCTGGAATATTTCCAGCTCAAATTACATAATATATTTTAAATATATTACTGTTTTCGACTATCTAAACTTAGGTTTTTTTGAAGAAAAATTGACTTTTTGATCCTAAAAATATTGGCTAAATTTCTATTTGTTGTTATATGCTTGCCGGAATTTGGTAGCTAGGTTTTGATAGTCTCAAAAAATAATTTGAGTAGTTTTTCCTGTTTTTCTATTCTCCTCACCTATGTGGCATAAGAGAGGAAATAAAGACTTGGGAGTAATTTTGTTTGAGTCTATGTTAGCAAATCTCCCTCCTTTGGTATATTTTTAAATGTTTACTGGTTTAGTATGATTTTCTATTTCATCTTGAATACATTTTCCTCATTTATATTTTCTTATATTTATCCACTTCATGTAAGTCTGTGTTCGTTAATTACATATTGCTGGGTTATCTTGTTCTTCCTCTTTTGTTTTTCCTATTCTGGTTATCTCTTATTATATGGCTTAAATATTTATAAAAATAAGTAATGTATAGATGGATAGGTTTGAGCCAATGGTGGTATTTCTGTCAATTACTCCTTGATGTTGTTAAATCTAGACTGTTTTGCCTAGAGGCAATGCCTGCTACTAATTAATGATAATTATTCGTCGCTAGGCTTAAGAATATTATAGTTATTACTACCTTCAAGGCTTAACTACATTTATGAAGTAGAAATTGTTAGCACTTTACATATGAAGGCACTCGAGGCTTAGAGGACTTGAGTAGGCTACTTGGAAAAATTAAGTTCGTTAGTAGATATCAAAGGCAAAATTATAAGATGATCCTCGAGATTCCCATCTCCTTGTATACATGCCCTGTAAAATCTCCCCTTGGGTGTGAGTGAAACCTGTAAATATGATATTTCTTCCATGATTATATTATATGTAGAAAGAGACTTTATAGTGTAATTAACACCCCCTATAAGTGACTTTTATTTAATTAAACATATGGTTGTCCTAGATGGGCTGCCCTAATTAGATGGGCCTTTAACAAAACAAGAAGTAGCAGCAGAGATTCTCCTGTTCTTAAAAAAACAAACTGGCATGCTGTGAGAGGAGGAGGCCATGTGTCAGGGACCTGCGAATACCTTCTAAACGCTGAGAGTAGTCCTTACCTGGTAGCTAGCAAGAAAAGGAGACCTAAGTCCTAGAGGCAGAATGAAATGAATTCTGCTGCAATCATTGAACTTGGAAGAGAACTGCATTTCCTAGATGAGGTCACATCCCAGTCAATATCTTGATTTCAGTATGGTGAGAACAAAAGCAAATGATTTAGGTAACTGACAGTTGCACACTGACTTATTGAAACTGTGAGACAGTACATTTATGTTGTTTTAAGACACTAAATTTGTAGTAACTTTTTAGGCAGTAAGAGAAAACTAATATACTAGATGTCTAGAGATTTAATAAGCATCAGAGATATTGTTCAAAAATTATCTATCTAACTTCAGAAGTCATGTTCACAATTATGCTATCCATCTTACTTTAGTACATATGTTACTCATAACAAAAATTTAAAATATCTGGCTGTTGATCTGAAAAAGTGAACTACTATATAGTTTATGCAATTACCACCATCAAACTTGACAGCTTTGTCTTTATATTTTTCTCACTGACTGCAGAGTTCAATATGCTAGACCTGTGTTTTTATCATTTTCTGTCTTTCCTGTCTCATGCCTATTTTCAAACGACATAAACTGTTTTATCTAAGTTTGGTGGGAAGAGTAATGCCTAATTTGTAGTGAGAAGTAAAAAAATGATAGGATTCTAATTTAATAAATCATGCAAATCTTTACTCCTTTTGGTAAAAATGTTTTAAGAATATTTTACTCTTCCATCAAAATTGGCTCAAAATGTGCTTCTAAAAATAGTGTTTTACTTTAATATGTGGCTACTGTATTGACCAGTGGAAATTTAAATAACAGTTATTTTAAATTACTTGAATCAATTATTCAATGTTGAATGAGAAACTGCTTTGCAACAAGAATGTCTAAATTCGGGAAAATGCTTCTGAATCAAGTGAGATAGTGATGAATAAAAATCCTCAAACTCTGGGTTATTTTTAGTTGCTGTGCACTTTTGTTCTCTTCATTGTTTACATTTTTTAATTTTAATTTTTAAATTCTATTTTCTTCATTTTATGTTTTCTTTTTGTACATAGTTCATCATATCTGGAGTTCAATGCTATAGTATCATTTAATGATAATGATACCCTGAAGTTGATAATTTTCTACTAATTACCAAGTTATTAAAAATACCAATAGTTATTGGCCTATAAGAAATATATGAATTTACAGAAAAATTTGATTGACTTTTTGACTCACTAAATTTGTTTCAAAATATTATTGAGGCATCAAAATAAAAACCAGCACTGTGTTTATGCTTTTGTCTTTATAGAAATAGTTTATACCCCTTAATATGAGGAATTTGAGAACATAACGAATGGGCGTTTTCCAAAGATTTTATGCATATGCCATTTATACTACTGAGTGGGATGATTTTCTCCTATTCACCACAGTTGATGTTGTGTTGCCTATTGTGGAATTGCTTTCATTTTACATAGCACATTCATCAAACAAAATATAATCATTATATTTAATTTTTATGTAAGTCCTCTTTTAATGTTTACAAAAAAAGAAAAAATAAACCAAACACAACCAGTGAAAACTGTAAATGATACCATACTCCTGGAGGAAGTTAACAATGTAGGGAGCATGGTACGTGAAAAAAAAAAATGCTGCTAAAATCCAGCAAAACTTGAGTACTCTTAAAGAATATTCAGAGTGGAGAATTAGTATATGTGTCAGGAATAAAGCACAACGTTGATAAGGTAGCTCTCATTCTTGTGCTTTTAAGCTAGTTATTAATAACTAGCATGGAAAACCAATTGGCCCTGTTCAACCAAAGCACAGTACTGAGTAGAACTTCTTATACATTTAAACTGTTGTAACTTAAATGCACATGCATGGGGCATGAATTTATTTTTCTTCTGGTTACCATGTTTCACTGTTATGTTTATAAAAAAAAATTGCTGTCCAAATGTAGCAAACTGATACGGGATCATTTTGAATTTTGTTTTGGGTACTAACTTCAGCCTTTACATTATTGGTTTGTTCTTTTTTGTTTATTTAATCAACATTAATTAAACATAGGGTGCTAGATCTGCACAGGATGTTGAGATGTATTAAACTAAGATGTGTTTTGTAATCTCAGGGCTCCTACTCATCACATTGTGCTTATAAGTATATAGACTCCTTAACTCTATCAACAAATGGAGAAACTGGGCTGGCATTATCTAAGACAACTCTGTTCAGTAGAAATTAAATGAGATCTCTCTTTGTGCTTTAACTTTTCTAGTAGCCACTACAAAAAAGTTAAGGAAATAAATGAAATTAATTGAAATCATATGTTTCATTTAACTCTTTATATCAAAATTATTTCCATTTCAACCAAATGTAAATAGTAAAAAGAAAAAAAAAATAGTGAGATACTTGGCATTCCTTATTAATACTAAATTTTCAACATTCAATGTGTATTTTATATTTATAGCACGTCTCAACTGGTACTAGCCATGTTTCAATGTTTTGTAGCCACATGTGGCTGCTCTATTGAAAAGTGCAGATTTAAATAAGTTAACGCTGATTTTATCATTTTTATAATGCTATATCTAGATTCTCTACAGAAACAAGCCCCAAATCTAATTTTTGAAAAGAGCTCTATTCTTCAAAAATATTTTTTCACATAGAAAGTATTTTCACAGAGCAATTTAATGTGTTTCTTTTGTTTGTTTGTTTGCCCAATACTAGGAAAGCAAAATTTTACCTCTAGTATTTTGAATTACATCTTCATAGGGCAATTCTCTGTTTAAGAAAAACACCATGAAAAGTTTTACGATTTTGATTGACCAAAAGTTCTGTTAATTTATTTTAAATATTTATCTGTAACAATAAATCTGTCAAAAGTTTCCTTATAGTTATATTTTTAACTTGTGAGCTGGTTGCTGAGTTATTTAGTTATTTAGTTATACTCCATCATCTACCATCATATTACTAACATGCGATTTTTCTTTTAAAACATTTAACAAAGATAATAATTCTACATTGTGAGCATAATGCTTAAATCTTTAATACCTTCTGCAGAATCTATTGAATTACTAGAAAACTTTATTTAATTAGATACTAAAGAATACTGTTCATACAGTTTTAAAAATGGGGTAAAAGTCATTTGGGGGAGTATTGGCATTCTATAAAACTAAAAAAGTTATAAATTGACAGATATATCAAAATAGCCAGGAGTAATATCTGTATTATAGGCTTAATAGTAAGAAATAGCCTAAAAATATATAATTTAATATTCCCTTAGAGCTACCAGTGTGTGTGCCTATCTGGTTGGGAAAGAAATTTTTGTGAGCAAGAATCCAATGAGTGTAAAATGAATCCTTGCAAGAACAATTCCACCTGTACTGACCTTTACAAAAGCTATCGGTGAGTACGTTTTTAGTTTTCTTCATGAAATTACTTGGAGTGCTCAGTGTCCTTCGGATACATCCAGACATTATTTTCACCTTAGGTACATTTAATTAAAATAACCACCCAGAGATGAAGAGCCATTCACTAACAAGATAGTGTCACAATCATTTGAAATTTGAAAATACTGAAGGCCAGATGTCAACAAAGTATAAACAAATTTTAATTTGAAAATGCAATGTTCTGATATGGTAAATGATACAAATGCATTTACTTCTTCAAAACATGTTTTTGCCATCTTAACATTGTTTTGAACCTTTCCATGCAGTATGAGAACTACCACACTATACCAAGAAAGGAGTGAGTCCACCAAATTAAAACTTCCAATTTTTTACTTAGAGATTATTGTGAGTTTGGATTATTTTAGTAAATTTTTTAATATATTTTATAATATAAACTATACACATATTCCATAATTCAATTGTATTAATTAGTTTTTAGATGATAATTCTGAAGAAACTCTAAATAGAAATTCTGAGTAGGTGTTTATGTCTTATGTCCACCTTCTAATGGATCTGGTTTTTGCTTGTTAAATAAGTTCCTTATAGATTCAGCATATCACACCTTCGTTGGAAGCATAGATTGTGACTATTTTTCCCATTCTGTCAGTTGTCTGTTTACTCTGTTGATAGTTTGCTATGCAGAAGCTCTTTAGTTTAATCTCACTTGTCAATTTTTAGTTTTGTTGCAATTGCTTTTGTAGACTCACTCATAAATTATTTATCAAGGCTGATGTCCAGAATGGTGTTTTCTAGGTTTCCTTCTAGGATTGTTATAGTCATAGGTCTTATATTTATATATTTAATCCATCCTGGGTTACTTTTTTGTATATAGCAAAAGGTAAGGGTACAGTTTCAGTCCTCTGCATATGGATAGCCAACTATTCCAGCACCATTTATTGAATAGGGGGGCCTTTCCTCATTGCTTATTTTTGCTGATTTGTCAAATATTAGATGGCTGTCAGTATGTTGCTTTATTTCTGGGTTTACTATTCTGTTCCACTGATCTATGTGTCCGTTATTGTTGTTGTTTTACTAGTACCTTGCTGCCCTGCTGTTTTTGGTTACTATAGACTTACAGTATAGTTTGAAGTCAGATAACATCATGCCTCTGTCTTTTTTTTTGTTTTCTCTCTCAGATTGCTTTGGTTATTCAACCTCTTTTTTCATTCTACATATATTTTTAGTATATTTTTTCTCTAATTCTGTGAAAAATGACATTTGTAGGTTGATAGGTTAAATCAGTGTGTTGCTTTGGGCATTATGGCCATTTTAATGATATGAATTCTTCCAAGCCATGAACACGGGATATTTTTTCATTTGTTTGTGTCATTACTCATTACGTTTAGCAGTGCTTTGTAGTTCTCTTTGTACAGATCTTTTACATCCTTGGTGAGATGTATTCTTTGGTTTTTGTTTGTTTGTTTGGTTGGTTGATTGGTTTTGGTGTGTGTGCTGTTGTAAATGGGATTGCATATTGTAAATGGATTCTTGATTTGGCTCTTAGCCTGAATGTTATTGGTGCATAGAAATGTTACTGATTGGTACACAATAATTTTGTATCCTGAAACTTTACCAATTTTTTTAAATCAGTTCCAGGATCGTTTTGGTGGAGTCCTCAGCATCTTCTAGGTGTAGAATCATATCATCAGTAACGAGAGATAATTTGACTTCTTTTATTCCTTTTTGGATACCTTTTAGTTATTTCTCTTGCCTGATAGCTCTGGCTCAGACTTCTGGTACTGTGTTGAATAGGAGTTGTGAGTCTGGGCTTGTTTCAGTCCTCCAGGGTAATGCTTGTAGACTTTGCCCATTCAGTATGATGTTGGCTGTGGATTTACTATAGATGACTCTTATTATTTTGAGATATGTTTCTTAGATGCCTAGTCTATTTAGGATTTTTAACATGATGTATTTTGTAGAAGAATTTTCTACTTCTATTGGGATCGTCATGTGTTTTTTGTTTTTAATTCTGTTTATGGGGTGAATCACATTTATTGATTTGTGTATATTGAAGCAATTGCATCACAGGAATGAAGCTTAGTTGAAGAATTAACTTTTTGATGTGCTGCCATATTTATTTTCCTAGTATTTTGTTGAGGAGTTTTACATCTAGGGTCATAAGGTGTTTTTGTGTTGTATCTTTGCCAGGTTATGGTATCTGGATAATACTGGCTTCATAGAGTGAGTTAGGGAAGAGTTCCTTCTACTTTATTTTTTAATTTTTTATTTTGGAATAGTTACAGTAGAATGGGTACCAGCTTTTCTTTTTACATCTGGTGAAATTTGGCATGAATCCATCTGGTCTGGGGCTTATTTTGTTGGTAGGTTGTTTTTATTAAATTACTAATTCAATTTCAAAACTTGGTATTTTCAGGATTTCAATTTTTTTCTCATTCAATCTTGGGAGGTTGTGTGTTACCAGGTATTTATCCATTTCTTTTAGATTTTCTAGTTTATGTGTATGCAAGTGTTCATAAGGGTCTCTCAGAATCATTCTACATATGTGGGATCAGTTGTAATGTCATCTTTGTCATCTGTGATTATACTTATTTGGATCTTCTGTCATTTTTTTCTTTATGTAGACATAAAGAAATTAATGTAGACAATGGTTTATCAATCTTGTTTATGCTTTCAAAAAAAAAACAACTTTTGGTTAAATTTATTCTTTCCCTGGATTTTGGGGTCTTAATTTTGTTCATTTCTGCTCTGATTTTGGTTATTTTCTTTTGCTAGGTTTGGAATTAGTTTGCTCTTATGTTTCTGGTTTTCCAAGTATGATATTAGATCATTAGTTTGAGATCTTTCTGACATTTTGAGATTTAACAAAGGCCCCATAAACATATGAAAAAAAAAAAGCATTCAACATCACTAATCAGAGAAATCCAAATCAAAACCACAATGAGAAAACATCTCACACAAACCAGCATTGCTATTATTAAAAAATTTAAAAACCAACAGATGCTGGTAAGGCATTAGAGAAAAGAGAAAGTTTAAACACTGCTGTTGGGAATACAAATTAGTTCAGCTACTGTAGAGAACAATAAAAAAAAAAAAATGCTGAGTAGCTATTGCTATTATTCCAAAAGCTTAATAACCAAATATATATTTATAATTTTTTTTGAGGCGGAGTCTCATTCTGTTTCCCAGGCTGGAGTGCAGTGGCATGATCTTGGCTCACTGCAACCTCCATTTCCTGGGTTCAAGTGAATCTCCTGCCTCAGCATCCTGAGTAGCTGGGATTACAGGTGCCTGCCACCATGCCTGGCTAATTTTTGTATATTTGTAGTAGAGATAAGGTTTCACCATGTTAGCCAGGCTAATCAACTTTCTATCTCTGGGATTTGTCTGTTTTGGACATTTCATATAAATGGAATCATGCAATATATGTTTTTTTGTGACTGCTTTATTTCGTTTAGCATGATGTTTTCAAGATTTATGTCATAGCAGGTATAAGGGCTTTGTTTCTTTTTTATGGCCAGATAACATTACAAGTACTTATATTAGCCATGACAGGCGGTTGTTTTGTTAGTCTTTTGTTTTGGGTGATGTTCCTTGTTTTGTCTCTAATTAATATGAGTAATTAACATTACATCATAAAGTTACAGCAAATTTATTTTTCAGCTGATAAACATGTTGATTATTATAACTTTTTTTGTCTATTATGAATAATGCTGCTATAAACATGTATAATATATATCCAGACATATATTTTCAATTCTTTTGCATATAAAACTAGGAGTAGAATTGCTGGATCATAGAGTAACTCTATGCTTAACTTTTAGAGGAACTTCCAAACTCTTTTCCAAAGTGAATGTACTATTTTTCAGAACCACCAGCAGTGTATGAGAATGTCAACTTCTCCACATCTTGTCAATATTTGTTGATGTTTGTCTTTTTAACCCTTCTAGTGGGTGTGAAGTGGTATTTCAATGCACATTTGATTTTCATCTCCCTAAGGACTAATAATACTGCTCACCTTAACCTGTGCTTTCTGATCTCGTGTATCTCTTTTTGGGAGAATAACTCCTCATATCATCTGCCCATTTGGGAATGGAGTTATGTACCTTTTATTTTAGTTGTAAGACATTTTATGTGTTTTGGATACCATTCCCTTATCAAATATGATTTGAAAATATTTTCTTCCATTATGTGAGTTATCTTTTTCTTCATAGTGTCCTTTGAGGCACAAACAATTTTAATATTGAGGACAACCAATTGACTCATTTTCTTTTGTCACTTTTGCTTTTCATATCATAGCTAAGAAATTGTTATCTAACTCAGGATTACAATAATTTTATTCCTTAATTTCTTCTATAAACTTTATATTTTTAGGTCTTATATTGAGATATAATCAATTTTGTGTTAGTTAATTTATATGTGTGGGGTGTAAGGTAAGGGTCCAGCCTCATTCTTCTACACAGGAATATCCATTTGTCTCAGGATAATTTCTTAAAAATACTATTCTTTCCATATTAAATTATCTTGGTACTTTTATTTAAAACCAATTAGACAAACGTGTAAGGATTTCTAGACACTATATTCTATTTATCTTTATTCTAATACCACACCCTCTTATTGTAGCCTTTAGTAGGTTTGAAGTCAGGAAGTATGAATCCAACTTATTTTTTTGTTTTAACATTGTTTTGCTAAACTGGGCTCCTTGTACTTCCATATGAATTTTAGTATCAGTTTGTTACTTTCTGAAGAAAATGGCAGCCATAACTTTAATAGGGATTTTGCTGAATCTTCTTTAATTTCTTTCAATAATATTTTATAGTTTTCAATGTATACTTGTACCTCTTAGAATCTATTCTTAAGAATTTGAATCTTTTTATGTTATTAGAAATGGAATTGTCTTAATGCCATTTTCAGATTGTTCTTTGCTAGTGTGTAGAAACACCACTGATTTTTGTATATTGATCATGTATTTTTCAACATTAGTAAACTTATTTATTAGTTATAATAATTTTTGGTCGATTCCTTAGGATTTTTAATATCTGATAATGGAGATAATTTTGCTCCTACCTTTCCAATATCGATATTTTTTTCCTGTTCTCTGTTTAATTATCCCAACAACTTCCAGTACAATGTTGAATAGAAGTGACAGACTGAATATCCTTGTCTTTTTCCTGATCTTAAAAGAAAATCAAGCCGTCTTTCATCAAAAAGTATGATGTTAGCTGTAGATTTTTCATAGGACACTTTACCAGATTTTGTACATTCCCTTCTGTTTCTGGTTTGTTGAGTGTTTTGTTTGTTTTTTATAAAAAAAAGTGTTGAATGTTTTCAAATGCTATCAATGAAGCTATTTATATGTGTAATTTGTGTTATATTCTATTAATATGGTGTATTGCATTCAGTGATTTTCTAATTTAAAATCAACCTTGCAGAACTAATATATATCCCAATTGGTCATAATGCATATTTCTTTGGATATGTTGCTGAATTCCATTTGCTAGTACTTGATGAAGGAATTTAGGGTCTGTATTCATAAGGCATATTGATCTGTATTTTTCATTTTTTGTCATATCTTTGACTGGATTTGGTATCTGGGTAATATTAGCCACATAGAACATGTTAAGAATTTTCCCCTTCTCTTTTGGAACAGTTGCAGGATTGGTGTTCATTATTCTGTAAACATTTGGTAGAATTTACTGGTAGAGCGACCTACTCATGCTTACTTTGTGGAACACATTTTTATTACTAAATCAATCTCTTTGCTTATTGTAAGTTTATTGATACGCTATACGTTTTTTGGGTTACTTTCGGTGGTTTTGCCTTTCTACAAAGTTATCTATTTCATTTAGGTTTTATAATTGGTTAGCATGTAATTGTTTAGTGTTCTCTTTGAATCCTTTTTTTATTTTTGGAAGAGTGTAGTATTTTCTCCTCTTTCGTTGCTGATTCTCGTAATGTGGGTCTTCTCTATTTTTTTCTTGATCAGTATAGTTAATAGTTTTTCAATTTCTGAAAGTGCCAGCTTTAGAATTCATTGTTTTATTCTATTGCTTTTTTATTCTCTGCTTTATTAATTTATGCTTTAATTTTCATTATGTCCTCCTTCCTCTTGCTATGAATTTAGTTTTCACTCTTGAATATAAAGTGTGTCTATTACAAATACCATATAGTTGAACAATTGTTTCATTAAACACATTCTGCCATTATTTGTCTTTTGATTGGAATGTTTACTTAATTTACATTTATTTTAATTACTGATAAGGTAGAGTTTACTTCTACTATTTCGCCATTTGTTTTCTATATGTCTTTTTCTGTTTTGCTCCTGCATTCCTCCATTATTGCCTTACTTTGTGTAAAGTAGATATTTTTCTGATATACCACTTTAATACCTTTGTTACATTTATTGTATTTTTTTAAATTAATGGTTGCCCTATAGATTACAAGTAACCTCTTAAGATAAAGCAATTGCATAGCATTAATAGCAACTTAATTTTAATAATGTGCAAAAATATTGCTCCACCATTGCCCCCTTTTTTTCTACTCCCTTATTTTTTTATTGTGATACAAATTATACATTATAAGCCCATCAATAAACTGTTATATTTATGGCTTTGTGCTCCATCTTTTAAATTATATAGAAAGAGAAAAGAGTTATGAACAAAGCATATTTATACTGGTTTTAATATTTACTAATATAGTTAGCATTACTGGATCTCATTATTTTTATGTGTGAATAATTAAGATTCTATAGTTTATTTTCATTTTAGCTTAAAGGACTATCATTACTATTCTTTATATGTTAGTCTGCTAGTTATGAATTCTCCCAGTTCTTATTTGTCTGAAAATGTCTTAATTTCTGCTTTAATTTAGAAGGTAGCATTGTGGGATATAGAATTCATGGTTGATAGTATTTTTTTCTTTTAGCACTTCAAATATGTCATCCTGCTGCTGTCTCGTCTACATGGTAGTTTCTGATGGCAAATCAATTGTTGTTCTTATGAGGATCTTTGTATGTAATAAATCACTTTTTTTCTCGATGCTATCATTATTATCTCTTTATGTTTGACAGTTTGACTATCATGATTAACTTTCGATTTCTTTGAATTTTTTCTACTTTGAGTTTGATGAGATTCATGGATGTGTAGATCAACATTTTTTCATAAAATTCAGAGAGTTTAGGCCATTATTTTTTCAAAGCATTTATCCCTTTTCCTTTTGGAACTCTCATATATGAGTAGATCTCTGAGGATCTATGCATTTATTTTTTTCTGATGATCCTCCGAAACAATTATCTTAATAAACTTATCTTTATGTTCACTGCTTCTTTCTTCTGCCAAATTAAGTCTCTTGTTGTGCTCAATTAGTAATTATTTTATTTTTTCCAATAACTTTTTTAAAAAATATACATTAAGTTCTGGGATACATGTGCAGAATGTGCAGGTTTTTTACATAGGTCTACACGTGCCATACACATGCCATGGTGGGTTACTGCACCCATCAACCCAACAGGCCCTGGTGTGTGATGTTGCCCTCCCTGTGTGCTCATTGTTCAACTCCCAATTATGAGTACGACATACAGTGTTTGGTTTTCTGTTCCTGTGTTGGGTTGCTGAGAATTATGGTTTCCGTGTTCATCCATGTCCCTGCAAAAGATATAAACTCATTCCTTTTTTATGGCTGCAGAGTATGTCATGCTGTATATGTGCCACATTTTCCTTATCCAGTCTATCATTGATGGGCATTTGGATTGGTTCCAAGTCTTTGCTTTGTGAACAGTGCTGCAATTATTATATGTGTGCATGTGTCTTTATAGTAGAAAGTTTTTTTTTTTTTTTTTGAGACAGAGTCTTGCTCTGTCACCCAGGCTGGAGTGCAGTGGCCGGATCTCAGCTCACTGCAAGCTCCTCCTCTCGGGTTCATGCCATTCTCCTGCCTCAGCCTCCCAAGTAGCTGGGACTACAGGCGCCCGCCACCTCGCCCGGCTAGTTTTTTGTATTTTTTAGTAAAGACGGGGTTTCATCGTGTTCGCCAGGATGGTCTCGATCTCCTGACCTCGTGATCCGCCCGACTCGGCCTACCAAAGTGCTGGGATTACAGGCTTGAGCCACCGTGCCCGGCTGAAAGTTTTATAATCCTTCAGGTATATACCCAGTAATGGGATTGCTGGCTCAAATGGTATTTCTAGTTCTAGATACTTGAGGAATTGCCACACTGTCTTCCACAGTGGTGGAACTAATTTACACTCCCACCAACAGTGTAAAAGCATTCCTATTTCTCCACATGCTCTTCAGCATCTGTTGTTTCCTGACTTTATAATGATCGCCATTCTAACTGGCGTGAAATTGTATCTTATTGTGGTTTTGATTTGCATTTCTCTAATGACCGGTAATGATGAGCTTTCTTTCATATGTTTGTTGGCCACATAAATGCCTTCTTTTGAGAAGTGTCTGTTCATATCCTTCACCACTTTTGATGAAGTTGTTCATTTTTCCCTTATACATTTGTTTTTCAGTTTTTATAATTTTCAACTTTAAAAAAATTTTAATAATTTCTTCCTTTATTTTTATTATTGATTTGGTAAGACATCAATCTCCTACTTTCCTTAATTGATTGTATATAGTTTCTATTTCTCTTTGAACAAGTTTACCATAGATGACTTAATATATTTGTCAAGTAAATCCAGTATTCAGGTGTCCTCAAAGGCAGTTTCTATTTACTAGTTTTATTTCTGTGCATGGCCCATACTTTTATTTCTTTGTGTGACTTATAATATTTTCTGGTAACTTGACATGTTAAATAGTATAACTTGGTACATCTGGAAATCAAATCCTGCTCTTTCCTAGCAGTTACTGTTTTTGATTTTGTTGTTTCTACTATTTGTCTAGTGTTTGTTCTTTGCCATGTGTGGCCATTGAAGTCTCTGCTTGATTAACTTAGTGTTCAGCTAAAATGAATAATTTGACAGAGATTTTTCTTAAATTTTTGGAACCAAAACATCTTCTAACCTTTCCTGAAGGACTCTGTGTGTATGTTGAGACATGTCTTCCAGGCAGTTTACAACTGTACTTTATTCTTTACTTTCTGCTTGTATAGAGCCTCAAGGTTAGTCAGAGATCAGAGATTAGGGCTGTTTATATATTTCTTAGGCCTGTGTATACACTTGCATGCTGTGATGTTTTCTAGTTTTCCAGGATTTTTTCTAGCTTTCAAAGACTTCTAGGTACATCTAATTCCCGAGTTATTAAATCTTGAATTATATTGGTCAACCTAGAGTTGCCCTCAACTGGAATTATTGTCTCAAACACTGATATGAAGCAATTGCCACTGATTATTTTTAACAAATTCTCTAGATACATGGTTTTTTATAAGAGTGAATTTTTAGTCAGGTCAAATAAAGTCAGTCTCTGAGAATGGAGCTTTTCAGAGTGCTGTCAAACCAATGAAATAGTGACATTCCTTGGGAAGAGTCTTTTGAATCAGATTCATACTTTTACTGTCCCCTCCACTGGCTATTAGGTTGCTGGTTTCTCAGCTACCCTAATTGCAGTGATGTTGGATTTCAAGTCCATTAAAGAGCTGGGGAGAGAGGGATGGTTGTTTACAACCACAAAGTTAATTAGGTTTATGAGATTCAATCATTTTTCTTGAATAAACATGGAGATTGTTTCAAGCCTTTAGTTCATTTGCATAGTTCTGAAACAGCTTATTTCAACTATATTTATCAATGTACAGCTTTCTTTTATGGAAGAGTGTATTTTTGACTAGTTCTTCTTCTGCTATTACAGAAATGATTCTATCAGGTTATATTTTATATTTATATTATTGGGGAAAGGGAGAATAAATATGGGTTCTACAATCACAGTGTCTGCAGTGTCTGCATATTAAGTTTGATTCTATCTCTAAAGGTTGATGTGAATTGGGATAAGTAAGTTTACATTATATTTGCAAGCTTCCAGTTTCCTTAGCTAGAAAGTAGAATCAACAATAATAATGTCTCACAGATTTATGGTGATAAATAATATTCTGTCCACAAGGTTTTAGTTAACATTTTGATATATAGTTCACTCTAAATATCATAGTTTTTGTTATTTAAAACATTTATCTTGTTTTCAAAAATATATGCATAGATAAGATTAGTGTGGCATTTTATAAATGATGAATCTTTTAAATCATATAGATATCAACTAATTCAATTTTATATATCTATATGCACAATAAATAACACTTAAAAGAGATTACTTTAATCATCCCTTTATAATTTTGAAAAATTTTATTTGATTAAGGATTAAGGTTCTCTGTAGCTTTCCCACAAATTTCCACTGATTAAAAATTTAAGGAGTCTCAGTAAAGGATACATGAATAGCCTATTTAATTTTGTGAAGAGTTATTCTAATGAAATATTATAAAAATTGTAAAGAAGAGTCTTAAATTTTATGCCATTTGAAGAAAATTATATACCAAAATGAACACTTAAAATTATGTGTTTTAATAGATCAAATTAGAATTGCATTTCATGGCCATATACTTATATTCTTTGAGAAAAAAATTCGATAAATGAACGTTTGATGAAATATCAAATCTATTTAGGTGATTTGTGTGTCCTAAGTTACTGAACTACTTACATGTGCTCATGTCTCTAAACAACTGGAGTTAACATAGTTTAGTGTTTACACAGTTTCAAGACATTAAAAAGCAAATTGGGCTAGGGATATAATTTGAATGCTGACTGCAACCTGCCTTCTGCTATTCCTGGCACAGTTTAAAATTTAACTGCCTTCTTTATTTCTGATTTTTCTTCCCCCAAAGCAGAGTCAACAGCTTTAGCTACAGATGGGGCTCTGTATGGCCGTTATTGGACCCAGATGCCACACTCTGGAGCATGTTTTGCCAACAGCATCTGGCTCTTTGCTGCCTGTGCAGTTGGCATTTGTGTTGATGCTTTGGCCTGCTTTTCTTATGGACGCTACAAAGCTGACTTTCAGACAACATGAAGGTTTGCTCCCAGTTGACTGTAAGAATTTTCTTTCTTAGTTTATATTTTAGAAGTATTTAAATAGATACTTTATCTCATGAAGCACTATGCATTAAAATTTTCATGTCTCTTATAAAAATATGTTTAAAATTTGTAATGGGTATAATAACTGAAAAAGTCTGACATTTATTAAGTCAAATCTTATGTTGGTTTTTGTGTATTTTAACACATCAAATAAAAACTATGAAAACTTTAGTGTGTCGTGTGTTACCAGAGATTTTATTTTGCTTTTTTTTTTTTTTAACCTTATTTATGCATAGAAGTCTTAAGTGCTAATATAAAAGCAAAGCCATGACAAAATTTTAGTTCAGGCAACAACAATCTGTGGTACAGTATCTATCTTTAAGAGTTCAAAGATTTTTCCTTCACAAAAGCCAGAGGTTTGAACAAAATATGTGTGGGTGGGTAGATCACTCATCCCCTTACGGTACAGCTACACTGTAGTTTGCAGAGATAACAGATACAGGGAATTTTTAATATTTTATAATCATAATCTATTACTTGGGGAATTAATTATATATGCCTCTTTATATATGTATGCAAGTATATTTGTAGAATAAATTACTGTAAGTGTAACTGCTGGATCAAAGTGGTCTACATTCAATATTTGAGTAGTTTTTATCAAATTATCTTTTGGACAGATTCAATAAATACACACAAGTAATTAAAGCAATTATCTATAGCAGACACTTACAGTTTGTATCATTTTGTTCTTGGGTAAATCTCTTAGTCAGATTTTATTTTATATATGAAAGAACTAAAACTTAGATATTTTCAGGAACTTATGCAGAAATCATAGTGTTAAAAAGTAGTAAATCTAAATACCAGAATGAGACAGGCGTGATTCCACATCCATGGTTAAGATTATCATCATCTGGTGCTGCTTATAGTGTATAATCATACATATGTTGCCAGTGGCAACATATGTTGATATGTATGATATTGCTCAGTTTGCAAGGTTTAACAAATTTGTGAAGACTAAATAATTATTATTTTCTCACTGAAAAAGTTGGAACCTCATGTAGTTCAAATTTTATCAAAAAGGAGTAACTCAGGAGTTAAGTGTAATTTTTTTGACAGATAAATACATCCTACAACCAATTATAACTGTACAAATAGGCCTTAGAAATCACTGATTAAGTAAAATTCCTTTTTGATAAGAGTAGTACAAAGGAAGAAAAGGGGAAATCACAGTATCTTGTTGTAAGGCTATTACATTATACATGAAGTGGCATATTATTTGAAGACAGGCAGTGATAAACAGAAAAGGTATTAAAGACCTTATTTTGAATGAATAGATGAACTCTCTTATTTGACTGAAACTGAGTTGAAAGAATGGAGGAAGAGACAGTTTTATCAGGTATCATAGTAATTGTAAAAACTCCCTGTATACCTTCTGTATTACTTTGTCAGGACAATCTTTGGCATTCCTTGGCTTCTGAAGAATTACCCTCATTTCACCCTTCAAGGTTTGTAGTTTTCTTCCTGTGTGACTGCCTATCTCTGTATCAAAATTTCCCCCTTTTTTAGAAGACAGTGGTCCTATTGAATTAGTTCCCACCCTAATGAATTCACTTTCATTTGAATATCACTGTAAAGACTCTATTTTCAAAAGAGGCCACATTTTGAGATCCTGGCGATTAGGAGTTCAAGGTCTTTTGGGGAGCTACAATTCAACCCCAGCACTTTCTGATGTCTTCTGAGTGCAGTTATGAAAACATATGGTTAGTGAAGCCCAGAAGTTTATAATTTAGCATAGCCATACATAAACTCTTTAAATTTTATTCACAGAACTGTATAGAAACATATTCAAAGATAATTTTAATTATTTAGAAGTATAGTTAGAAAAAAATCATTTAGTATTAGCTTATCTCATTATTTCATGTAGAACCACAATACCAAGTTCAGATTAAAAGTGTTGCCTTATTACTTGTCAATTCAAAATAAACTAAAATTAAAAAAAATAAAAATGGACTTTTAAAAAGTACTGTACCTAGGAACAGATTTTGCTTGTTTTCTTCTTTTTTAACGTTTGTTTTTAAAGATGATGAATTGTTTTAATGCAAAGTACTAGAAACTGTAAAATTTAAGAAACATGTAAAAACTTACTACCAGGAAAAAAACCAGAATGATGCAGAAATATTCAGAAATTGCTCTCATTAGAAATGAATTGAAAGCCATTAGTCATTGTTTGTTTCAGATTCAATGTTGCATGGGAGGACAATGACCACGACTGCAACAAAAACAAAATGTGACATTTAGGATTATGGCATTTGTGAGTAAAATTATTTTTATTGAACTGTGGAAGAAAGATAATACACATTTGGAAACAAAGGAAAAAATGTACATGAGAATACTATTTACTGCAAAATCTGTATTTTCTTTTTTTGAAAGGTAATCAAAATTTGATATTAAGTCCTTGAAAAAAAACATGATCTAATTAAGGTCCTGCATTTTTCTTATGTTTTGAAGTAGACTTTTTCCCTTACTCTTTCTTTTTATGGGGAAGGAAGGGGCAAAGTTTTTAGAGAAACAGACTTTCCATAAGGTGTTCAATAGCTTTGGGCATTTTTTATTGTGATTATGCATAATAAAATGCCAAGATTTTGCATATACAATTTAAGGAGTTTTGTCCATTGCACTTACTTGTGTAATTACCACCGAACCTAAAATATAGAACTTATTCATCACCCTAGAAAGTTTCCTTGTGCCCATTCACAGTTCATTTCCACCCTCTTACACCCTGCTATTTGTTGGGCTTTTGAAAATTTTCCTTCTGTAGTAATTTCTGATAAACTATTCTCAAAACATCAATACATTTTTTTTCAGCATGAGAAATATTTAAATGTAAATTAAATTATTTATTTATTAGGTTTATCTTAATAAAGGAGTTTCATGGAAACTTTTAATTTGACTTTTATCATAACTATAGCCAGATGATATACTGATATTATTTTTGTTTCTTATAGGAGGATATAAAAATTACATAGATCAGTTGCTTTTCCAACGACATGTTATTAGCAGAAGAAATATAGTATTTAGGACTTCTTACACCAGAGCCCTTAAGAGTTTACATTATTTTTTATTGTCACTTACGATTCCTTGCCAAATCAGTGATGAAGGGGTTGTTCAGTGTTGTGGTTTTTCTTATGCTGGGGAGTTTTGACATAAATTTAATGGTGAAAAGTTTTATTTCTGTATTTATTATTCTAAATTGTTTCAATCTATAGAATTGATAATGTAAGTAATCAATAACTTTTCTTCGTATATTTCTAGGTAAGTAAGATTTTGTATTGCTAGTTTGATTTAGGGATATTTCTTTTCTTGTAGAGAGCTTTCTTCCCAGATCAATGCTGTTTTGATAACTAATCTGTGGGCATTTCCAATGCATACCCTGAGAACTATCAGCTTTCAAAATGATAAGCCAACTGACAAACACAAAGAGCTCACATAAAAATAAGAAATCCATTTTATGTGTTTCTCCTAGATCTGTGTCTAGAGCACATTATTCAAGCTAATAATCCTTTTTTTTTTTTCTTTTCACATTAAGCATGTTACATTTTGCCTTCAGTTTTCATGGAGAATCAGTTTAAAAGATGTGTATTTGAACATTTCTATACCTCTTGCAAAGCCATACATCAAGTCATGGTCCATTATGTTTCCCAATGTCCTATACTAAAAGATTCAGCCATAAAATTCTTCCTTGACTTCAGAATGAGAAAATATAATTCCACTTTCTTTTGTAAAAAAAAAAAAAAAAAGAAAAAAAAATGACGTATATCGCCTATATAACCTTTATATTTGCTCTTGCTTTTCACAGTAAATCACAATTAACATATGTCTTGGTATAGAAATTCTTTATAAATACTTACATTTTAGGGTCTATCTCTTTTTCAAAGTTTTTAAACACTTTTCTTTCACCAGATGGCTAATTGGAGGCTTTGTTAGTATACCTCACCGACTTAGAAATAGCAAAACTGTGTGTAAAGATTCACACTGTGAACTTCTGTGCAAAAAGGAACACGGGAGATCAACATTAGAGTGAAAGAAAATTTTGGGTACTTAGAAAAAAAATGCAGGTAACAACCCATATGGCAGACTCCAGCAGAAAATTGTGAGTGAATCCCCAGTGCATGAGATGGAGAGTGATTGCCTCCATGATACACAGTCTCACTGGGAAGCTGGGCAATCCAGGCTATAATGGAGATCCTTGTCCCAAGCAAGCTCTGGATCTACCTTTGGGTGCAACAGGGAGACTATGAGCAGGAACAGCTCTAGAAATTATCCTGCATGCACTCCTAGAACTGGGCATCAACAGAATGAGGCCATTCTGTATCCTACCTCATAGAGAGCTATGTGGAAACCTGCCAGCCAGCACAAGTGGCAGTTACTGGTTTGGAGAGTCTCAGGCCAGAGATTTAAGATCTTGAGCAGGGGAGAAGCCCCTGGGGCCAGAATTGAGAGGCAAATGTGATATGTGCTGCAGCCACAGGCACAGTACTTGGGTGCTCCCTCTTCACAAGACCTGAGTGGGTGTGGTTTTGACCCCAGCAGAAAGTTTTGTGGCCTGGGATAGGTCAGTCTGAAGGCAAACAGGGAGTGCTTTGGCTAACTGTTCTAACTTTCTGCCAGAGTCAGACTATGGGAGGGAGCCCTGCTAGGTCGGGAGTATGAGAGCACAGCAGGTCACTCTACCACTTGCTAGCCTGTAGAGCCTGAGCTGTTTCTCATTCCCCATCCTGGGTCTTAGGCCCAGCAATGATTATTCTGCTCCTCACTGGGACTTTTTTCCAGGATCCTGAGAACTGACTCTGAGCCCTACTGGGGCTGGTGCTTGCACCCACCATTACGGGCCCTCATGTAGCCTCACTTGGCCCAGTTCCAAGCTGTGTTGTCTCTGCCCTCAGAGGCGAAGTGTGGGACTAGGACCAGTGAATGTTCTACAACCCAACCCACCACCTGGGAACCTGAGAACTTCATCTAGATTACACCTTTGGGTGTAGATGAGAGATCATCTAGATCAGGTGAGACCATCTTATAGGTGAGAGCTAGTGACCATGCCATCTGGCTCTCACCTGTAAGCACCACTTTCTGGCCTTAAGATTTATCTTCATAGCCCATTTCAATATCTGCTGACACAAGTACACAGCATTTGGGAAGGATACAAGCTTCATATGACCTCTGCTACCACTATTATTCACACCACCCTTGCTTATTAGGAGGCCTTGAGCCTGCTGACACACCAGGCACATGACTACCACAATGAGCATTTGAGAAAGCCACCACATGAAGATTATGTATAACCAAAGAAATCACACAGAGTCTATTCCACTGATATAGTTTGGTTGTGTCCCCATCCAAATCTTAACTTGATTTGTATCTCCCAGAATTCCCACATATTATGGGAGGGACCCGGGGGGAGGTAATTGAATCATGAGGTCTGGTCTTTCCTGCACTATTCTTGTGATAGTGATTAACTCTCATGAGTTCCAAAGGGTTTACCAGGGGTTTTGCTTTTGCTTCTTCCTCATTTTTCTCTTGCCACTACCATGTAAGAAGTTCCTTTCACCTCCCACCATGATTCTTAGGTCTCCCCAACCATGTGGAACTATAAATCCAATTAAACTTCTTTTTCTTCCCAGTCTCGGGAATGTCTTTATCAGCAGCATGAAAATGAACTAATACAGTAAATGGTACCAGTAGAATGGGGTGCTTCTGAAAAGATATACAAAAATGTGGAAGTGACTTTGGAATTGGGTAACAGAAAGAGGTTGGAACAGTTTGGAGGGCTCAGAAGAAGACAGGAAAATGTGGGAACATTTGAACTTCCTAGAGTTTTGTTGAATGGTTTTGCCCCAAATGCTGATAGCAATAGGAACAATAAGGTCCAGGCTGCGGTGGTCTCAGACGGAGATAAGGAACTTGTTGGGAACTGGAGAAAAGGTGACTCTTGTTACGTTTTAGCAAAGAGACTGGTGGCATTTTGCCCCTGCCCTAGAGATTTGTGGATCTTTGAACTTGAGAAAGATGATTTAGTGTATCTGACAGAAGAAATTTCTAAGCAGCAAAGCATTCAAGAGGTGACTTGGGTACTGTTAAAGACATTCGGTTTTATAAGGGAAGCAGAGCATAAGAGTTTGGAAAATTTGCAGCCTGACTATGCAGTGGAAAAGAAAAACCCTTTTTCTGGGGAGAAAGTCAAGCTGGTTGCAGGAATTTGCATAAGTAGCAAGGAGCCTAATGTTAATGCGGAAGACCATGGGGAAAATGTCTCCAGGCCATGCCAGAGACCTTCACAGCATCCCCTCCCATCACAGCCCCGGAGTCTCAGGAGCAAAAAATGGTTTTGTGGGCTGGGCCCAGGGTCATCATACTGTGTGCAGCCTAGGGACTTGGTGCCCTGTGTCCCAGACGCTCCATCCATAGCTGAAAGTGACCAAAGTACAGGTCGAGTTGTGACTTCAGAGGGTGGAAGCCCTAAACCTTGGCAGCTTCCACATGGTGGTGAGCTTCTGGGGGCACAGAAGTCAAGAACTGACGTTTGGGAACCTCTGCCTAGATTTCAGAAGATTTATGGAAATGCCTGGATGCCAAGGCAAAATTTGCTGAAGGGGCGGGGTCCTCACAGAAAACCTCTGCTAAGGCAGTGTGGAAGGGAAATGTGGGGTCAGAGCCCCCACACACAGTCCCTACTGGGACATTACCTAGTGGAGCTGTGAGAAGAAGGCCACTATCCTCCAGACCCCAGAATGGTAGATCCATTGACAGCTTGCACCACGTGCCTGGAAAAGTCACAGACACTCAACACCAGCCTGTGAAAGCAGCCAGGAAAGGGGCTATAACCTGCAAAGACACAGGGACAGAACTTCCCAACACCATGAGAACCTACCTCTTGCATCAGCATGACCTGGATGTGAGACATGGATTCAAAGGAGATCATTTTGGAGCTTTAAAATTTGATTGCCTTGCTGGATTTTGAACTTGCATGGGCCTTGTGTCCCCTTTGTTTTGGTCAATTTTTCCCATTTGGAACAGCTGTACTTACCCAATACCTGTACCCCCATTGTATCTAGGAAGTAATTAGCTTGCTTTTCATTTTACAGACTCATAGGTGGAAGGGACTTGCCTTGTCTCAGATGAGACTTTGGACTGTGGACTTTTGAGTTAATGCTGAAATAAGACTTTGAGGGACTGTTAGCAACACATGACTGGTTTTGAAATGTGAGGACATGAGATTTGGAGGGGCCATGGGTGAAATGATATGGTTTGGCTGTGTCCCCATCCAAATCTCAACTTGAATTGTACATCCCAAAATTCCCACATGTTATGGAAGGTACCCAGCGGGAGGTAATTGAATTATGGAGGCAGGTCTCTCCTGTGCTATTCTGGTGATGGTGATTAAGTCTCATGGGATCTGATGGGTTTATCAGGGATTTTTGCTTTTGCTTCTTCCTCATTTTTCTCTTGCCACCGCCATGTAAGACGTACCTTTCACCTCCCATCATGATTCTGAGGCTTCCTCAGCCATGTGGAATTGTAAGTCCAATTAAACCTGTTTTTATTTTTTACAGTGTCTAGTATGTCTTTATCAGCAGCATGAAAACAGAGTAATACAGCCACTAAACATACCCAGAAGCAAAGCCAAATGATTTTACTCAACATACATCATAGGCACGTCCTCAAGAAAAGTAAAGTCTCACTCCAACAAAAGTAAATTCAAGAATAAGAAGAATTTCTCCAGATGAGACAAAAATCAGCATAGTAATACTGGATCCTGAATTCTAAACAAAATGAAATGTTGGGATGCCAGATAAAGAATTCAAAGCAGGTCTCTTACTCAAGCCAGAGCTTGGGATCCATCTCCACTGCTCTGTGTCCTCTGCTCCAGGAGACCCAGATAACTGTCATAGTCTCTGTTGCCTTGTGACCAGCAGGTGCTGGGATATCCATAGCTAAGATGCCAGGACATCCTAGAAGCTAGGAGATGAGTTAGAAAATACATTTAAAGGGGTGTTGGGTCAAGATGGTAGACTAGAAGCAGTACATGTGCACTGCTTTCATGGAGAGGAAACGAGTCAGTGAATAGTGGCATTTAATTTATCCTCTATTTTTTTCTGGAATTCTGCCATTGGAACTCCTCTCATTTTATTAACTGATTGATATCCTGAGTCTTTTATATCTCCTTAAATATTTTGGTGTAGAGTAATATTTATACTAGCTTTTTATTTATCTTAAAATGATTTGGCTATAATTTTAGTATGTTTGGTAAAATAATGCTTATATAAGATGTCTGGCTGTTTCCATACTCATTCTTACATTTACATTTGCACACAAACACAACAGTCTATTTTGTACTAATTCCTTTTTCAGTTTTTCTTATCTTTAAAATTGGTTCTTCAAAACCTTAATATTTGCAGGAACACGTGTGAGTTAAGACAGTGTCCTTGTCAATGAGAAACAAGCAGAAGCTTCTATGGCTCACAGAAAAACAACGTATGCTATTGGTTTTTCAATTGCTTGTATGTGAACACACGTATGCATATGCATGTGTATGTATGTGAGAGAGGTGGGGGAGAAGGAGAATGGATATATTTTTTGTCGCCACAGTGAATAATGGTAGCAACAGGACTGCTGATTTTCCTTCATGAGCCTTCAAGGTTGCATGTCTCTGAAATTCCAAATTCTGCCAGTGTCTTTTCTTCTGCCCCAACCACTCTTTGATGGAAAGTTGGCCCAGCCTTTATTCCAAGCAAGGTTTTTTGTTTGTTTGTTTGTTTGTTTTAATTTTTGTTCTTTTTTAAAATTTTTTTTTAATCATCAGTTTCCTACTCCGAGAACTATTTTTGTGCCATTTCTGCTGGCTTACTCCAGCAGCAGGCACCTACCTACCCTTCATATCTGCTCTTATCTTGGTCCTTTTACAATATTTGTCATCTCATTTTCTTTTGTGCTTTGACTTGGGATTATTGATAACTGTTTTACTGAGTATGAAGTTTTATTTTCTGTTTCTAATTTTCTTTGTCACATTGAGTTAGATTCAGAGAGACATAGGCACTGATGATTTTACTTCATAGTTTACAAAGATAAATCTCTTCTACTTTGAATTTATTTTTTCCCTTCCATGAGTTTGAAATTCTGGCTTAGTGATTTTTTAAAGACTTTTTGAATATCACTTGAACTCTGGATTGACTAAGTGCCAGGAAGAGTCTCATCAAGTAACAGGATCATAGATATAAAACTTTCCGCATATCCCCTGGGAGACAGCTGACCGTTTAGTGACATTTTTTAATATAATTATTTTGCTTCTCTTTCCTTCTTTCCATTTCTCTCTTATCTCTGCTATCCTTATTTATTTCTATAGTTCTGTCTGTTTTATTAAAAGAATAAGTACAAGACAATTTGAATGTTATTTAAATGTTTAAGAGAGGTCATGTTCTATAATTTTAAATTTAGAAAAATTGATTCATAATAATTTCTGTATATGGAAAGATATGTTAGTGTTCATTTTCAATAGGTTTGTTTTTGCATATTTTTACATTGGCTAACTGAATTTATCTTACATTGCAGAATTAATGGTGTTATATGCATATAGTCTAGATCTAAGGATGTATGATTAGTAATTAGAATTATATATATGTAATACATGTTACCTCTAAGGAGTATGAAACAGATACAGCATTTATTATAATGCCAGTCCTAACAAAAAAAAAAAAAACAAAGATTACTTTTCTTCCTCTTTGCTTATAATATTTCCGTATATATAAAAATCCACTGGCTTTTCTAGCTCAGTTGATTTTCTTCTGAGACCAAGTGTAATGCTTATTAAACTGGGAGTTTAAAATGTTTCTCCATATGAAACACCTGACATGCTGCAGATTTATGAATTATTTTGTAAAATGTTTATAAATTTGTTTAAGTTCTATATCTTAGTACTTTGCTTATGTAACACTCTGTATCCTGCTTTTGTATTTAAAATTCTGCCTCCTACTCAAATTGTACCTGAAAGAATAAAAATATATGTGTAGGTATATAGGATTTTTATACATTTTAAACTGTATTGGAAAGATTATATATGCATTTTCAAGTATAATTTGAATATGATTTGAATATAATGTGTGGGTATAGGTATGGATATTATACTTGCATATACACATGCAAACATATGCTTATGTAAATTTTTAAGCATTGAAAAAGGTGCAACTGCGAATTCATCTGAATATATAAAACATTGTATTTAAAAGCAGACTTATTTGACTTGCCACAAGATCTTTTCTGGGAAAAAACAGGAGCCAGAAGTAATACTTACTTGATCAGAAACTGATTCATCATCGATTTTCTGCTTACGCACACATACGATCAAGGAAAAACAAAATAAAATAGAAGAAATGAAATATGGTAACTTAAATTAGGTTTATGTTCAAAGTTAAATCACATAATTGTTCATGTTACTCATGTTTATAACACTAGTCATTTTTTTGACTCAACAGGTAAACTTACAGAATAGTAGCTTCAACTATCTTATCATGTAGTCAGCCTTTTTGAGCAAGTGTTTTCTTTCAGCTTTATTAAAGATGTTGTTGAAAGATTCATTTTTCAACACAAATGTCTTAGGACTTGTAGGCCTACAAAAAAATCTAAATTGTGCTCATCTGTCTGAGCAGTAAAATACCCCATTCTCATGGTTTCTGTATTATGACCACAATGACAAAAGAAAAAAAAAAAAAATGGAACTAATCTCACTATATTGCATCTCACTATGTGACATATGTTTGGCTTTGTTGTTCCAGTCCCAGATTCAAGTGTATTTAACTCTGGGTTTTCTTCAAAATACAGCATGAATTCCATCAGATTTATCTGAGATTTTAAACATGAATATACTGGAGGCTTTACCCAATGCATTCTCTACCTCTGTTTGTCCAGCATTTTAGCTTTCTTCTATGAAATGAGGAATGTTCTGAATCTTGCAAAAGCCTTGAATTGTATTTTTGGAAATACTGACCTACAAAGCAACTTGAATTAAATAACTCTGAAAAAGACTATTGATCAGTTGTCTTCTTACATGGCACAGGAGATTAAATCATATAGAATATTGGAAACAGATAATTTGAAGAGAATTTTATAAAGGAGTTATCCAAACAGTTCACTTACATCAAAATTCATGTTGTATAAAAATAGATTATAGTTCTTCCAACTGGAATAACTGGCTTGTAATTATGTGCATAAATGGATAAATTATATTTCTGAATTTATATTTTTTTGAAAAAATACATGAAATGAGGCTTGATAGCCTTAATAGAAGAAATCATTTTTCTATTAATATTAAAACAGAAATTATTGAATTCATTTAGAATTCATAAACTTCCCTTCACCCTAAAACAAACAAACACACAAACAAAAAACATAGCAAAGAAAGATTTGCCCAGCCTGGCCAACATGGTGAGATCCCGCCTCTACTAAAAATACAAAAATTAGCGGATCACGATGGCAGGCGCCTGTAATCCCAGCTACTCCAGAGGCTGAGGCAGGAGAATCGCTTGAACCCAGGTGGCAGAGGTTGCAGTGAGCCGAGATCGTGCCACTGCACTCCAGGCTGGGCAACAGAGTGAGACTCCATCTCAAAAAAGAAAAAATAATAAAAAATAAAGAAATATACAGAAAGAAAGGTTTGCTTACTATCTATCAGACCACATGCTTACACAAATTTGCCTAGTAGAATTCTTTCCTGCCTGTTTCTAAATAATCTACGTGTGTATCTAAGATTCTATACAAATACTGCAGAATACCACAATGAAGAGGAGTCTATATGTTTCATAAATTAATTGTGTATTTCAGTAGAAAAGGCCAATTTTAATCTTACTTATTCTTAGTAATGTTTGTTAGAATGGTCCTGAATTTTTATTGCATGCCTTCATTTTTCCAGAGCTCCATATTTCAATTTTTAATACATGTAGGATAACATCTGAAATAATGGAATTTATTTGATTTAAGTTGTTACATATTAAGCATCAGTAGCATCTCATTTTCTTCTATTTCTATCATTGTCATCTGTCTCTTACCTGATGGCATCATGATCTTTCCAATAGTGAATGCGAAGCCCACTGAGTCCTCCTCACTCCTCACTCTGCCTCATCTGCTTACTAACCATTATCCAAATCTTCTCTCGCCTGCTTCAGCAATATATCTCACATCTGATGTACTTTATTACTCCCTTTATGTAGTACTCATAATCTCTTAGTAATGAAACAATAGCTTCCTAAATGATCTTCATGCTACCAAGCTGACCCTATGTTAATCCATCTTCTACTGGATAACAATCAATGTTATGCCCATGCTTAGAAACAAACAAACAAACAAACAACCTTAAATATCTTCAAGGGTAAAGTCAAAATTCCTTAATTTCACTTTTCTTGTTGTTGCAAGAGTCTTCACAATCCTTAGCAACTTTGCCTTGCTGTTACTGTTTTTAGGCTACCTCCTCACTTTCATTTTACCCATATCGATCTTCTCGTATGTTTTTACATACTAACATTTTCAGACTGTTATTCAAAGTGGTCCTTAATCATGTATTCTATTTTTAATGTTTACAAATAAAATAAATATTTTAAAAAATGTATTTTCAGTCTAAATGAGCTTAGTGATTTTCCACATTTATTTCCAAGAAGATTGCAGAGGTTAAGAGTATAGTAATGCTCATGTTGTAATTCAGTATGAATGCAGTTTTGTTGATGGTATGTACACTTAAGGGTATAAATAGGTTAACAGACAAAACAATAAAATAATGAATGAATTATTTAATTCAGTAGCTCATTTTTTAAAAAATTCCTTTTCTATGCCCCCAATTTATAGGACACTAAAAAGATGACAATACTATTTTATTATTCACAGACATTATTTCTTTTTCACCTGGCAGTTTTGGTTGAAATTTTGTTTCATATATGTAATGGTTGCAGGAAACAATGAACTAATTTTTTAAATTAACGTATAAAAAGGTGTATGTTTATTTTGTGTAACATAATGTTTTGATATATGCATACGTTTTGAAATAGGTAAATCAAGCTAATTAACATATGCATTACTTCGCATAGTTTTCTTGTTCATGAAGAAAGCACTTAAAATTTACTCTCGACAATTTTTAAGTGCACAATATCTTGTTATTAATGATAGTCATGATCATATACAGTTGATCTCTTGAACTTTTTCCTTCTGTCTAACTGTATCCTGTGACCAGAATCTCCCCTAATCTCCTCCACCTTCCAGTATCTGATAAACAACATTTTACTGTTTGCTTCTATGAGAAGTGAACTAATTTTTGTAAGAAAATGTTATTTTAAACTGCCTATACTATTAGGTTTGTATTAATAAATTTATAGCCAAAGAAGCCTATATGCCTTAATATACAAAATATATTCAAACAAAGATACATATTGCTGAATGATACTTTATCACAAAGAAATATTTATGGTAAGGTAAACCTTACCATATAGAATGCTTAATAATTAGAAATTGACAATTATTAAGTTTTTGAAGCTAGTGATTTTTTTTTTTTTTTTTTTTTTTTTTTTGAGACTGAGTCTCACTCTCGCCTGGGCTGGAGTGCAGTGGCGAGATCTCGGCTCACTGCAGGCTCGGCTACCTGGGTTCAAGCGATTCTGCTTCAGCCTCCCAAGTAGCTGGGACTACAGGTGCGTGCTGCCACACCTGGGTAATTTTTGTATTTTTAGTAGAGACGGGGTTTCACCATATTAGCCAGGATGATCTTGGTTTCCCGACCTCGTGATCCACCTGCCTCCGACTCCCAAAGTGCAGGGATTAGAGGCATGAGCCAACGCACATTAATGAGTAGAATTTCTTCCACTTTTTAACAATGATAACTACTTTATTTTCTATCATCAGCTTTAGTACTTTAAATCAGCATTTGAGATTTGAAAAGTTGTCCTTAGAAGTATTCAATGTATTTTACACCAATGAATTTAGATTTTCTCATACTAAGGAAAAGATCAAATTAGAATATATTAACCTATCTTTAGGCACACACTTACTTGTTTTCAAGTGTTTACTACCAGAAATTGTACACTCAAAAAATCTTAGAGTACGTGCTTTGCATTTTTTTTATTCCATAAACACTCTGCTTCTAGCTGTGAGTTTGAAAGTATCTGCCAGGTTCCACTAAATGCTGAAATTATTTCATGGTGCACACTTAGAATCTGATTGAAGCCCTCACATAAAATACTTTTTCCCATCTATTAAGACTAGCTTCTCTGACATGTGCAGAAGCAGATTCAAATTTGTAAACCTGTAGGTATGATGTAAACAAAGTCACTAGTAGTTACTTTGTTCCTTGGAACTTTATTTTTCTACAAAACATCCATGTTATCCCCGTAGGACTCAGCCTTGGCATTATGAGTCCTCTTGACATACAGCCACATTCTTTCCTGAGGATTTGATCCTTGTAATGACACCACATGAGGTCTTAGGCCACCTGTTATGAGAGAAGATAAAACAAACCTTCAGCACATATGCCAAATAGGCAAGAATTGTCGGTTTTTCTTAGGAAACTCTTAAATTAACCAAGTTGAAATTACGTACTCAGAATACAATAAAGAGAAAAAACATAAATACTTGTGCAATACCCTCAAGACCTGTGATCATGATGTGGTAGTGACTATGATTTTAGAAAGTATTAATTCTCTAGCTTTTCTTCTTTTAAAATCGTCGTAATATATTAACTGAGTCCTGTTACGTGACTGAATAGTGATATTTACAGTGATGTTATTTAAAGTAAAATAAATGCACTGAAGTTGTTTTCTTAAGATGGGTAATACCCAATTTTAACATTATTTCACAAAATGTTTAAAGGAATGATACTAGATTTAAAACATGTATTTAAAAAAAGAAAACAAAAAAACAGGAACTTGAGAGGAGGAGATCTGGATTCTAAGTTCCATTTGCTTAACCTCATGACTTTGGATACATCCCTGTTTTCCTTTGAACTTCCACCTATCTCATCGGTAAAGTGAGAATAAGAATGTCTCTTCTACGTATTGCAAAAGCTTTATTGAAAGTATCAAATTGGATAATATATTTGGCAATTTTAAAATGTGATGTAATGATCAAAAATTAAAAAGAAGTACTACTGAAAGTTAAAGAAGTATTTATTGTTGAGATACACTTTATATTTAGTCTCATAGGTCAGAAAACATATTCTTAAAACTTCCGTGACAGGATCTAGTAAACAGTGTAGGTGACCAGGCAATGCAGATTCCAGGCAGTATATACACTTTTTATTCATCATCCCATTTAATCTTTAACACAATTCTCTTAGAGTACCAATTTCATTAAACTCTCTGATCCTCAACTTCCTAAGTGAGAGAGTGCCGATACGTTGATCTGATTCCAACATTGAGGACCTTGTATCAGTCAATTCTTATAGTATTGTCAACCTTTATTATATTGACGTCATAATGTGGAGATTTAGATCATTCTTACACATTCAGGAACCAGAAGCTTAATGGTGGAGGCAAACCGTGAATATGGTTTTAACACAAGATAGTATATATGATGAGTTCCTAAAGTGTGTGGCAAGCAAATTTTAGAGCAAAGTGAAATAATTTATAGGATTAGAAATAGGTAAGAGTATAGTTTTTTGTTGTTGTTGTTGTTGTTGTTGTTGTTGTTTTGTAGATGCTCAATTTCAGTAATGGGACATAGGAGATAAAGATAAAAAATAGCACCTTAGAAACTTTTATAAGTGAAAGTATGCCCTGAAAATTATATCAGAACAACAAACTGAACGAGGACTCTCCAGGTAAACTAGAATGGAAAGTCACAAAAATAATTAGAGCATTTTGGTTTTCAGAAGAAAAAAAAAAATACTAAGTAAATAACTTAACCTTAAGTATATATTTTTTATATTATAAAGGTATGAATTTTTTCAGTCATAAATTTTGCCTTGTGCAAGCATACTTCACAAAGAAATGTGCAATTAGCATGATAGCAATTACTTTCTGCCCACAACCAATTAAACAAAATTTAGACAGCTGTGAAATCAATTGGCTTACAGTACATTGTATTTAAACTTATTGAACTAGTAAAGACTTCATTATTCAATTATGTCTAATACTATTTTGCCAATTATTCATTTTAGTTTTTATTTCAATGGTAGCTATATCTATTTAGAATTCAATTTCAGATGTTGTTGCAAGTCATTTATTCAATTGTCTCCTCCAATATATTGGTATCCTATGTATTTATAATTACAAAAGGGCCTTGATACATCTGGGGCTTTGAAACTGCAAATTAGGTGACTCTTTTCTTTCTTCCTTCCTTCTTTCCTTCCTCCTTGCTCCCCTCCATTTAGTAAGATATTCTGTATAATAAAGTAGGTTACATGATCTCAACACTATGATTTTTTAAAAGTTATCTTAAAAATCTAATCTATCATTAAATATACTTTTTGAAAATAATTGTTCTAATATTTCCTGTGCTTGTTTCATGATTCATAACTTGCATAATAATAAAGTTGCTCAAGATTTGGAACTCGACCTTGCCCACAAATTGACACAAATTCTCTCCTTGAACACACCTACAGTTTGTGATTGATTTCCATTTACCCAGCTGATGGACTACCCCTCTCTCTCTTTGCATTTACTCTCTATCTGCAGGCTTCACTATAACCTTTCCATTTCCCTCAAATGGACACTGTTTGTGTAAAAAACTTTCCCCCTCCTGTCTGCTGGGATTTTTCTCGTCAGAGGAGGACTAGCCTAGTTTCGAGGATGATGACTAGCCAAAGTGGTATTTGAAAATAATGACAGATACTAGATGGAGGACTAGACTGAGCTAGAAGCCTGTGATATATGGATAACTTCCATATGCTTTATTTTTCATTTGTTTGCTTTCCCTTCAATTATCCCAAATTATTCAAATATTAATACAAATTTAGTTCAACCCACGGAAAGCATTATGGAGATTTCTCAAAGAACTAAAAATAGAGCTACCATTTGACCCAAAAATCCCACTACCGAGCATCCACCCAAATAAAAAGAAGTCATTCTACCAAAAAGACAACTTCACTCATATATTTATCATAGTGCTATACACAAGAGCAAAATCATGGAACCAACCTAGCTGTCTATCAATGGTGGACTGGATAAAGACAATGAGATGCGTATACACTATGGAATCCTACAAAACCATAAAAAGAATTAAATCATTTCATTTGCAGCAATATGATTGCAGCTAGAGGCTATTATCCTTAGTGAATTAATACAGAAACAGAAAATATAATACCATATTTTTTCACTTGCAAATGGAAGCTAAACAATGGGTACACATGGACATAAAAATGGAAACAATAGAGGCTGAGAACTCCAAAAGTGAGCAGGGAAGGAGAAGCGTAAGTGTTGAAAATCTACCTATTGGGTTCTGTGTTCACTGTTTGGGCAATGGGTTCAACAAAAGCCTGAACTACAGCATTATGCAATATATCTGTGTTACAAACCTGCCCATGTAAGCCCTGAATCTAAAATTTTTTAAAAAGAAAAGATATTTTTAAATATGCATTTCAAATGATTCAACAAATAGACACAAAGCCATAAACAGATGCTTAACATAAATTAACACCTGTTATATACTCTGGCTGATGACAAGAATTTCACATATTGCTAAGGACACTGAATTAAATAGCATTTAAGGCTTATAAATAGTGATCTCATCTGTAAAACTTATTTCGTATTAACTAATTCATAGGAAAATTTTGCTCAATTGGTAATTTAGCTCAATAGTTGTTCTCTGATGTGTCTCAGAGGCCTATGTTAGAAATTTGCTAATGCTTTACAAATCTTATTTCAGCCAATGTGGTAAGTTTTATGGTAATATATATTATATTGTCACAGAAAATTAGGCAAAAATATTTTAAAGCTATGTGTTATTTATTACTCCTGTTATAAATTTAAAAGCACCACATACTATTAGTTCAAGGGATTAATTAAAAATACAAAAAGTAAACTTGTAAAACGAGTTCACACTTCTTAAAATTTTAATATTTTATTTCAGGTGTGAGTGTACATCTGGATGGACTGGACAGAACTGTAGTGAAGAAATAAATGAATGTGACTCTGATCCATGCGTGAATGGAGGTCTTTGTCATGAATCTACCATCCCTGGACAATTTGTGTGTCTGTGCCCACCCCTTTATACTGGACAGTTTTGCCACCAACGCTATAACCCTTGTGACCTACTTAATAACCCTTGCAGAAACAACTCAACATGCTTAGCTTTGGTAGATGGAAATCAGCATTGTATTTGTAGAGAAGGTAAGAACTGATATAGATTTTAATGGTTTTAAATAATTACTTAATTAGTTTGTGTATTTATTGTGCCTATGGGATGATGGCCTCTTCAAATGGGTTAGAAAAACCCTATGCACATTGTGGGTAGAGGAGTATCTAACTTCAAATCCTGTTATAAAAATATAATAGAGAAATACACCAAAGGAGTTAATGTAAGAATTCACTATTGGGAAGAGGGAAAAGAGTAAAGCTTTACAGCTTTTTGGCCCTTTTTTTCTTTCAGAAGTTGTCTCTCCTTTAATAACAGTTTCTCTTTTCTGAACAGTCCTGTTCATGCAGTGTTCATGACAATAGCAGTTAGTTAGAGATGGGCATGGATATAATTGAAGGTAATGAAATGTCTTAGTTTACATTTTCTTCTGGAGCTATCAAAATATTACTTCTTTCTACTTAGATTGTTTACTTACAATCACATAACTTTGGTGGCTGCTTAGTCTCATAAGAGAAATCCTATGCAAGAAAGAATGAGCAGTTCAAATAATACTTTTGGAGTTCCTGGATCCAACCATATTTCCTGAATTCAGGAAATATCCTGAAGCCAGGTTATTTCTGGCTTTCTGGGTCATATCAGCCAATAACTCTGCTTATATCATTAAACTTTCTTGATTGGGGTCTCTTCATGTGCAAGTGAAGAAAGTCTTATTGATGCACAGTGGTTTAGGTACATGTTCACTGTTCATGTGTTGATGGTTACTCACAAGCAATTATGATTTTCAATGGAAATGCTTCTGCTCCAAAACACATGGCCAGTTTTCAGAATAACTAGATGTGTCATAAGCATAATATAAAAAACACATTGTGTTTGGAGGTCCACAACTGCAATTTATTTTCTAATATTCACCTGTGGTTTCATGTTTTCCTCCCTCTCACTGGCCCTTAAGGGAGTCTCTTAATGATAAGGATGTCACTTACTTACTCTTCTGTTCAAAAAAGCCAGTTTAGATGACTTTAGTTAAATAGGTGTCTAATTCAAAGCTATTTCCATTTGTTTTTGCAAATCCTCTAAATTTTTCTTAAGATATTAACCTTTTTTAAGGATTTTGAGGCAAGTCCTTGAAACTGTATACATGACAGAAACTTCTGGGTCTTCTGAAAGATTAAAACTAAAAGCTAGAAAACCATCAATATTTTGCAAAAATGGCATGGGCTTTATCAACCATGTGAAAGAATGTTTTCAAGAATGAGACAGGTAAAACAAGATAGAGAAGAAAAAATACAAGGGGAGCATTTGATGCCCAGACAAATTTAGTAATTATGAAGAACATAATTCCAACAAGTAAATAGTTTTCCTTTTAGCAAACTTTGAGAGTGAAACTTGTTGAAAATTATTGAATATCAGTGAGGCGAATTTATTTAGTAGAACAATTCTACTAAACATTCTACTACATAGAAGTTTTTTTACTTAATAAAATTATTATTTCTGAGAATATAAGTAGCTAAGTAAAATAGAAAAAAATCACAGAACATAAATATTAGATAGATATTTATTGAGAAGGCCATAGTATATTTATTCACTTTAGGTAAACCTCCTTTGTTTTTACCAGAGATAATTTTCTACAAAGTGGGTGTTGTTTTCAAACCTTAATATTTTAAAAATTAATTTGCTATTTATAAGTGCATTTAATACATTTATAAAATATAGTGATATTTCTTTCCTGCTATGGGGTCAGAGAAAGAAAGTTTAGAAACATTATAAAACCTTCTAGTCATATATTGAACCAGTAATGATATCTGCTGTCCCCTTGAACATTAACAAAGATGTCATGGGGAGAATTTAGATTTCACTATTATTAAATGAAGGAAATCGTATTTCCCCTTAGTATTTTATCATTGTACTTAAGTCAAATCAAAGCTTTGGCTAGAGTGGAAGGTGGACACAGTGAATTATGTGTTTATTCCTTTGTGATTGCGATTCAGTACAAAGAGATACTTGAAGTGCACATCATTTTTTAGTGAATTTGCATCTGTGTTTTTCTAAACCTAATTGTGGAGTATGTTTCTGTAAATCAGATCTGACTACTGTAATAATGTGTCTTTAGTAGTTTTAAGTTCTGTAGCAGATCAAAAATTAAAGGCTGTAACATTGCTTTTAAAAACTACCTCAGAAAATTCAAAAGAAGTTGACTGCATCATTTTAGAAGCTTTGACTGGGTTACTTTAACAGCTTTATTTAAGATAGGTTCTATGTTAAAGCCAGTATATTGTTTTTAAAAGAACATATTTTATCAAATTTAATTCTCACAAGTATCAACATTTAGAACTACAAAGAATTCCAATACTTAACATCTACAGATATGATTTGGAAGCTCCACTGGATCTCTTTGTGAGTTGTTGGTGTTTGTCAATTGACTAAAACAGGACATCAGAGTAGAAATGTAAAGCTTTAGGCTAAGGATTCAGCATATGTATTTCTGAATTTGTTTTCACAGTTTTAGTCAGTCTATAGGGTCTCTCACTAGATAAATGTGAGTATGGATAAAATTTCAGCCAGAGTAACAACGCGACTATATGTTAGACAACTATGTTAGAAATGACATTCAAATTCACTCTGAAGGACCAGCAAGTAGAATAACTGATACTTTGGGGTTTATGTCAAACTGCTTGCTTAGCAGGTAAACTATTTTGGTTAATGTGATTGAAATGTATAGTAAAAATGATCTAATCCTTTTTGCAAAGTAAGCTACTTAAAAAATTATCAGTATAGTTAAGCACCGGAACTATTTTGATCCTGCTTTGTGAGATAAATAAAGGGCAATGCTTCCGTCTTCTGACTAGAACTGAGGTGATTAATTGGGTCTCTATGAATAGTGAACATTTTCTACAGGTAAATGAGGAGGCAAAAGAGCATGCAACACTAATAATTCAATATGTTTATTTTATATAAAATCTTATTAGTTTGGCACAATGTAAGAAAAAACATTGCTTTAATAAACAGAAAAACAACACATAGAAAGGCACATTTTGTAAGATTTCTATAAACAAATGGGTTTTATTTTTGACACCTCAATAGTGTTAGCTTTAATTATTTAGTATGTAATGAATTTACACACCTAGAAATTTATTGTAACCAACTTTTTCTGCCTCTATAAACTGTACTCTGTACACAAATACATGTCTGTCTTGTAACTGCATGTTGGTAGTGTTCTAGAAATTTTAAAAATATTATTAACTGATTCAACAAACGTATTGATTTCCTATGATGTGTCAAGTCTTGAGATAGGTTCTGGAAAAATTAAATATGGTGAAGATATGCCCTCAGGAATTTTAAGTTTAAAGGAGAGACACACCAGTTAATCATTAAAGTACAATGCTGTAAAAGCTTTTGATAGTGACAGGAGGCAGTCAAATGCCTAGACAGATAAGGATAGGTACCTGGTGAAACATCACCTCCAAGCCAATGACAGTTTAAAGCCTGAAAGCTAAGCTATAAGTTAAATCCTCAGACCAGATTGAGAACTTGTCTTCCTGTTTGGCAGTGCTTTCCTCTGATTGATCCCCACCCTTCACCTATTTTACATACACTTACCCTTTCCTAATTGGTTTTCCTCACTGTTGTACCCACCTTTGAGTCTTGTCTTCATTTTAACTTTTGCATACTCACAAACCAATCAGCGCACACTCCCCATCCTGTGTCTATAAAAACCCCAGACTCAGTCAGTAGAAGATGAGATGGCCTGACTTTGGGGAAGAGACAGCCTGCCTTCAGGTTGTACAGGAAGACAACCTGTCCTACTTATACCCTCTCAAGCTCCCCTCTCCTCTGAGACCTGTTTTCATCACTCAATACAATTCTCCACCTTCACCACCCTTCAGACATCTGCATGACCTCATTCTTCTTGGACACCAGACAAGAGCTTGGGACCCTCTGAGTACGGGTACCCAGAAAGGCTGTCCAACCAGCCCTTTGCCCTCCCTGGCAGAGGGCAGCCACCCATGTGATGAGACAAGGGACCAGCTGAGCTGCTAACACACTGCTGTCCGTGAATGGTGGAACTAAAGGAGCACTGTAACGTCCCCTCTGGGGCTTCAGCGTCACAAGCACATTAGTGGCCAGTGAGGTCCTGCACTCACTGGCTCACGTGCTCCCTCCCCCAAAGGCTTGAGCATAGTGGACCCAGTAGATGGGGCACCCTTCCCACAAGTCTGGCAAATGGGCTGAGAAAAATCCTGCATCACTTCCACATTTATGCCAGAAATATGCACAAGGGATGACAAGTTGTGGATACATAATATTGCTTTCTCATTTCTGTTGACAACTTTTAGTTATGTTCTGCATGATTTATAAGAGGGTCTCCAGCATATGAAGCCTCAGTTGCCCACAACAATTATGTGCTCATTAAACCACTCCCTTCCCTGCTTTATTTTCCACTCCCTTGCAATAATTCCTGGGATGTGGGATGACCTCTCAAATAAACTTCTTGTGAGAAAATCATTGCCCCAGACTTTTTTTTTTTTAAGAACTCAAGCTAAGACACATAGTAAATTCCATCCCCTGGTAACTATGGTTTACCTAAGTCTGGGCATGCATGTGACTGAAATATTGGCATTCAGACCCCTTCTTTGGAATTGATGCTGAGAGAAGAGGCCTTCTCTTTCTGCCAGATGTTTTCAATTGGTACAGTCAACGACCATGTTCTCTTCATGTGGAGATGATATGTATATAGTAGGATAGAATTGTTTGGGAAAGAAGGAATCCTGGAGGAACTTACAGTTCTTACTTCAATTTTGTGAACTGCCTGATACACCTCTCAGCCAGGTTACCAATAAATCTCACTTCCTAACTAAGTTAATGTTTTTGTTTATATTGTTTATGGCCAGTAGAGTAATGGCTAAGACATAATGTGAAGGCAAAGAGTTAATTTAAATGGGAAAGGTTGAATAAACTGGTTTCAACTTCAAGCTGGTAGAAATAAAATACAAATTTTATCACTTGAGGGCCAGGCACAATAGCTCACACTTGTAATCCCAGCACTTTGGGAGACTAAGGCAGGAGGATTACTTGAGGCCAAGAGCTCCAGACAAGCCTGGTCAACATATCTATCTCTACAAATTAATTTTTAAAAACTTACAGTGTGTGGTGGTTCATGCCTGCAGTCCTAACTGCTCAGGAGTCTAAAGCAGGAGGGATCATTAGAACCCAGGAGTTTAGGGTTACAGTGAGAACTTCATCTTGGGCAACAGAGCAGGACCTTGTCTCTAACAAAATAATAATAATAATAATAAAACCCACAAAACCACATGAAGATTAAGAAGATAGAGAGGACTTCAGATGAAATGCATGCGAGTGTGTGTATTTGTAGCATACAGTAGAATTATTATGTTAGCATGTGTGTGTGTAGCCTAGAAATATGTCAAGAATTAAATCATTTCTTCTAATGGTCTTTTTATGAATGGTTCTTTTTGTTTCTTCTTTGAATTATCTATTTCTCAGTTTATAGGCAAAAAATTACCGTATCAAATACTTCTTAATTTAATCTAAAGAGCTTAGTTTCTAAAACAGCCACTTTGTATGTCTTCAAGGTGAGAGAAGCAGACGTTTCTTTAAATGACAGGATTAAAATGTGGCAAAGATACCTTGCAAGAGCTGTAGTGAAAGCAGAATCAGATCATTTACATGTGCTATTGATTTACAATTGGGATCCTAAGCTTGATGGAATTGTAGTATCACAGGAGACAAGTAGTTGCATTTAAATGTGTCTATTACTCCAGTATATATACTATCATTATGTTAATTCTACATTACCTAAGGTATACAAGTACAAATACCAAATAAATGTGTCATTTGACAAAATAGTTTGTATAAATTAGAAATTACTCCTGTTGACAATTAAAAACAGGTACACATGTTGTAGTACATACCTATTAAGGTTAATAGCTGTAGAAATTTGAATTTAGAAAATTCCTTAAAGAAAATACACACATAATTAAACAAAACATGTTAAATATTTATTACATTCTAAAATATTAGCTTTTCTTTTTTTTAAGTTCACTTTAAAAATAGGTATTAAACATCTTATTAGGGACTATTGGAAATATTAGTTCTATATATTCATATTTCATAGTTTTTAAAGTTAAATTTGAAGAATTACTTATATTGATTATTTTAGAAAATCTTAATATTTGAATACAAATATTTTTCAATAAAATAAAATTTAAAAAATCTGACTTGCTAAGAGAAACTTCTGAGGTGTTTTTTGTTTTCTTTTTATCAAGCTTTTAAATCCAGAGAAATTAGATTATTTAAGAATAAATAGAAATAATACATTTAATACATTTGAAAGAGAAACATTTTTAAGTGTTTGAGTTTTTATTTAAAAATGTATTATTTTTAACTACCTTGTTTGAATTCATGCTATGATATATGCTAGTTTTTTCCCTATTTACATTCATTTCAAATTACTCCAACTAATACCAGCTCTGAAGTGGAGATTGTTAAAATATAGTCCTGAACAATAAAATGCTATGTAAAATTTTTTTAATGAAAATTTCATTATTGTACTCTGTTCCAAACATTACCTTCTAGAGCATAAACTGCAAAAAGGCTGAATTTGTTAGAAAGGAAAAATATTGATTAATTTTAAAAAATAATACCTATAATCCAGATTGATTTAGATCTTATATTTGTGCAGTAGGCTTTAAAATGTAATTTTGTATATTTTGGAAGAACAAGGGCAGAAGTATAAAAATATCATTTACTAACCATTCATATGTATTATCATACACAGATGAGACAGTATAAGAAAAGGACCAAGACAGTATCCATTTGAGAATGCTTCACTTTTAATGCATGTGAAGATCCTCACTGTAGTTAGCTAAGTAGGGTCAACCGAATAGTTCTGAGTAGGAATAAAGAACAGGGGGACAGCATAATATTAGTAATACTAAACTTTCTTTTTGCATAGTTTCTTACCTGTAACTTCATATATTCAAAACAAGAACCTTTCACAGAAATGAATGACAACTTCTAACACCAAGGATTATAGAATATGTAGTTTGGGATTAAGTATACAGTCATGTATTGCTTAAAAAAGGGGATATATCCTGAGAAATGTATCACTAGGCAATTTTGTTGTGTGAACAACATAGAGTGTCCTGACACAAACCTAGATGAGATACCCTACTGCATTTACAGGTCCATTATAATCTTTGAAGATCATTGTCGCTAAAAATGTGGTCTGTCATTGACCAAAATGTTGTTATGCAGCACGTGACTGTATGCACACTTCACTCTTTTTTTTTTTTTTTTTGTATTTTTTTTTTTTTTTTTTTTTTAGTAGAGACGGGGTTTCACCGTATTAGCCAGGATGGTCTCGATCTCCTGACCTCGTGATCCGCCTGTCTCGGCCTCCCAAAGTGCTGGGATTACAGGCTTGAGGCACCGCGCCCGGCCCACTTCACTCTTAAAATCTGTAAAACATAAGCTCTCTCAGCAAAGCTTTGCTTTATTTTGAATGCAATCCACATGTACTTTATTTTTTCTCCCAATGTCTACTGCATTTCAGCAATCTCATTTCCTCAACCCATTGACATATGTTGCTAGTTGGTAACAAAACTCCATCTCAGAAATGTCAAATTTAATGAATATGACAAAATCATGGGAAACAAGGTTATCCTGTGAACTACCCAAGGTCCTGAGCCTTGAGTGTTCTAATTCATCAGCACAGCTGAAATCATGGAGACTCACTCATACTTCTTTATAGCCAGTCAGTGTCCCTGAGTTCCACTGCCTCAAAAGAACATTTCTAAGAATCATTTTAGTGTCAAAATGCCCTGCCTCCCAGAGAAAACTAACCAGGCTTAAAGTAGGAATGGTGAAATGCACTCAACTTTTTAAATTTTTAACTTGTGAAAAATCTAACCTCAATCAAATACTTAAAGAATTAAACATCTTTTGAAAATAGAATCTAAGTTGTTTATATCTGTACTGTGGCATTTACAACCTAAATATAGAAAACAGCAATGGTGATTAAAGAATGATGAAGCATGTTGGAACAATTACAAGTTGCTCACCTAAAGTGAGGAGAGCCGTATTAACTTGGAAGTAATTCATTTTAACTTTGTTTCTAATACTGAGGATACAACATCTAGTGTATGAACGAACTACAAAAGTGTAACTTCAGAGATTCATTTGCAGGCTGTGAGAAATGAGTAAGAAAAATAAAGCACATTAAAAATATTGCTTGTCCTGAAGAATACCTAGTCTGCTAGTCACATAAGTATCGTGGCTTACTCACAATTAGTGTTTCATAGTGGGTGATCATTCCATCTTTTAAATGTTTACCTATCATTGTTGTTATGTTTTAAATAAATTTCTTTTAGATATCATGTAGTTTCTTCTGTTATTTAGTCTGCTTCTACTTTCAAATTGGAGTTTTTAAAAATCATATTTAATATAATTTTTGATATGTGTGGCTATAAATACACCATCTAGCTATTTGTTTTTTATTTGTTATATCTGTACTTTAATTTTCTTTTCTGTTTTCTTTTGGATTATGTAACTTTTAGTTTTCCATGTTATATCCTACCAAGGAGGCAGCCAGATTTCATAAGGTGTAACACCAAGCCTCCCTGTTACATTGCAATGGGAGGCAGGTTTGGAGTTTGATCCAGTGGTAGACACCACAGAGAATGGCATTGACTGTGGCATGGTATGATATGAAAAGATGAAGTAGGTCAGTCAATTCCATGTTCTATGATGGGAATCTGAGTGACAAAATACTGAGAGAATTTTTCATTGAACAGTTGATGCTGAAGCTGAAATGTCATAATATAGACAGAGACCAAGAAAACTGTGCTATATCATTTGCATGCCAATATTACAAGTGATTTGAAACTGAACATGTTGAGATATTTGTGATAGAAAGAGAAGAAAAAGTGATACGAGAAGGATAAAGGACAGGCACTATGAAAGGAAGACAGCCATTCCTGGATAGCTAGACTATGCTTCCCTTTAAATGCTTCTTAGTTCCAATTCCAGTCTATGTGTATGCCAACAATGAATAGTTTCCTTAAAATAACTTGAATGACTCTTTGTTCCTCAAACTAAATTAGCCTGATTGCATATTGACATTTAGAGTATTGTATAATGTGGCTGAACTTATTTAGGGCTTGGTAATATCACTGAAAAAGCAAAATAAAGGGAAATCTTATTTCTTACATGTTTGAATTAGTACAGAAAAAATATGAACAAGAAAAATGGTTTTAAGCATATACTTTATTATACGTAGTCAATATATAACCATAGAATTGTTTAACTGTTTATTATAAATATTAATATATTTCATTGTATTGTAAAACGTGATTACATGCAGGTTTTTTCTGACACAAATGAGTTGAAGTAATTACAACTGTTTTTTTATCAGCCTGTATAATTTTCTTTCACGTTCATTTTTTTTAATATAACTGGCGTGTGTTTAAATGGATGACTGATTATGTAGCTATGAATCAAAATAATTTGTTTTCTTTGAATCACTTAGATATAAAAAGCAATTAAGTAATTTGCCTCATCTGCTAACTGCCTTGAATAAATTTGATCATTGAAGCTCAATTTTACTTTAAGATTGGTCATCACATTAATTCATTTGCTTTCCAGATCATTTCAGTTCTTCTTGTTCAGACATTTAAATACTTTAAAACAACAGCAACATTAGCAACATATCTACCTTCTCAGAGGATTTAGTAGAGTATTCCTCCCTTGAATCTTTCATTTAAACTGATTAATCTAGAAACTGGTATGTTTTTATGCACACATTATGTGAAATGGAGTTTTATGAGAAGCTCGAGATTATTTTCTTTTTCCCTTTTTAACCTCCATTATGAATGTATTCTTTAGACTACCACTGATTCTGATTTTTTTACTTTCTAACAAGGATTGCTCATCCATACTCATCTCATACTCTTTGCAGAATTTGAAGGTAAACACTGTGAAATTGATGTGAAAGAGTGCCTCTTCCTTTCCTGCCAGGATTATGGTGACTGTGAAGATATGGTCAACAATTTCAGGTACAGGAAACTAAAAAGTATCTAAATACATGTTTATGTGTCTAGATGTATATAGGTATAGAATTTTAATTGGTGAATTAAGCAACATTTATACTTATTAAAAACTTGCCATGCTACAATTAGTTGAAGCATTGATTTTATACATCTATACTAATGGAGTTACCAAATTTTTTATTTAAAAGGTGTATTTGCAGACCTGGGTTTTCTGGATCTCTGTGTGAAATTGAAATTAATGAATGTTCCTCTGAACCTTGTAAAAATAATGGGACATGTGTGGATCTGACAAACAGGTGAGAAGCTACTTTTTATTAAATTAATTATTTGATATGTATAATTCAGCAAATCATAAAGTGAGCACACATGTGCCCATTATATAACTAAGGCAGCAGATCACTACTGATACATTTGTGCTTGTACCAGTACATCCTCATTTCTCCCATCCAATCACTTATGTCAAAAATCTCAAATTTTTGTTTACAACTCTTGCTGTTAGTTTATAGTACCATTTGTATGTGTGTCTGAACAAAGTGTTCTTTAGTTTCCATGTTAATATAAGCAAAACAATATTGTGTATAGTCTCTGGAAATTGTTGTTGAACATAATATTTTGCCATTCCTGTTGATGCATGTATCTGTTGCTCATTTTTACCTTTTATATAATATTTTATATTAAATATATGCCAAAATTTATCTTTCTACGGATTATAGATATTTGGACTATTTGCTTCTTTTGTCTTACCTACAATGATATTAAAGTTTTCAAATATTTCTCTAAATACACAAGTACTAGTATATCCGAGGTTACATACATAGAAGTAGAATTGTTGAACCATTGGGTAAACATGGTGACGTTTGCTAAATCACATCTATATTTTGTTTCATTTCTTTTGAAAAATACAATTTTTGTACTCTTAGCGGGGAATAAATGTTTTTATTGGCATTTTCAGAATGTTCCATCTTAAGCTGTATGTAAAGTTATATCTTATTGTAGTCTCCCTGCATTCTTATAATAATATGAAGTTTAACAATTTTATGTACATTTTGAGATGTTTAATTTGGCCTTTCTAGAAATGCCTAATTATGGGATCTACCTATATATGTATTTATTTACTTTAAGTTCTGGGATACATGGGCAGAATGTGCAAGTTTGTTACATAGGTATACACGTGCCATGGTGGTTTGCTGTAACCAACAACCCATCAACTACATTAGGTATTTCTCCTAATGCTATCCCCTTGCCCCTCAACAGGCCCCAGTGTGTGATGTTCCCCTCCCTGTGTCCATGTATTCTCATTGTGCAACTCCCACTTATAAGTGAGAACGTGCAGTGTTTGGTTTTCTCTTCTTGTGTTAGTTTGCTGAGAATGATGGTTTCCAGCTTCATCCATATCCCTGCAAAGGACATTAACTCATTCTTTTTTTATAGCTGCATAATATTTCATGGTGTATATGTGCCACATTTCCTTTTTTATCCAGTATAACATTGATGGGCATTTCGGTTCATTCCAAGTCTTTGCTATTGTGAATAGTGCTGCAATATACACACAATGTAGCAGAATGATTTATAATCCTTTGGGTATATACCCAGTAATTGATTGCTGGCTCAAATGGTATATCTAGTTCTAGATCCTTGAGGAATCACCACACTGTCTTCCACAATGATTGAACTAATTTGCACTCCCACCAACAGTGTAAAAGCATTCCTATTTCTCCACATTTTCTCCATCATCTCTCCAGCAGCTGTTGTTCCCTGACTTTTTAATGATCACCATTCTAACTTGCATGAGATGGCATCTCATTGTGGTTTTGATTTGTATTTCTCTAATGACCAGTGATGATGAGCTTTTTTTCATGTTTGTTGGCTGCATAAATGTCTTCTTTTGAAAAGTGTCTGTTCGTATCCTTCACTCACTTTTTGATGGGATTTTTTTTTCTTGTAAATTTGTGTAAGTTTCTTGTAGATTATGGCTATTGGATATTGGCCATTTCTCAGATGGATACATTGCAAAATTTTCTCCCATTCTGCAGGTTGCCTGTTCACTCTGATGATTTATATATATATATATATATATATTTGTATTATTATTATTATTTTTGCTGTGCAGAAGCTCTTTAGTTTAATTAGATCCCATTTGTCAATTTTGACTTCTGTTGCCATTGCTTTTGGCGTTTTAGTCATGAAGTCTTTGCCCATGCCTATGTCCTGAATGGTATTGCCAAGGTTTTCTTCCAGAGTTTTTATGATTTTAGGTCTTACATTTTAATCTTTAATCCATCTTGGGTTAATTTTTGTATAATGTGCAACGAAGGTGTCCATTTTCAGAGTTCTGCATATGGCTAGCCAGTTTTCCCAGCACCATTTATTACATAGGGAATCCTTTCCCCATGGCTTGTTTTTGTCAGGTTTGTTGAAGATCAGATAGTTGTAGATGTGTGACGCTATTTCTGAGGCTTCTGTTCTGTTCCATTGATCTCTATATCCGTTTTGGTACCAGTATCATGTTGTTTTGGTTACTGTAGCCTTGTAGTATAGTTTGAAGTCAGGTAGCGTGGTGCCTCCAGCTTCGATCTTTTGCTTAGAATTGTCTTGGGTATACGGGCTCTTTTTTGGTTCCATATGAAATTTAAAGTTTTTTTTTTTTTTTTTTCCAATAATGGAAGAAAGTCAATGGTAGCTTGATGGGAATAGCATTGAATCTATACATTACTTTGGGCAGTATGGTCATTTTCACCATATTGATTCTTCCTACCCATGAGCATGGAATTTTTTTTTTTTTTTTTTCATTTTTCTGTGTTTCCTTTCTTACTTCCTTGAGCAGAGGTTTATAGTTCCCCTTGAAGAGGTTCTTCACATCACTTGTAAGTTGTATTCCTAGGTATTTTATTCTCTTTGTAGCAATTATGAATGAGAGTTTATTCATGATTTGGTTCTCTGTCTATTAATGTTTGTCTATTAATGTCTATTATAATAGGAATGTTTGTGATTCTTGCACATTGATTTAGTATCCTGAGATTTTGCTGAAGTTGCTCATCAGCTTAAGGAATTTTTGGGCTGAGACGATGGGGTTTTCTAAATATACAGTCATGTCGTTTGCAAACAGAGATAACTTGACTTTCTCTCTTCCTATTTGAATACGCTTTATTTCTTTATCTTGCCTGATTTTGTTATTTACCCAGTAGTCATTCAGGAGCAAGTTGTTCAGTTTCCATGTAGTTGTGCCATTTTGAGTGAGTTTCTTAATCCTGAGTTCTAATTTGTTGCACTGTGGTCTGAGAGACTGTTTGTTGTGATTTTCGTTCTTTTGCATTTATGGAGGAGTGTTTTACTTCCAATTATGTGGTCAATTTTAGAATAAGTGCTACTGGTGCTGAGAAGAATGTATTTTCTGTTGATTTGGGGTTGAGAGTTCTGTAGATATCTATTAGGTCCACTTGGTCTAGAGCTGAGCTCATATCTTGAATGTCCTTGTTAATTTTCTGTCTCATTGATCTGTCTAATATTGACAGTTCGGTGTTAAAGTCTCCCACTATTACTGTGTTGGAGTCTAAGTCTCTTTGTAAGTCTCTAAGTACTTGCTTTATGAATATGGGTGCTCCTGTATTGGGTGCATATATATTTAGTATAGTTAGCTCTTGTTGTTACATTGATCCCTTTACCATTATGTAATGTCATTCTTTGTCTTTTTGATTTTTGTTGGTTAATGTCTGTTTTATCAGTCTTTTTTTTTTTTTTTTTTTTTTTTTGCTTTCCATTTGTTGGTAAATATTCAACCATCCCTTTATTTTGAGCTTATATGTATCTTTGCATATGAGATGCATCTCCTGAATACAGCAGCACACTGATGGTTTTTGACTCTTTATACAATTTGCCTGTCTGTGCTTTTCAATTGGGGCATTTAGCCCATTTACATATAAGGTTAATTTTGTTACGTGTGAATTTGATCCGGTCATTATGATGCTAGTTGGTTATTTTGCCCATTAGTTGATGCAGTTTCTTCATAGTGTCGATGGTCTTTACATTTTGGTTTGTTTTTGCAGGGGCTGGTACCTGTTTTTCCTTTCCATATTTAGTGCTTCCTTCAGGAGTTCCTGTAAGGCAGGCCTGATGGTGACAGAATCCCCCAGCATTTTCTTGACTGTAATGGATTTTATTTCTCCTTCACTTATGAACCTTAGTTTGGCTGGATATGAAATTTTGGGTTGAAAATTCTTTTCTTTAAGAATGTTAAATATTGGTCCCCACTCTTTTCTGGCTTGTAGGTTTTCTGCAGAGAGATCCACTGTTAGTCTCATGGGATTCCCTTTGTGGATAACCTGACCTTTCCCTCTGGCTGCCCTTAAGATTTTTTCCTTCATTTCAGCCTTGGAGAACCTGATGATTATTTGTCTTGGGGTTGCTTTTCTTGAGGAGTATCTTTGTGGTGTTCTCTGTATTTCCTGAATTTGAATATTGGCTTGCCTTGCTAGGTGGGGAAGTTCTCCTGGCTAATATCCTGAAGTATGTTTTCCAATTTAGTTCAGTTCTCCCTGTCACTTTCAGGTACACCAGTCAAATGTAGGTTTAGTCTTTTCACATAATCCCGTATTTCTTGTAGGCTTTGTTTGTTCCTTTTCATTCTTTATTCCCCGATCTTGTCTTCTTGCTTTATTTCATTAAGTTGATTTTCAATCTCTGATATCCTTTCTTCAACTTGATCTATTCAGCTATTGATACTTGTGTATGTTTCACAAAGTTCTCATGCTGTGTTTTTCAGCTTCATCAGGTCATTTATGTTCTTCTCTAAACTGGTTATTCCTCTAACATTTTATCAAGGTTCTTAGCTTCCTTGCATTGGGTTAGAACACGCTTTTTTAGCTCGGAGGAGTTTGTTATTACCCACCTTCTAAAGCCTACTTCTGTCAATTCATCAAACTCATTCTCCATGCAGTTTTGTTCCCTTACTGGTGAGAAATTGTCACCCTTTGGAGGAGTAGAAGCATTCCAGTTTTTTAAATTTTCAGCCTTTTTGTGCTGGTTTTTCCACATCTTTGTGGATTTATCTACCTTTGGTCTTTGCTGTTGGTGACCTTTGGAGAGACTTTCTGCATGGCCATCTTTTCTGTTGATGTTGATGCTATTGCTTTCTGTCTGTTAGATTTCCTTGTAACAGTCAAGCCCCTCTTCTCCAGGTCTGCTAGAGTTTGCTGGAGGTCCACTCCAGACCCTGTTTGCCTGGGTATCACCAGGGAGCCTGCAGAAAAGCAAATATTGCTTCCTGCTCCTTCCTCTGGAACTGCATCCCAGAGGAGCACCCGCCAGATGCCAACCAGAGCTCTCCTGTATAAGGTGTCTGTTGACTCCTGTTGGGCCCTGGACCTATTTGAGGCAGTCTGTTCTTTAGGAGAGCTTGAGCACTGTGCTGGGTGATCCGCTGCTCTCTTCAGAGCTGGCAAGCAGGAACGTTTAAGTCTGCTAAAGCTGCTCCAGCAGCTGTCCCTTCCCTCATGTGCTCTGTCCTAGGAATATGGGAGTTTTATTCATAAGCTCCTGACTGGGGCTACTGCCTTTCTTTCAAAGATGCCCTGTCCAGAGAAGAGGTTTCTAGAGAGGCAGTCTGGCTACAGTGGCTTTCAAGTGCTATAGTGGGCTCCTCCCAGTCCAAACTTCCTGGTGGCTTTGTTCACACTGTGAGGGGAAAACTCCCTACTCAAGCCTCAGCAATGGCAGACGCCCCTCCCTCAACTAAGCTCCAGCATCCCAGGTGGACTTCAGACTGCTGTGGTGGCAGTGCCAATTTCAAGCCAGTGGATCTTAGGTTGCTGGGCTCTGTAGGGGTGGGATCTGCTAAGGAAGACCGCTTGACTCCCTGACTTCAGTCCCCTTTCCATGGGAATGAAGGGCTCTGTCTTGCTGGTGTTTCAGGTGCCACTGGAATACGGAAGAAAAAAAAAAGAAAAAAAATACTCCCGCAGCTAGCTTGGTGTCTGCCCAAACGGCCACCCAGTTTTTTGCTTGAAACCCAGGGTCCTCGTGGTATAGGCACCTGAGGGAACCTCCTGGTCTGTGGGTTTCAATGACCGTGAGAAAAGCATAGTATTTGCGCCAGATAGCACTGTCCCTCACAGCAAGGTCCCTCCAGGCTTCCCTTGGTTAGGAGAGGGAGGCCCCTGACCCCTTGCACTTCCCAGGTGAGGCAATACCCCACCCTGCTTCTGCTTGCTTTCTGTGGGCTGCACCCACTGTCTAACCAGTCACAGGGATATGAACTGGGTACCTCAATTGGAAATGCAGAAATCATCTGCTTCCTGCGTTTGTCTCTCTGGGAGATGCAGACCTGAGTAATTCCTATTCTGCCATCTTGCTGAGTCAGCATCTGCTCTTTAATGTTTTCCTTCTTATTGCTTTGTAAGAATCCTTATCTATGATTTTTTAAATGTCTTTCTTAGTTGTATTTATTGAATATAAGTTCTTATTGAAATAGACACTTCACCTTTATAAGTTATATGTACTAAAACTTAATTTTAATATATTTGAATTAATCTATTACTTAGTATATGGTTTGCAAGTTTCATCTTATATTTAACTTTTCTTTACACTAAGATGAAAGGATTTTTCTCCCTATATTTCCTTTTGAAATAATTAAAATATTCTTTATATGTAGATGCATCAGGCATATTGTATGTGTAAGTATGAGTATGGGTGTAAAGTATTCTTATCTCATTCTTTACACACTTAAAAAACAAACCTAGATTCTTACGTTTATTTTTTTATATAAATGAGCCATTTCTGTTACATGTTAAGTTCATCATTTACTCACTGATCTGTAGTGCCTTCTTGGTTGCAGGTCATGTTTCCACATATGGATATGTCTATTTCTCTATTTCTGTTCTGTTGCTTTAGTTCAGTTACTCATCCATGTGCTAGTGTCATAAATCTTATTACTTACCTTTGAAATATCTCAATACTAGTAGGGCTACCTAATCTTCTTCAGGCAGCTTTAGATATTGTGGCAATTTCTTCTGTTACAATCAACTTGTATTCTTTTTTTTTATTATTATTATTATACTTTAAGTTCTAGGGTACATGTGCATAACGTGCAGGTTTGTTACATATGTATACTTGTGACATATTGGTGTGCTGCACCCATCAACTTGTCAGCAGCCATCAACTCATCATTTACATCAGGTATAACTCCAATGCAATCCCTCCCCCCTCCCCCCTCCCCATAATAGGCCGCAGTGTGTGATGTTCCCCTTCCCGAGTCCAAGTGATCTCATTGTTCAGTTCCCACCTATGAGTGAAAACATGTGGTGTTTGGTTTTCTGTTCTTGCGATAGTTTGCTGAGAATGATGGTTTCCAGCTGCATCCATGTCCCTACAAAGGACACAAACTCATCCTTTTTTATGGCTGCATAGTATTCCATGGTGTATATGTGCCACATTTTCTTAATCCAGTCTGTCACTGATGGACACTTGGGTTGATTCTAAGTCTTTGCGATTGTGAATAGTGCTGCAATGAACATACATGTGCCTGTGTCTTTATAGCAGCATGATTTATAATCCTTTGGGTATATACCCAGTAGTGGGATGGCTGGGTCATATGGTGCTTCTAGTTCTAGATCTTTGAAGAATCACCATACTATTTTCCATAATGGTTGAACTAGTTTACAATCCCACCAATAGTGTAAAACTGTTCCTATTTCTCCACATCCTCTCCAGCACCTGTTGTTTCCTGACTTTTAAATGATTGCCATTCTAACTGGTGTGAGATGGTATCTCATTGTGGTTTTGATTTGCATTTCTCTGATGGCCAGAGATGACGAGCATTTTTTCATGTGTCTGTTGGCTGTATGAATGTCTTTTTTTGAGAAATGTCTGTTCATATCCCTTGCCCACTTTTTGATGGCATTGTTTGTTTTTTTCTTGTAAATTTGTTTGAATTCTTTGTAGGTTCTGGATATTAACCCTTTGTCAGATGAGTATATTGCAGAAATTTTCTCCCATTCTGTAGGTTGCCTGTTCACTCTGATGGTAGTTTCTTTTGCTGTGCAGAAGCTCTTTACTTTAATTAGATCCCATTTGTCAATTTTGGCTTTTGTTGCCATTCTTTTTTGTGTTTTAGACATGAAGTCCTTGCCCATGCCTATGTCCTGAATGGTATTACCTAGGTTTTCTTCTAGGGTTTTTATGGTATTAGGTCTAACATTTAAGTCTCTAATCCATCTTGAATTAATTTTCATATAAGGAATAAGGAAAGGATCCAGTTTCAGCTTTCTACTTATGGCTGGCCAATTTTCCCAGCACCATTTATTAAATAAGGAATCCTTTCCCCATTTCTTGTTTTCGTCAGGTTTGTCAAAGATCAGGTGGTTGTAGATTAGTGGTATTATTTCTGAGGACTCTGTTCTGTTCCATTGGTCTATACCTCTGTTTTGGTACCAGTACCGTGCTGTTTTGGTTGTACATTCAAACAAGCAATTTTGATTGGAATTTCATTGAATGTGTAGGGCAATTTAAGAAAAATTGTTATCTCTTTATTTAGGTCTTTCGAAATATCTTTAAAAAGGCATTCTGACAAATTCAAGTGGAGCTGCACTAATTAGAACACAAAATAACTAATTTTCTCTGCCATAGTTGGACTCAGGTACCAGGAGCTCTGTTTATCTATCTTCATAGAAATCCAAACTTTAGAATTGGTGAAATTTGCATCAGATCCTGTTTAAGTTTCCAAACATTTTCTATCATTCCTCTCATTTTCTGTGCCCTACCTAGCTTTCACATTGTCCAATCTGGTGAGATAAGTAGGGATGTTTGGAACCACCACCCCTGCAACTTTCAGTCCTTTCCAGGGGACACCAATCACTACAAGTACCATAGGAATACAAAATTGCTGTCAGTTTAATCTCCACGGGTCCATAGGGGCAGGACAAGATCTTCCAATAGGATTTTCCTCTATAATAGCTCTTACTCTAATGTAGAAATTGTGCTGTTACTAAAGATATCAACTACACTGTATATTCAAGAACTATGGGTAAAAAACAAAATCAAAGAGAAGATGTATTTGTGATCTCATCTGAATTGACCTCAATAATTTGTTTCTACTAGTGGGTTAGTAGCATTGTAAAGTTAAGCACACTTTCAGAACCAGTATTCAGCAACTTCTAAAAGGTCTGAATATCTTTCTTTCACCAGAGAACAGTCATACTGGTAAATAGCCTCAGATACCTCTGAGGAAGACTTCAAAAAGATACATAAAATACCTATGACTCTATTGAAGATTCCTCTTAAGAAGGCAAACCCTGATTTTCAGTTGGGTAACTGAGTCTGTGACATAACTTTGGTCTTAGATTTGTGAAAGAGGCAGAGAATCCCTACAAAGCCAAATTGAATTATGTTTCTGTCCTCAAGAACTATACATTTCATTCTATATACATGAGGCAGCACCAAAACTAGACTGTTTATATATTTCATTTCTAAAACCCCATCATCAATTAGCCTCTGCCATAAATATCTGTGAATCAGTCCACTGATGTCCACTCTGTTTCTCTGATTTATATGCTTATTTGCTCATTTTGCATCTGATTGTCAAGCATATCCAATAGTCTATGCATTCTTAGATCTATTTTAATTAATATCATGAAACCCAATTCCATGGCAGCATCCAGCACTATCAGCAAGGATATATGAACAAGGTGATTCCTTTCCAATATCTTGAAATTGGTAAACATTAGAAAACAAAACAAATACAATGCAACATAATCATAAGCATCTATACATTACTTACTGTGAGTAAATTATAGAAAAGTATATCACTTAAAAATTTATTAAAAAGTATAATTGACTGAAAAAATAAGTCTCAGAATAATATGATATGTAATTCATATTTAGTGAAGTATTAAAACATATTTTAAAAAATACATAACATCTTAAGAGTAGTAATTTGCTCCTAGTAGAGAGGAATGGAGGATAATTAATTGAATGGATGCATAGGAGTGTGCATACATATTTATGACAGGTCTCAGATATATATACACACATATATATACACACACACATATATATATCATATATGTGACAGATCAACTACGTTTTGTGTGTTTTCCTTAAAAAATTTTCAGCAACATGAATCAATACTAAGATGATTTAAATATGGGTGATGGGCATACAGGTGTTAATTATTCTATTCTTAGAAAATTATCTGGTGTAAATTATTATAATAAAAGCCATTTTCAATGAATTAAAATCTTTCAAAGATTAAAAATCAATTAGCAGCTGAAAATGAGGTAGTCACTTTTGATTGTCTTATCTCTTCTTAAAGAAAGTAATTTTTATTTTTTTGAAACACTTAATTTATTGATTAAGTACTCTTTAAAAATATTTCAAGTAATCTACCAACTCATTTAAAACAAATAATTTTATAGTTAAAGTAAATTAAACTGTAGCCACATAAACAAAAACATATTAAAAACAAGAGTTACTACATATATGCCTCACAGTTAGATTCATGTTTTTAATCTATTCTATTCCCTCTTGTGATTATTGAAACTGTGGCCTGCAACAATTAAGACTTACCTCTAGTAACATGATTTAAAGATGAGTTTGCTGAGATATAATGGCACATGAATGACAGCCCTAATTAATATACAAATCCATTGCAAAAGTGAACACTGGAATTTACATTTTTCTGACACTTCATAGCATATGTTATCCAATACAACTAATGTCTTTTCAAGTCATTGCTACTAGTTCACTTAGGTCACTCACAATAGTATCTATCTACTGAAAATTTACAACTAAATAGAATTTGCAAGAACAATTACAGTAACAGTGGCTAGTCCATTTAAAGAAAACATAGAAGAAAATGTTGCAAAAGCTTGGCTGATGTGATTGTCATAGTCAGATCATTATCAACAAGCATATTGTGACCATTCAGTTTGTGATGTTCACAAGTTGAGTAATTCTTCGCTGTTACAAATTTAAAAGTGATTAGTTAATATGCATTTCACCAAAAGACAAAAATCTGTTTACTCTTCTGTAATTGTTTCCTAGAAATAGTCATCAATCCAAATGATGTTTATTCTACTAGAGAATTTACTATAACATCACTGTGTCAAATCAGATTCACACCCACATGCAATTATAATAAAAACATATAAAGACATATTGTGAGTATGATAAATAATGTAGACATATATTTATATATAACATAATAAATACATGTTGCAAATATGAAATAATTATTCATGTTCTAAGTAAAAATTGTCATTAATTATAAAGAAGTGTGGTTCATGAATGCAATTATAATATCACAAAAAAGTAGAAATGCTTTAAAATGTAATATAAATTCTTTCAAAATTAGAATTGCTTTAACATAGGCTAAAAAGTCCTTATCAGAAAGTTTCACCTGTGACACTTTATAATTTCATTTTCTTCTTTTGAATGTAAGCTTTTAAAAAATATCTACTCAAACAAGTATGATTTAATCTTATTGCAAATACATTTTAGAATCAAAACTCTCATTAAACATTCTGTTCTATATTTGGATTTTGTAATACTATTCAATCTATTTAATAATTACATTTTAAAATAACTCTTCAGAAGCATACAAATAACACATCTACTTATTAATTCCTCTCTCATCTGCAATAAGAGAAAAAGTATACAAGAATAATGTAAATTAAATGTAATCGTGGCTAATTTGCGGGCTACAAATTTGTGTGATTATCTTGCATTTTTCCATCTTTTTTCAGTTTGGCAATATCATTTTATGCAAATTATAGTTATTCTTCCTTATCTCTATTTTAATATGTTGAATTTTCTTGAGAAGTCACTGTTAAAATGTATCTTAGTGATTGAAAAATATCTTGAACACCTATTTGAAAAAGTTTAGACCAATGCCAAATTAAACATATGAATTATAATTTTAATACTTTGACAATATATTTGTTTGATTCTAGTAAAACTTTTGAAGTGAAAGCTTTTTATTTAAATGAGAAATTTTTATTTCAACAAAAATACATATTTCATGGTCTTAATTGTTCTCTCAAGATAGAAGATATTATTATATATGTATATTTTAAAAGCTATTAAAATTGAATTTATCAAAGGAAAATATACTTTAGGGACATTTAACATAAAATGCAATACTTACTGTACATTTGACTGGATCCCTTAGGACATTAATAAAAATCAGGTTTACTTTTAATTTTTCTCTAGCCTTATTAGAGGCAGTTTGCATCAAGGGACCCTCAGCAGGTAATAGTGAAATGAAAATTATGCCAAAGCTGAAGTAATTGCACACTATAGTCAGAGGCCAGTAGGGGGAAAAATTTGGTAGGGATCTTTTCAGACATACCCTATACACTTTTTTTTTTTTTTTTAACGTTTTGAAGGGCCAATGTTAAGTGCATAGTGAAAACATCCCAAGTACTTCAGCATTGTGCTTGCCCTTCCTATAAGAGACAGGGAACAGGAAGAGAGCAGGGTGGGGCAGGTGGAGGGAGGCAAGGAAAAAGAGAAAATGCAAACATTTACATTTTTCTGGGAAAACAGAGACAAGGATTAAAGGTAGATGCTCTGTTTTAGAGTCAAATGTTATTTTCACACAAATTTGCCCTCATATTGTTTAGCGTGGTGGAAAATAAGAAACATAAGTTGAATGTTTTCTGTAAACTGTTTCACCAGGACTGCTGTTAATAGTGGGTTGATGATTTTTCTCTTTGATATCTACAAAATTTTAGATGCCATTCAGAAAACTTCCAAATGGACTCTAAAATCCCAGGGCCTTTTTGCATCATTATTAACAGCAGGGACCCCCAACATTCCAGTTAAACAGGCATCTGTGGGTTAACAGAGTCTTGAAATTTAATAATGCTTGGAATTCATTTTATGTAAAAGTAAAGCATATTTTTGCGATGTTGAAAAGTTCAGATTTCAGGAGTAGTTTAGAAAATGAGAAAAAAAATAATGGTCTTGGAATAAGAGCAAAAAGGAAAGAGAGGTTATTGAAATAGAAGCAAAGCATTCTTTGAAGAAAGGATCGTTATAATTCTTATTATTAAAAACAATTCTTCACATAGTTATCTGTATGCCAAAAACTTTAGAAAAATAAACTTCCATAAGTCTTGAGATAGTACATGTATGTTTATTTACTGTGTGACATCACTTTCAAAATCAGAAGCGTAAGGTATGTATTTGCGATTCATAAAATAAGTTACACAATAAATGTTAAAGAACAAACAAAGCAGCAGAACTTTTTGAGAAGTTCATTTTAAATTAGGCTAAATATATTTGAAGGATGGACATGGAAGCAAAAAATGAATATAACATTTAGTAAAAACTATCAAAGGCACAATTCAGAAGGAAGTCATAATTGAAAAAACAAGAATTCTGGGTAGGTGTCAAAATCTGAATCTCTTCGTGTATCTTCAAGATAACTATACAGACAAAAAAAAATTAACATTCGGCAAAACCTACATCTTCATCATGACAAAAAGACATTTCACAAAAATTTCCCATTAACTTATGGAACAAGTAAGTAACTATATTTAAGATAATGAAAATCATGTTTCTTGTTATTTAAAAAAATAATTTCAGATAAAGAAATAGACCGGATTAAAATGAACCCTGTTGTGTTAAATTATGATTGGAGTGTTTGGTATGAGCTCATGCATTCCTATATATGTGTTTCAAACACACACAAATACAAACATGCACAAAGATACAGAAAAAGACTATGTATGTATACACAAACACAGTTATATACATACAACTATATGGGTACATACATATGCCAATGTATCCATACATGTAGCTATATTTATACATATAGTGATGGACATATCAGTAATTTAATTTCTAAGTAATATTCTCCACTTAAAGAAACCAGGGCTCCTGAAAAAAATGGCTGATGCCAAATCTAGGACAGAGAATGCATTAAGATAAACCTGTGCTAGAAAGTGGGAATGATCAAAGAATGAGGATATGTCAAAAGAAAAGAGAAGCCAGCTTGAAGAGCTTCCCTTAGCTAAATCTCTGACAAATTAAACATTAAAATAAATAGTAATTATTATATATTTTATCCATTGAGAAAATAAAAATCCACGAGTCCATATTGATAAAAAATCATTGAAAAAATGAATGAATAAATGAAGATACTCTTTCTAAAAGTAGAATGTCAACTAGTAAATGAAGAACAAAGGTGTCAGAAAAGTACTATTTGGCAAATAGCATGGAGAAAATTGACTCAGACAATAATCACTAATGAAGAGCATCTCTGGTTTTTTAGTGGTCCAGATTTCCAGATTTTAGGGTACTTGGGTACTGATTGATATGACACCACTAAAGAATCATTTGTATTAATAGAAAACAAAATTTGCGTGACAAAAGACAAGATATGTTATGATTTTCTGATTTTCAAAATGAGAGAGAGAGAAAGTTCTATAAAGGAAATGAGTAAACTACTATTTAGAAAAAAATGAGACAGTCGGTGGTGATTATCATAAAACACTGAAAAAGCAAGATATCTCAAAATAATTTTCTAGTATTCAATATTTTAAAATAGAAATTAGATTTTGAAACTTCTATAAATATAATAGAACTGTTAGAAGTACATGAAAGAAATACATAAATTGAAATGAAAGTCATTATTTGTTTCTATAGCAATATAACATTTTTAAATTTGCCAGTATGAAAAAAATCATTTCTTGAGATACTTTTCACTGCTATTTTTGAGAATTCTGTGTCTAATTCCTATCTATTCTGTGATTCCTTGGAATCATCATTAATTGAGTGAGAACACCAAGTAGCAATCAAAGACAGTATTATTAACAAACATATTGATTTTAGTAAGGTTTTGGTAGATTAATTACATTACTTCTCACTAGATGGGGAGATATTTGTAAAATGAATAAGATGGACAAAAACAGTTTGACTATCTGAACAAAAATTTAAGAAGTTAGTAATTGGATTAGTGTTACTCTAAAAAGGTGATTATAGTAATTTCCCTAGTCACATGAAGAGCTCTTGGGAAATACTCTACTCTTTCACCAAGTATCCCATTGCACATGACATTTCAATGCCTTCTGTCGAACTGGTACAAACATTCCTTACTCTTTCTTTTTCTATTAGTTTTATTTTTAATTTACACATAATTACAACATTTATGTCTTGTGCTATTTTGATACATTAATACATTGTATCATTATACTACATAATATATTGTATTACAGCATGTTTGTTCATTCGTTTGTAATGAGCAAATCAGGATAATTAGCATAGAGATCACCTCAAACATTCATCATTTCTTTGTGGTGCAAACATTCAAAATTTTCTCCTCTAGCTATTTTGAATATACAATACCTTACTGTTTACTACAGTCACTGTACTGTGCGATAGGACACCACATTTATTCTTCCTTTCTAACTGTAACTTTTCACCCATCAATCAATCTTTCCTATCCCCTCTTCCCTGCTGTCTGGCTTATTTTACTTAAGAGATGAATGAATAAAAAATATGTAGTATACATAAACAATGAAATACTCTTCAGCCATAAAAAGGAATGAATTCCTGTTATTTGTAACAACATACATGAACCTGGAGGACATTATTGTAAATGAAATATACCTGGCACAGAAAGACAAATACTGCATGTTTTCACTCATATACAGAATTTTAAAACACTGATCCCACTCCTTCTTTATTAATACTGAGTAAGACCTTTTCTGTCACCTATTCTCTAGCAGTTAGCCATGCTTTCATGGGACCTGTCTCAATTGATATGTATCTACTGTAATATTTACACAGCTGTATTCCTGTCCTGTTCCTGAGACTTTCAAAAGCAGGCTCAAGCCCGGGCGTGGTGGCTCAAGCCTGTAATCCCAGCACTTTGGGAGGCTGAGACAGGCGGATCACGAGGTCAGGAGATCGAGACCATCCTGGCTAACATAGTGAAACCCCGTCTCTACTAAAAAATACAAAAAACGAGCAGGGCGAGGTGGCGGGCGCCTGTAGTCCCAGCTACTCGGGAGGCTGAGGCAGGAGAATGGCGTAA
>NC_045438.1:107268170-107288192 GCF_002776525.5 Piliocolobus tephrosceles
AAAAAAAAAAAAAAAAGCAGGATCAAGTTTAATTTACACTTGAATATGGGTACCTCACTAATGCCTGGTGCTCAATTAATTAATGTTGGTTGAAGAAGTAAAAGAAGGAGCATAGGGGATGTTAGACTTCTGTGGTTATAAAATGATGAATGAAGTTAATTAGGAAGAGTTTTCTCAAAAACTGTAAATAAAAATCTAGCTCAAAAACATTTTAAGGAAAGTTTCTAGAGCTTCTTTATCTAGACTTCTAAAAGGAAAAAGTATGAAGACATATTTTTGCTAAGTATACAGTTTTGATAAGTTTAATATCTCCTTTGGAAATTATTTCTACATTTTGATACTAGTATTCATCAGGTTACAGTAATTATTTACTCAACACATTGGTTTTCAAAATTTCACACATCAAGAACATTTGAGCAGAACAAAATTTTGCAAGGGGAATTGCTATATTTTTTCAAAGAAAACACGAATGATATATATTATTTATTTCAATTATGTCAAATGTCTTACATTTAAAATACAAATATGAATCATATATAATAAATGATTATTGGGAGCAAGATGGCCGAATGGGAACAGCTCCAGTCTCCAATTCCCAGCGTGAGCGACACAGAAGACCGGCAATTTCTGCATTTTCAACTGAGGTACTGGGGTCATCTCACTGGGGAGTGCCGGACAATCGGTGCTGGTCAGTTGCTGCAGCCTGACCAGCGAGAGCTGAAGCAGGGCGAGGCATCGCCTCACCTGGGAAGCGCAAGGGGGAAGGGAATCCCTTTTCCTAGCCAGGGGAACTGAGACACACAACACCTGGAAAATTGGGTAACTCCCACCCCAATACTGCGCTTTAAGCAAACGGGCACACCAGGAGAATATATCCCACACCTGGCTGGGAGGGTCCCATGCCCACAGAGCCTCCCTCATTGCTAACACAGCAGTCTGTGATCTAACCGTAAGGCAGCAGCGAGGCTGGGGGAGGGGCATCCGCCATTGCGGAGGCTTAAGTAGGTAAACAAAGCCGCTGGGAAGTGCGAACTGGGTGGTGCTCACAGCAGCTCAAGGAAACCTGCCTGTCTCTGTAGACTCCACCTCTGGGGACAGGGCACAGTTAACAACAACAACAACAAAAGCAGCAGAAACCTTTGCAGACGCAAACGACTCTGTCTGACAGCTTTGAAGAGAGCAGCGGATCTCCCAACACGGAGGTTGAGATCTGAGAAGGGACAGACTGCCTGCTCAAGTGGGTCTCTGACCCCTGAGTAGCCTAACTGGGAGACATCCTCCACTAGGGGCAGACTGACACCCCAGACCTCACAGGGTGGAGTACACCCCTGAGAGGAAGCTTTCAAAGTAAGAATCAGACAGGTACACTTGCTATTCAGCAATATTCTATCTTCTGCAACCTATGCTGCTGATACCTAAGCAAACAGGGTCTGAAGTGGACCTCAAGCAATCTCCAACAGACCCACAGCTGAGGGTCCTGACTGTTAGAAGGAAAACTATCAAACGGGAAGGACACCTATACCAAAACCCCATCAGTACGTCACCATCATCAAAGACCAGAGGCAGATAAAACCACAAAGATGGGGAAAAAGCAGGGCAGAAAAGCTGGAAATTCAAAAAACTAAGAGCTCATCTCCCCCTGCAAAAGAGTGCAGCCCATCACCAGCAATGGATCAAAGCTGGTCAGAGAATGACTTTGAAGAGATGAGAGAAGAAGGCTTCAGTCCATCAAACTTCTCAGAGCTAAAGGAGGAATTATGTACCCAGCGCAAAGAAACTAAAAATCTTGAAAAAAGAGTGGAAGAATTGACAGCTAGACTAATTAATGCAGAGAAGGTCATCAACGAAATGACAGAGATGAAAACCATGACACGAGAAATACGTGACAAATCCACAAGCTTCAGCAACTGACTCGATCAACTGGAAGAAAGAGTATCAGTGATTGAGGATCAAATGAATGAAATGAAGCAAGAAGAGAAACCAAAAGAAAAAAGAAGAAAAAGAAATGAACAAAGCCTGCAAGAAGTATGGGATTATATAAAAAGACCAAATCTACGTCTGATTGGGGTGCCTGAAAGTGAGGGGAAAATGGAACCAAGTTGGAACACACTCTTCAGGATATCATCCAGGAGAACTTCCCCAACCTAGTAGGGCAGGCCAACATTCAAATTCAGTAAATACAGAGAACCCCACAAAGATACTCCTGGAGAAGAGCAACTCCAAGACACATAATTGCCAGATTTACTAAAGTTGAAATGAAGGAAAAAATCTTAAGGGCAGCCAGAGAGAAAGGTCAGGTTACCCACAAAGGGAAGCCCATCAGACTAACAGCAGATCTCTCAGCAGAAACTCTATAAGCCAGAAGAGAGTGGGGGCCAATATTCAACATTCTTAAAGAAAAGAATTTTAAACCCAGAATTTCATATCCAGCCAAACTAAGTTTCATAAGTGAAGGAGAAATAAAATCCTTTACAGATAAGCAAATGCTTAGAGATTTTGTCACCACCAGGCCTGCCTTACAAGAGACCCTGAAGGAAGCCCTAAACATGGAAAGGAACAACCGGTACCAGCCATTGCAAAAACATGCCATAATGTAAAGACCATCAAGGCTAGGAAGAAACTGCATCAACTAACGAGCAAAATAAACAGTTAATATCATAATGGCAGGAACAGGTTCACACATAACAATATTAACCTTAAATGTAAATGGCCTAAATGCTCCAATTAAAAGACACAGAATGGCAAACTGGATAAAGAGTCAAGACCCATCAGTCTGCTGTCTTCAGGAGACCCATCTCACATGCAGAGACATACATAGGCTCAAGATAAAGGGATCGAGGAAGATCTGCCAAGCAAATGGAGAACAAAAAAAAGCAGGGGTTGCAATACTAGTCTCTGATAAAGAAGACTTTAAACCATCAAAGATCAAAAGAGACAAAGAAGGCCATTACATAATGGTAAAGGGATCAATTCAACAGGAAGAGCTAACTATCCTAAATATATTTGCACCCAATACAGGAGCACCCAGATTCATAAAGCAAGTCCTTAGAGACTTACAAAGAGACTTAGACTCCCATACAATAATAATGGGAGACTTCAACACTCCACTGTCAACATTAGACAGATCAACAAGACAGAAAGTTAACAAGGATATCCAGGAATTGAATTCATCTCTGCACCAAGCAGACCTAATAGACATCTATAGAACTCTCCACCCCAAATCAACAGAATATACATCCTTCTCAGCACCATATCGCACTTATTCCAAAATTGACCACATAATTGGAAGTAAAGCACTCCTCTGCAAATGTAAAAGAACAGAAATTATAACCAACTGTCTCTCAGACCACAGTGCAATCAAACTAGAACTCAGGACTAAGAAACTCAATCAAAACCGCTCAACTACATGGAAACTGAACAACCTGCTCCTGAATGACTACTGGGTACATAACGAAATGAAAGCAGAAATAAAGATGTTCTTTGAAACCAATGAGAACAAAGATACAACATACCAGAATCTCTGGGACACATTCAAAGCAGTGTGTAGAGGGAAATTTATAGCACTAAATGTCCACAAGAGAAAGCAGGAAAGATCTAAAATTGACACTCTAACATCACAATTAAAAGAACTAGAGAGGCAAGAGCAAACACATTCAAAAGCTAGCAGAAGGCAAGAAATAACTAAGATCAGAGCAGAACTGAAGGAGATAGAGACACAAAAACCCCTCCAAAAAATCAATGAATCCAGGAGTTGGTTTTTTGAAAAGATCAACAAAATTGACCTCTAGCAAGCCTAATAAAGAAGAAAAGAGAGAGGAATCAAATAGATGCAATAAAAAATGATAAAGGGGATATCACCACCGACCCCACAGAAATACAAACTACCATCAGAGAATACTATAAACACCTCTACGCAAATCAACTAGAAAATCTAGAAGAAATGGATAATTTCCTGGACACTTACACTCTTCCAAGACTAAACCAGGAAGAAGTTGAATCCTTGAATAGACCAATAGCAGGCTCTGAAACTGAGGCAATAATTAATAGCCTACCAACCAAAAAAAGTCCAGGACCAGATGGATTAACAGCTGAATTCTACCAGAGGTACAAGGAGGAGCTGGTACCATTCCTTCTGAAACTATTCCAATCAATAGAAAAAGAGGGAATCCTCCCTAACTCATTTTATGAGGCCAGCATCATCCTGATACCAAAGCCTGGCAGAGACACAACAAAAAAAGAGAATTTTAGACCAATCTCCCTGATGAACATCGATGCAAAAATCCTCAATAAAATACTGGCAATCCGGATTCAGCAGCACATCAAAAAGCTTATCCACCACGATCAAGTGGGCTTCATCCCTGGGATGCAAGGCTTGTTCAACATTCGCAAATCAATAAACGTAATCCAGCATATAAACAGAAGCAAAGACAAGAACCACATGATTATCTCAATAGATGCAGAAAAGGCTTTTGACAAAATTCAACAGCCCTTCGTACTAAAAACGCTCAACAAATTCGGTATTGATGGAACGTACCTCAAAATAATAAGAGCTATTTATGACAAACCCACAGCTAATATCATACTGAATGGGCAAAAACTGGAAAAGTTCCCTTTGAAAACTGGCACAAGACAGGGATGCCCTCTCTCACCACTCCTATTCAACATACTGTTGGAAGTTCTGGCTAGGGCAATCAGGCAAGAGAAAGAAATCAAGGGTATTCAGTTAGGAAAAGAGGAAGTCAAATTGTCCCTGTTTGCAGATGACATGATTGTGTATTTAGAAAACCCCATCGTCTCAGCCCAAAATCTTCTTAAGCTGATAAGCAACTTCAGCAAAGTCTCAGGATACAAAATTAATGTGCAAAAATCACAAGCATTCTTATACACCAGTAGCAGACAAACAGAGAGCCAAATCAGGAATGAACTTCCATTTACAATTGCTTCAAAGAGAATAAAATACCTAGGAATCCAACTGACAAGGGATGTAAAGGACCTCTTCAAGGAGAACTACAAACCACTGCTCAGTGAAATCAAAGAGGACACAAACAAATGGAAGAACATACCATGCTCATGGATAGGCAGAATCAATATTGTGAAAATGGCCATACTGCCCAAGGTAATTTATAGATTCAATGCCATCCCCATCAAGCTACCAATGAGTTTCTTCACAGAATTGGAAAAAACTGCTTTAAAGTTCATATGGAACCAAAAAAGAGCCCGCATTGCCAAGACAATCCTAAGTCGAAAGGACAAAGCTGGAGGCGTCACGCTACCTGACTTCAAACTATACTACAAAGCTACAGTAACCAAAACAGCATGGTACTGGTACCAAAACAGAGATATAGATCAATGGAACAGAACAGAGTCCTCAGAAATAATACCACACATGTACAGCCATCTGATCTTTGACAAACCTGACAAAAACAAGAAATGGGGAAAGGATTCCCTAATTAATAAATGGTGCTGGGAAAATTGGCTAGCCATAAGTAGAAAGCTGAAACTGGATCCTTTCCTTACTGCTTATATGAAGATTAATTCAAGATGGATTAGAGACTTAAATGTTAGACCTAATACCATAAAAACCCTAGAAGAAAACCTAGGTAGTACCATTCAGGACATAGGCATGGGCAAGGACTTCATGTCTAAAACACCAAAAGCAATGGCAGCAAAAGCCAAAATTGACAAATGGGATCTAATTAAACTAAAGAGCTTCTGCACAGCAAAAGAAACTACCATCAGAGTGAACAGGCAACCTATGGAATGGGAGAAAATTTTTGCAATCTACTCTTCTGACAAAAGGCTAATATCCAGAATCTACAAAGAACTCAAACAAATATACAAGAAAAAAAACCCATCAAAAAGTGGGCAAAGGGTATGAACAGACATTTCTCAAAAGAAGACATTCATACAGCCAACAGACACATGAAAAAATGCTCATCATCACTGGCCATCAGACAAATGCAAATCAAAACCACAATGAGATACTATCTCACACCAGTTAGAATGGCAATCATTAAAAAGTCAGGAAACAACAGGTGTTGGAGAGGATGTGGAGAAATAGGAACACTTTTACACTGTTGGTGGGATTGTAAACTAGTTCAACCATTATGGAAAACAGTATGGCAATTCCCCAAGGATCTAGAACTAGATGTACCATATGACCCAGCCATCCCACTACTGGGTATATACCCAAAGGATTATAAATTATGCTACTACAAAGACACATGCACACGTATGTTTATTGCGGCACTATTCACAATAGCAAAGACTTGGAATCAACCCAAATGTCCATCAGTGACAGACTGGATTAAGAAAATGTGGCACATATACACCATGGAATACTATGCAGCCATAAAAAAGGATGAGTTTGTGTCCTTTGTAGGGACATGGATGCAGCTGGAAACCATCATTCTTAGCAAACTCTCACAAGAGCAGAAAACCAAACACCACATGTTCTCACTCATAGGTGGGAACTGAACAATGAGATCACTTGGACTCGGGAAGGGGAACATCACACACCGGGGCCTATCATGGGGAGGGAGGAGGAGGTAGTGATTGCATTGGGAGTTATACCTGATATAAATGATGAATTGATGGGTGCTGACGAGTTGATGGGTGCAGCACACCAACATGGCACAAGTATACATATGTAACAAACCTGCACGTTATGCACATGTACCCTAGAACTTAAAGTATAATAAAAATAAATAAATAAATAAATAAATAAATAAATAAATAAATAAATAAATAAATATCATTGTTACATGGATATTTCTAATTTTTCCACTTTTTTTCCAGATTTTTTTGTAAATGTGAACCTCGGTACCATGGGCCCTTCTGTGAACTTGAAGTAAATAAATGTAAAATCTCACCTTGTCTAGATGAAGAAAATTGTGCCTATAAGACTGATGGATACAACTGCATCTGTGCCCCTGGTTATACAGGTAAATCCTTATCTGCCCCTGTGCAACAACATATTGCTGTTTGCAAGCAAATGGAAACCTCATATTTATACTCCAAAACCTGAAATAACCTGCCAGATGCAAACAGGATAAAAGTATCAAGAGATACTTTGTCTCTTATAAAACAAATTAATAAGAAGTAAATTTATGTGTTTTTTCTTCAGTTTATTAAATCCTAAGATTAGATTTTCAGTTGTCTTACATTTTTGTCTTTTACAGTAAATTTAATTCAGTATGTTTGCATGGCTATAATACAGGAAAAAGTATTTCTGTATGGATAATCTGAGAGAAATAACATTATTATATCTATTACACAGCTGTCATTTCTAAAATATATTTAGCATTAAAAACATTTACATAAAAAGACAGCCATTGTGAATTCAAAGGTACAGCAAAAGAAGATTGGAATTAACTGTCGACATCAATTATTTCACAATATAAATTTTATCCAGACATAAAGGCAAAAGTCATCAAGGAGCTCATAGAAGGTAGAGGCATTAGCCCTCTAAATTTCTGGTGAGAAATCGCATTTACAACATACAAAAAGCTATATTGTTTTAGTTTTGGCATACTAGTATTAATGATGTGGCACTAACAATAATATAGTTTTTGTGTTATTTTGTTTCATATTGATTTTTTTCACGATTCCCACAGATATTACGATAATGTGTTTAAATCTCAAATCTCAGTTTATTAACATCTGATTTGTGCAGCATTAAAATCATATGGATTTCTATCCTGAGGGATGAGTAGTTAAATACATCTAATATTAGGTTCTCTGCCAGCGGGAATAAAATAATACTAGACAAATGGAAATATATTGGCAAGCAAAAACGGAAGGGAACTAGAAGTATTTCCAGAGAATAAGTAATCAAAAGGTGAGAGAAAGTTACATGACCTTAAAAAGAAATATGCAGGTGTCTTTTCTGAGAAATCTTGATGGCTTCAGAGGTTATCTTGGTTACAAATCTTATATACACAAAAAGTATCAGATTAAGTTAATACTTCCTAAAAAATATCATTTTCTGCAAAATTCATTACATATAATAAATAAGACACACTAAATTTCAGCTATAAAACAGTGTACTTTCTAAGTTTCACATTGCCCATTATCTCCAAAATTATTGAGCTATCACTGTCGAACCATATATATCCACTTAGCAATACTATTCACCTTGTTGTTGTTACTGCTGCTAGAAGTGCTAAAATAAGAAATAACACACTGAGCTCAACATGACTAAGAAACACATTTTGTAAAATTATTTGTTATAACACCTTGCTCTGATATTTTAAATGTATCTTAACATTTGAAAGATTAACATGTTCTTTATTTTTCTTTTAATAACCTCTCTAATTTCATTTCAAAATATGGTACTTAGCATTGTTTTAAAATGATATTATCTAAGTTGTTACCAGTGGCACATGATTTAAGATGTTTTAATATATGTTTGCATATTGGTACAGCTACAAGTAAAAGAAAACTCAATTAATTATTGTCCTTAATAGATAGGGTTCATTTTTTCTCACATAATAAGAATTCTGTAGGTAGACAGTTACTGGTTGTTGGTCCAGTGACTTGATAGTACCAGAATGGGGTAATGGTTTTCTTAGTTTACAATTCATGACTGTAGGCTCGCGTATTCAGAATTGCTGCTGCAATTACTTAAGTCATTATTTCTACACTTGAGTCAAGGGCAAAGAGTGGTGCTAACTGTATTGAGTCTTTATATAAGGAGAACCTTTTTTGAATAACAATCAAAACCTGCTAATATGTCATTGAGCACCACTGGCTCACATGTCCTTTTTTAGGCTCAGTGGAAGGTAAGAAATTAAAAGTGTACCACTTTCAGAATTTACAGCTGAATATAGAAAAAATGTTATGAAATATGTGTTACAGTTTTGTTCAAACCAAGAAAGATATATGACTGGACATTCAAAAATAAGTTTTCCCCCTCAAGAAAGTTATATGTATTTGTTTTTCTGTACATGCTCTTTTGACATTCAAATTGACCTTCTCTGTCATGCATGGACAGATATAGCTTTTCCTTATTCTCAGACACTTAATAGCATTTATTTTTCTTAGCCTTCTCTGAAAATCTTTTTTTTTTTTTTTTTTTTTTTCCCAAGGCTCCTAAAGCATTACTGTTTTGTGAGATGTTTAAATCTATTCATTGTTAGGTTGTTCCATTTCAAGAGAGTCATGACACTGCAAGGTTTTACTTAAAGAATCTTAAACTTTGAAACACAAGGATGTTACACTTTTGTATATTTTTCAAGATCATACATCTGGTAGTGACAGAGCCAGAACCAAAATATACATCCCTCTCTATTCCAGTTTTATTTCTACTCTAGCTTTGTTCCATCAGAAAAAAAAACAAAATTTTAATGAAATGGTATTAGTGATATAGAAGAAAGATAAAATAACATTAAATACAATATTAAATAGGTTAAAATTTGGTAACCAAATATATTATTCAGAAAAATTTAGCTTTGCCTACACCTATGAATATATTTAACCAAGTTATTAAGGATATAAATTTTTCAAGACTCTGACCAGGAAAGTTTATGATTCTTAATTATCTAAATCAGAGCATTCTTTGAAGAACACGTTAATTAACTCAATACTTCTTTATTTTATTCCTTGTATTCTATTTGCTGTTGAGATTTTGTGATGATCAAGGCTGACATGGTTCTTATTCTTATGGAGACTTGTGGTATCTAGAATTGGAAACAGATAATAAACATTCACAAAGTTGACTATTTAAAGCCATTCTATAATTAATTTATCTAGCGTATTCTTAATTAAACACTATCACAAATATAGTCCAAATTTACACATGTAGTGAGTTGACTGAATTTAATGAACAGGAAGTACACAAGTGATGGCATATAATCAAAGGCTTATGTTTTATCTTGCAAAATATATAAATCAGTTTATCAATAGATTTGCAGTATTGTCTAACTGTCTTTCCTAAAGAATATTGACTTATGAATTTGAGTTTTAATTATTAGTGATTTAAATGTAGGAAAGATGAATATAAGCAATAAATTTATATTGCTTTCTAAAATATTCATTCATTTAGCAAGAAGTTGCCTCTTAACTAGACAGTTATATATTATTAATCTGTAGATAAAAGTTTACGAACTTGTGCTTAAGGACTTTAAATATGATTACATGTAGTCATGTCTACATCTGTGTTTATATCTATAATAATATTTATATATCTGAGAGAAAAGTATAAATATTTTTAAAACGCCTAATTCCTATCTTAGAAATAATAACTTTGAAAATGTCATGTAGAAAACATATACAATTCAATAGTTCAGAATGATAAAATATAATTATGTTTGTTTCAAAGCGATGCATCTTTTTTCTTGGATATGTTTCATATACACATGCAAACCTATGACTATATTCGGTTTTAATATTTTCTGCTTGAGATAAATAAGCTTTTTTCTGAATATATTTTTTTGCCAAATGCCAAATCTACATAAGAAGTAAAACAATCTGCTTTGAGTATATGGATAAAGAAGCATAGTTTGGTAAAATATGGACAATTGACCAATTGTACATTTTTGGTTATTGTAAAGATATTATTATCATATTGTTTCTGCTGCCTAAAATATTCCATTTATGTTATTGCAAGTAGTGATCCTCATACCATAACTCAGATGCAACTTTCTATACGAATCTTTTCTTAGACTCTTGGCTTCTGTTATTTTTCTTCTATAACACGCATTTTATCCACTGAACTTATTACAGTTTTGTGAAATTCTGATTTAGTTATCAGTTCATCTGAGGAGACTCCCCAGCTCTACTTGCTCACCATTTTATCTCTTCTCTCCAACAAAGTTTAGTCTACTCTGGTACAATTTGTCACCTGAGTTCCTAGTTTAACAAGATGTATTAAAATACAATAAAAAGATAATTAATTGAATGGGAAATAAAAGATGTAAAAACAACTTCAAATTTCTAATTACATATTATGCATCTGTAATAATGTAAACACAAAGGGTTTAGTGTTTATTTTTTGTTTGATAACTATAAGTCTATAGACATAAACATTTAGGAAAATATGTGGTATTTGATCATATTTAGCTTTAGATTAATGGTAATCACTTCTCTTTGTCAAGGACAGCAACATTATTATCACAGCATTTACCATTTCCTTTTTCTGTTAATGTAGGCAGGAGCTACATTAAACAGGCAACTGAATTGTGCTCAACCACTTTTCCCTTATGTGACAAGATTTAAAATTCACTTTCACAACTCAAATGTGCAAAAATATGTTATTTCTGTCATAATGAATTCCATATAATATATGGGTCTAATTTCATCTAACAGAAGAAAATGTCAATGTGCCAAGTCAACATGTGACTTTTTCAAGACAAAATTCAGTTATATCAGTTTTGAAGTTGAATATCTTTTTTATTCAAAGATCCGTCACTCTTTTGCTCTGTTTAATCTGGACGCAATGGAGAAAGACATTATCCTTGGTATTTGGGTACTGTGTACTGGTATAGACTCTTGACTTCCATGTTCTCTTCCTTGGGCTTTGCTCACTATGTCCAAGCTGTCTCATCCTCATTTCAAATCCAAAATCTCATTGTAAAATTGCCTTTATCACTTAGAACTCGCAAATCCATTTCTCCTTTATCAAAAGCTGGATCTTACACATTGAAATTGCACATTGGCAAATGATGTTTATTTCATTGAATTACAAACATTAATAGTATTTTTAATTAACTTATTTTATAGACTGTCTTTGGCTTTTCTTAAAACAATGTTTATTTAAGTAAGCCCTTATATCAGCTTAAATGCCAAGAGGAACAACTACAAAGAAGGAGTAAAACTCACAGGGTTTACTATTGAAGATTTATATTCTAGATTTACTATCCAGATGCAAATTTTAATAGCCAGTATCTTCCTTTATTGAGTTATAACCACTAATGAACGCAGAATACAATTGCATTTCCTATTTGCTAATGTCACAAATGTGTATGTGCCTCTTATGTCCCAAGCCTTGTTGAAAGCCCTCAGTAAAGTCTGGTGAACATAACAGAGAAGGTCCGCTACCCTAAAGGAGCTTATGTTCCAGTAAAGAGAGATATTGAACAAAATACAACTAAATATGTAAGGTAATCGGAGATAGTTATAAAGGATATGAACAAAATGTATAACTGAATATATTCATTCAGATTGCTAACAAAGAAACGCTGAAATATTAAAATACAGTGGCTAAGAAGTTGAATTTTCCCACAGATGACATTCCAGATGTTCAGACTTGACACAGTGAATCTGCTATACAACATCATTCAGACCTTAATCTCCTGCCACTACTATCAATACCTTGTCCTCATGTGTATGACTTTCAGTTAACACTGTTTTAGGCTTCTCATATTGAAAGAAATGAGCTTTGTTTTTAATTTCAAAAAAAATATGATAAGGGTACAAAAACCCAGCTCACATGCAGTTGTTAGGGGGTAGTTTTTGCACCTGGATTAATGCAATAGCATGAGACATAAGGTGAACTTGCTATGCAGTCATCAGAATGGACAAAGTGTCTCAATAGATTCCGTAAATTCTGAATTGATTCAGGCATCAATTCAGGCCAGGTGTGTCAGAGACTGGCAATACTGCTTCCTAGAAGGGTTGGAGAATTTACCTCTCAAAGTTCTGACAGAAAGCTATGACCATAAAAAATAATTTATTCACATTTACCTCTCTCTAATATATATACTATACTGGCCTTATTTTATATATTATATGTGTGTATATATATATATATGTGTGTATATAATATATAAAATAAGGCCAGTATAATATATATACTAGAGTGTGTGTATACATATATATGTGTGTGTGTATATATACTATAAAATATCTTATACATATGTGTATAAAATATACACAGAAACCTACAAATAAATATATATAAATATGTCTATGTAGATATATATGAGATATAATAGCCTAGTTGCCATATATGGCATTAACTTTCCATGGGAAAAATTGTAAAAAGAAATTAAAAACAAATGATTATGGGGACCAGGATGAAGGTAAGGAGTTGGAGAAGTGAATTTCAATGGAACATTAAGGGGAATCTATGGAAAAAGTTGGTTAAGTTTGGGTTCAAGATGCCTATAATATATTGGTACAAACACACATAAACAAATGTGTATACAAAGGGAGAGGTAGGTAGATACAGAGAGAGATCAAGAACCAAAATTACACTTAATTACATATAAAGATAAAATAGTTCCTTACTAACTGATATTTATATTTTTTATGTAATAGAATAATTAGAAAAGAGTAAAGCAAAAAAGAAGCTTTGATATGTCTACGGGACATTACAATCTTCATAGCATGTATATATGATTATCTAAAAAAAGCATCATCATGTCTTAAATAGGAGAAGCACCTCAGAATTTTAGCTATAGTTAGCAGTCTTACAGTCTGAGGTATTAAGAAAAAAACACATGATGTACAAAGACTAATCTGGTTTTAAAGGACTTACAGATTCACTGATTCCTCAAAATGCTTTGCTTTTTCTGTGTATGTGTAATGAGGGCCCTGTGCTTAGCAATGACTATACTTAACAGTTACAGAATCAGGTAACCAATTCTATAATGACACTAGGAAGAAAGAAGTATTATACCAGCGACAGCTCTGGAAAAGGTGTGATTTGCCTGTATAAAGCAGGAGTGAGGAGGTGGGAGAATAATATTCCAATATAGAAAACACAGCAGACTTGCTTCCAGAAGCAACTTCTTTCAACACTCTTAACTACTTCTGCTGTTTACCTCTATATTTCTAAATGGCACGACTATGCTACTCTTTCTTGAACTTTTCTATTCTGTGTTTCCCATATCTAATTGTTTCTATGGATAATTAAAACTTGGCTTGCTTATCACCATCCCCCTAACCACATATGCTTTCTTACTCCTTCCTCCTCACAATTATATAAAAAATGTTATTAGTCAGAAGTCATTGTTAATACTATTGTAACCATATCAATATTCCTCTCTAATTTTATTTTTATTTTTGCTTATTTGAGGAAAGATTTACTTACATCTTCTTTTCCAGTGCCTCTATTGCATTGTTAATATTTAACTTTCATTTCTGTTCCCTAAAACTGTCTATCTACCTAATATTTTTAGTGCATTCTGCAATGTTTGTGAACAAAATATCTTGTATTTTATCTAAAATAATATTTATAAAGCTTTTTGTATGTTTTTTTTTTCCTGTCTTGCCTCAGTGTTTCAAAATTTCTTTTTTTCTGTGTGTATGTACTATTTTCTTGTTTATGTATCTGTTTATTTAGAGGTATCCTTTTAATATGAGAAAATCCTTGAATATCAGTTAATATCTAAGAGAGAACCACCAAAATGCTAGTTGAAAAATCTGAATGAATGGGAATGCCTGACTGGTGATTTTGATACTATTTGTAAGTGAGTATCAAAGCCAGCTATTGTATTTTATAAAGCTTAAATGTCATTATTGGTGGGTCTTTTCCCCTTCATAGGAAATGATAGGTGGAGATGGAGGTGAGGACATACACAGTGAGAAAATAGATTTGACAAGTTTTGGTGAGCCAGAACCCAAGGGCCAGTTAGATAGTTCTGTTCAAAAAAGCCAACAAATTGCTAAAAGATCTACACATAAAAGTCAACTTATTTATTCTACTGTGTTCTAAATTATTTCTTCAAACCCTTAGTGAAAGTCTATAACACAAAAAGAATGTGTTAGTGGAACTTTAGAGAGTAAAATATCAATGCAGTTTCTAGCACAGGACAAAATAAAGCACCGGGAGAATAGAATTTGCAGCAGGAAAGAAGCACAGAGCAATGACCAAGAGGCTGGTATGACATTAGCTGAAGAGATGAGTAGGAAACACACAAGTCTTCCAAGAATTGTTGATTAATGCTATTTTCAGACTGCCCATTTTGACTCTTGTAAAAAAAAGAAGAAAAAAAAAAAAAGAATCCTTATTTCCCATGTTCCCAGCCTACATTATAGGACTTATTATTAAAATCACTCTTACTTGTCAGAAAAAAAAAAAAAAAAAAAAAAAAAATGCATGTGCTTAAAGGAACACACACACACACACACACACAGAGAGAGAGAGAGAAATGAGAGAGAGAGAGAGTGGAGAGAGAGAGAGAGGGAGGGAAGGAGTAAGGGAGGGAGGGAGGGAGAGAGAGAGAGAATGTTCTTACCTTGATTTCTTGACCACAAATTTCAAGAAAGCCCTTGGTGCTGCCTGACAGTCCTACTTCTGAATCAATTGAATTTCCGAGTATCCTAGCCTACTATTCTATCTTTATCTTTTTACACCATTATCAATCCTTTCTCTATTGAAGTTTCAACTGTCTTTGGTTTCTTACATCCCTGAGAAAATAAAAGCCACCAGAAGAAAACTTATTTATCTTCACACTAACAACTACCAAACGATATGCATCTGTATTCGTAGACTACATTTTCTGTTTTTCCACATTCCTATCTATGGTCAACTCTATTGCCCTACTGCTGTATGGATTCTCTCCATTATTATTATCATTTTTTCTTTTTTTCTGATGGAGTCTTGCTCTTGTCCCCTAGGCTGGAGTGCAATGGTGCAATCTCTGCTCACTGCAACCTCCGCCTCAAGCGATTCTCCTGCCTCAGCCTCCCAAGTGGCTGGGATTACAGGTGCTCCCCACCACACCCAGTATTTTTAGTAAAGATGGAGTTTCACCACGTTGGCAAGGCTGGTCTCGAACTCCTGACCTCAAGTCATCTGCCCGCCTCGGCCTATCAAAGTGCTGGGATTACAGTCATAAGCCACCGTGCCTGGCCTCATTTATTGTTAAGAAATGTTTATCCTGCATTTATTTTCTTCAGCATAAATTATTCTGTCCATACTATATCACTTACTATCAGCATATGAATATTGACCTCTTTCTCATTTCATTTTTGAATCTTTCCTTTTTACAATGTGTAAAAGGTGTTAAACTACTACTCTATTTGTTATAAAAAGAAAGAATTATGAAACCTGCTGTCTATATTGAATATCCATTTCCTTACTCCCCATTCTCTTTCAATCCCATTTTCAATCATGCTTTAATCCCAAGATTAAAATGATATTCTTCTTGTTGCAGGTCACTAATTATTCTCCATTGCCAAATTCGAAGGCACATTTTCTTTCCACATTGTAGTCATATTATCAGTAGCATTTTACCTATTTTGATTATGTAAAATACCTTGTAAACTTGCACTCCATGTTTCCACAATTATCAATTTCATCGTTGTTTTCTCTTAATATTAGTGGATCTCATAATTGTTTAGATCTTCATTATTTCTATATTTAGATATATTCACTGACTGAGGTGCCCAAAGTCCAGGCATGGAGCATACTGCATACTTTTTAAAGTACGGAAATCCTTACTGTCAGTATCTGAGACATTACCATTTGAAAAACAGATTTTCACTAATTAGGTAGAAAGGGAAGGAAAGAGAATTCGATACAATGAAATTCTATCTCTTTTGGTTATGTGAGTCTGAAATTACTTCACCTATGGAAACTAGAGAATGAATCTATAAATCTTAACAACCATATAAAATGCAATGTGCTGCCTATAAAGGAGAAAATATCTTTACTTTTGAGACTGAAGTATTCTAGTCTGTAAATGACTATTGATGGCATCTCCAAAAGTCAATGATTTTTGTGTGTAACAAAGTGCCTTCCTGCTCTGTCATTATTCAACTGAAATATACTGTGGATTCATACAAACTGGTCAAATTTAAAGAAATCTTAAAGACATTTAAAAATCAAAGTTTTGAAGTACTACCAGGTCATTTAATTGTGGCTTTTAATGGAAGAAATAAATAGAAACATAATCCATTAGAAAGCAAAGAGCTTTGGAGACAATTGCAATTTGAAATTCTGGTTCTAATATTTCTAATGCAAAAAGAAAAAAAATGCTTCACATGTATTTTTTCGTTTGTAAAAATTATATATTTATTTATTTTTAATTGACACATAGTAATTGTATATTTTGTGAGGCACAATATGATGTTTTTATCTATGTATACATTGTTGAAAGATTCGGTCAAGCTAATTAACATATCCATCACCTCAACAACTGATTTCTTTTTGTAGTGAGAATGTTACAAATCTATTTTTAGACAATTTTAATATATGCAGTACATTATTATTAACTGTGGAACCCATACAATGCAATAAGTCACAAAAATGTATTCCTCTATTCTAATTAAAAATTTGTACCCTTTGATCAATATCACCCCTCTCTCCGCCTTGCTCCTTCTTCCAGCCTCTGGAAACTGCCTTTTAACTCTCTGTTTCTATGGAATCAACTTTTTAGATTTCACATAAAAGTGTCTCCCATGTTTGAAAGGATTCTTTCCTCTGATAGGGGAGAGGAAAATTAATCTTGCTGCTTGATATGATTTGGCTGTGTCCCCTCCCAAATTTCTCCTTGAATTCCCATATGTTGTGGGAGGGACCCGGTGGGAGGGAATTGAATCATGGGGATGAGTCTTTCCCGTGCAATTCTTATGATAGTGAATACGTCTCATGAAATCCGAAGGTTTTAAAAATGGGAGTTTCCCTGCACAAGCTCTTTGCTTGCTTCCATCCATGTGAGATGTGCCTTTCACCTTCTGCCATAATTGTAATGCCTCCCCAGCCAGGTGGAGCAGTAAGTCCTATAAACCTCTTCCCTTTCTAAATTGCTCACTGAGATGTGTCTTTGTCAGCAGTGTAAAAACAGACTAATACAATGCTCTTAGTTCCTCATTATTTTCCTTCCAGATTTTACCTTGTTTTAGTCTCTTCAGCATTTTATCTCTTAAGTCTTTTTCATAACAGTTCTTGCTGTTATCTGGCTGAAACAAATTTAATCATGTGAGCATATTGATCAAGTCATACTTTACTAAGTGTGATTGCACTCCTGAAGTTACTGTTATCCTTCCTGGTCCATTTATGGAGCTCCTACAACGTGCCAACTTATCTAGGTACTGGGGCAAGTGCACAGAACACGTTAGACTTTCTGACTTTACGCTGTTTATGTTCCTTTGAGACTCTAAGATAATCTAGCTTTCTTGTGTTTTCTCTCACTATCATCATTTTGATGATGCTGGAACTCTATTTTCAATTGAGGCTTTAAAGTGGGCGAGGATTAAGGAAAGGTGAGATATTGATTTGTATTTTCTCATCTCTAAGCACAGGGCAGTCAACTACTACTCCCTGGAAGCAGAGGAGCTATAAGAGATGGTCTCCTTCTGCACTCTGACCTCCACTTCCATGTCTTGTGGTCAGAAACTTTGGGCTGGATCTTAGGTCCTGAACAAGAAATCGCCAGTCAGCCAGATCTTCTATCATCAGAAGATAAGGGTTTTGATTTATTGCACCACTGGTTTTCAACATTTAATTAATTATTAGGCAGCTTGCTAAACGTGGCCCACAGGCTGAATATAGTCTGGAACTGTTTTGCTGGGCAAGATAATTTATAAAGATGAGATAATATTTATAAGTTAGATCATTACATGGTACCCTTAATTTTTGCTTCTTATTACAATGTAGAAGACCTGTAGACATTGGGCATACATTTCACTTTGGTAACAACAGGCTGGCCATGAGGAGCCATTGCCTCTTTGAGATAGGACATATACTCTCTCTTTCATGTGAGTTATCAACTGTAGTTATTTAGGCTGTTTACCTGGCTACCATATACATTTGAATTTGCTACCACCATAACTTCAGAGGACAGTAAAAACAAGATTCTCCATCTTTAGTAGATCCACTCCCTTCATTTGCTACTTTAGTCCAGAGTTATCTATCTATTTAAGGATAAAGACTGTTACAATCACCTCTCAGCCTTCTGCTCTTTCCATTGGCAAATGAATGGTTGCCTTCTCTTTCATATTCTTTGTTGTCAATCCTTGGTTGGCTTATCCTTTAGAGCTATAACAGAAAGACCCTGTTAACCTTTAAACAGCTGAGATTTAATTTTCTGAGGAAAATGACTATTTACAAAAATACTCTGGTGAAAGCCTACGTTCTCTCAAGAGGAGTAAAACAAATCAAAGCTGCATCTGCAAAATTTGTACAGAGCTCGGGAAGAGCTGACTAGCATTTTAGTAATTGTGTTTTTAGCATTGTGTTTAGTATTGTGTTGAACTTTGAGAAAATTTTGAGGAAAATTTGACTCCAAGAGAGCGGACGTAGTTACCTACCTTTATTTATCAGCTCAGAACATTTATTTTACTCTGTTGTCCTCTCTAAGAGCAAGAGACGACTTTTTTTCTCCCCAAAGTATTGTATTTCATTTAGGAAGTTATATAAACATAACACTAATTTCAGGCCTAAAAGAAAACATATATTACCTCTGGTCAGTTAGAGACATTTAATTCCAATACCACAATGCCTTCCTAATCTTTTCCAAAGGGAAATTAAGTAGATCTATAGGTCCTTTCCACTCTGTGACCAAAACAAGTGTTTGGGGTTTTTTGTTTTTGTTTTTGTTTTTTTTTGAGAAGCAACTGTGAGAAAATCTAGCAGAAAAAAAGTTTAATGATGGCTTGTTCCTTAAAATATCCATTAGAGTCTTAATGGGAACATTGAATATTATGCAATGGCATGTTATACAAATAATATTATGTAAAACATATTTATTGGATGTCTATATAATTGTATAATAACAATAATTGTAATTCACACAACAGCAGAAATATCTTAGAAACTTCATTTTGAGTGAAATAAGCCAGCTTCTTGGATGCTCATATTTTTGACTTTACTCAGTCAAATGTAAGACATTTTAAGCCATTATTTCTTCAAGTATTCTCTGTGCTTCTTCCTCTTCATCTTCTTCTGAGACTCCCACAGTGTGTATGTTGGTCCACTTGATGGTATCCCACAAGTCCCTTAGGCTTTGGTCACTTTTCTTCAAACTGTATTTATTTCTGTTTCTCTGAATTCATAATTTCTATTGTCTTATCTTTACATTCACTATTTTTTTCGTTTGGTCTGCTCAAATATACCTTTAAGTCCCTCCAGTG
>NC_045438.1:107634422-107688926 GCF_002776525.5 Piliocolobus tephrosceles
GTCTGTCAATTTTGTTGATCTTTTCAAAAAACCAACTCCTGGATTCATTGATTTTTTGAAGGGTTTTTTGTGTCTCCATCTCCTTCAGTTCTGCTCTGATCTTAGTTATTTCTTGCCTTCTGCTAGCTTTTGAATGTGTTTGCTCTTGCCTCTCTAGTTCTTTTAATTGTGATGTTAGAGTGTCAATTTTAGATCTTTCCTGCTTTCTCTTGTGAGCATTTAGTGCTATAAATTTCCCTCTACACACTGCTTTAAATGTGTCCCAGAGATTCTGGTATGTTGTATCTTTGTTCTCATTGGTTTCAAAGAACATCTTTATTTCTGCTTTCATTTCGTTATGTACCCAGTAGTCATTCAGGAGCAGGTTGTTCAGTTTCCATGTAGTTGAGTGGTTTTGATTGAGTTTCTTAGTCCTGAGTTCTAGTTTGATTGCACTGTGGTCTGAGAGACAGTTTGTTATAATTTCTGTTCTTTTACATTTGCTGAGGAGTGCTTTACTTCCAATTATGTGGTCAATTTTGGAATAAGTGTGATGTGGTGCTGAGAAGAATGTATATTCTGTTGATTTGGGGTGGAGAGTTCTATAGTTGTCTACTAGGTCTGCTTGCCGCAGAGATGAGTTCAATTCCTGGATATCCTTGTTAACTTTCTGTCTCGTTGATCTGTCTAATGTTGACAGTGGAGTGTTGAAGTCTCCCATTATTATTGTATGGGAGTCTAAGTCTCTTTGTAAGTCTCTAAGGACTTGCTTTATGAATCTGGGTGCTCCTGTATTGGGTGCATATATATTTAGGATAGTTAGCTCTTCCTGTTGAATTGATCCCTTTACCATTATGTAATGGCCTTCTTTGTCTCTTTTGATCTTTGATGGTTTAAAGTCTGTTTTATCAGAGCCTAGGATTGCAACCCCTGCTTTTTTTTTGTTCTCCATTTGCTTGGTAGATCTTCCTCCATCCCTTTATTTTGAGCCTATGTATGTCTCTGCATGTGAGATGGGTCTCCTGAAGACAGCAGACTGATGGGTCTTGACTCTTTATCCAGTTTGCCAGTCTGTGTCTTTTAATTGGAGCATTTAGTCCATTTACATTTAAGGTTAATATTGTTATGTGTGAACTTGATCCTGCCATTATGATATTAAGTGGTTATTTTGCTCATTAGTTGATGCAGTTCCTTCCTAGCCTCGATGGTCTTTACATTTTGGCATATTTTTGCAATGGCTGGTATCGGTTGTTCCTTTCCATGTTTAGGGCTTCCTTCAGGGTCTCTTGTAAGGCAGGCCTGGTAGTGACAAAATCTCTAAGCATTTGCTTATCTGTAAAGGATTTTATTTCTCCTTCACTTATGAAATTTAGTTTGGCTGGATATGAAATTCTGGGTTTAAAATTCTTTTTTTGGAACGTTGAATATTGGCCCCCACTCTCTCCTGGCCTGTAGAGTTTCTGCCGAGAGATCTGCTGTCAGTCTGATGGGCTTCCCTTTGTGGGTAACCCGACCTTTCTCTCTGGCTGCCCTTAAGATTTTTTCCTTCATTTCAACTTTGGTGAATCTGGCAATTATGTGTCTTGGAGTTGCTCTTCTGGAGGAGTATCTTTGTGGCGTTCTCTGTGTTTCCTGAATTTGAATGTTGGCCTGCCCTGCTAGGTTGGGGAAGTTCTCCTGGATGATATCCTGCAGAGTGTTTTCCAGTTTGGTTCCATTTTCCCCCTCACTTTCAGGCACCCCAATTAGACGTAGATTTGGTCTTTATACATAATCCCATACTTCTTGCAGGCTTTGTTCATTTCTTTTTCTTCTTTTTTCTTTTGGTTTCTCTTCTCACTTCATTTCATTCATTTGATCCTCAATCGATGATACTCTTTCTTCCAGTCGATCGAGTCGGTTACTGAAGCTTGTGCATTTGTCCCGTATTTCTCGTGTTATGGTTTTCATCTCTGTCATTTCGTTTATAACCTTCTCTGCATTAATTAGTCTAGCTGTCAATTCTTCCACTCTTTTGTCAAGATTTTTAGTTTCTTTGCGCTGGGTATGCAATTCCTCCTTTAGCTCTGAGAATTTTGATGGACTGAAGCCTTCTTCTCTCATCTCATCAAAGTCATTCTCTGACCAACTTTGATCCGTTGCTGGCGATGGGCTGTGCTCCTTTGCAGGGGGAGATGCGCTCTTATTTTTTGAATTTCCAGCTTTTCTGCCCTGCTTTTTCCCCATCTTTGTGGTTTTATCTGTCTGTGGTCTTTGATGATGGTGATGTACTGATGGCGTTTTGGTACAGGTGTCCTTCCTGTTTGATAGTTTTCCTTCTGACAGTCAGGACCCTCAGTTATAGGTCTGTTTGAGATTGCTTGAGGTCCACTCCAGACCCTGTTTGCCTGGGTATCAGCAGCAGAGGTTGCAGAAGATAGAATATTGCTGAACAGCGAGTGCACCTGTCTGATTCTTGCTTTGGAAGCTTCCTCTCAGGGGTGTACTTCACCCTGTGAGGTGTGGGGTGTCAGACTGCCCCTAGTGGGGGATGTCTCCCAGTTAGGCTACTCAGGGGTCAGGGACCCACTTGAGCAGGCAGCCTGCCCCTTCTCAGATCTCAACCTCCGTGTTGGGAGATCCACTGCTCTCTTCAAAGCTGTCAGACAGAGTCGTTCGCGTCTGCACAGGCCTCTGCTGTTTCCCCTGTTATTTTTTAGCTGTACCCTGTCCCCAGAGGCGGAGTCTACAGAGACAGGCAGGTTTCCTTGAGCTGCTGTGAGCTCCACCCAGTTCAAGCTTCCCAGCGGCTTTGTTTACCTACTTAAGCCTCAGCGATGGTGGGCGCCCCTTCCCCAGCCTCGCTGCTGCCTTGCGGTTAGATTGCCGCAGACTGCTGTGTTAGCAAGGAGGGAGGCTCCGTGGGCGTGGGACCATCCCGGCCAGGTATGGGATATATTCTCCTGGTGTGCTGGTGTGCTTACAGCACAGTATTGGGGTGGGAGTTACCCGATTTTTCAGGTGTTGTGTGTCTCAGTTCCCCTGGCTAGGAAAAGGGACTCCCTTCCCCCTTGTGCTTCCCAGGTGAGGCGATGCCTCGCCCTGCTTCAGCTTTCGCTGGTCAGGCTGCAGCAGCTGACCAGCACCGATTGTCCGGCACTCTCCAGTGAGATGACCCCAGTACCTCAGTTGAAAATGCAGAAATCACCGGTCTTCTGTGTCGCTCGCGCTGGGAGATGGAGACTGGAGCTGTTCCTATTCGGCCATCTTGCTCTGCCCCTCCTAATTCTCTTTTTATCACATGCACTTCCCAAATCAGAAGATATTATTGCCATAGCACATTGCCATGTAGTATAAAATTGTCATGTCAGGACACTTCAATTAGGTATTAGAAGGACCTGTAGGCTGGACATCATGGCTCATGCCTGTAATCCCAGCACTTTAGGAGGCCGAGACAGGTGGATCACCTGAGGTCAGGAGTTCGAGACCAGCCGGGCCAACATGGTGAAACCCCATATCTACTAATAATACAAAAAATTACCTGGGTGTGGTGGTACACGCCTGTGATCCCAGCTACTCAGGAGGCTGAGACTGGTGAATTGCTTGAACCTGGGAGGCAGAGGTTGCAGTGAGCCGAGATTGTGTCACTGCACTCCAGCCTGGGCGACAGACCTAGACTCCATCTCAAAAGAAAAAGAAAAAAGAAAAACCTGTACATGGACTTCAGCATCAATTTCTATTGGCTTTATCATGTATCAGTGAGGGTGGGGCTCCAGAGTACAATATTATTATGTATAAATAATCACCTTACATTGCTTCTCTGAATAGGTGACTGTTAGCATGATTTCCTCAAGAGAAAACTTTGAGATTGGTACTGTGAAGGTGAGACCCATAGGTCCTGCTAACTTTGTTTTCCTTAGTTTGGTGAGCTACTTGAGCAGAGTCAAGCCAAAAAGGATGTAAGACAGAAGCTGGAACCTGGGATTGCGGTTGCAATAGAAATTCTCCCCGCAGGATTTCAAGTTGCTTCCTCAGCTGCAGGCAGCTGACAGCAGCTTTTTATCTGGAAAAGATTTTGCCTGATATTTTCTCAGACTCCGGAAAATCATTCAACTTGTCAGTGAAGCTGAAAAGACAGACTCTTTGATATGTAGCTGCAGCTTGGAAATAGTTCCTCTCTTCTCAGCTGTCACGGTAGGAAGAAACTTTTCAACAATTATCATCACAAAAGGCATTTCAGGACCCAATAATTTTAGAAGTCTAAGACAAAAATGTGTCCAAGGCCAAAGACATTATTAGAATCTGAATTGTCTAGGGAGTTGAAGGGTATCACAAGCAATGGACACTTTTTGCTCACCTGTCCTATTAGTGTGAATGAGGACATGCATGTTAGTTGGAAAGAAAATATAGCAGGTAGCAAAAACTCAATAGTCTATATTAATAGCTTACATGCCAATTCAAATCAAATAGCAGTGGTTTCTTAGAGGTAGCCCTGGAGAAATATATCTATACCCTTGCATGGCAAAGGGTGTTTATGAACCGGTGGCATCAGCATCACCTTGAGCTCACCCCAGACCCACCAAATAAGATTCCGTTTTTTGTTTTATATTTCTGTCTTCTTTAAGACAGGGTCTCACTCAGTTGCCCAAGCTAGAGTGCAGTGGTTCAATAATCTCTGCCACCTCATTTTCCTGGGTTTAGGCTATCCTCCTACCTCAGCCTCCTGAGTACGTAGGCCTACAGATGCTCTCTGTCACACCCAGATGATTGATTTATTTTATTTTTATTTTTCTAGAGACAGGGTATTGCTATGTTGCCCAGGCTGGTCTAAAACTCCTGTTCTGAAGCGATCCTCCTACCTGGGCCTCCCAAAATGCTCATATTACAGACAGGAGCCACTACGACTCTACTTTTAAAACCTGTGGTAAAATATACATAACATAAAATTTACTAACTTAAATTTTAAGGGTGAAGTTCTGTAGGGTTAAGTATATTCATATTATTATGCAGCCACTCTCCAAAACTTTTTCTTCTTGCAAAACTGAAAATCTATACCCATTAAACAACAACTGCAACATGCACAGAACTTGAGGACATTATGCTAAGTGAAATAATCCAGTCACAAAAGACAATTACTGTATGACTTCACTTATAAGACAGTCTGTCTTAACAAGATTCTCAGGTGATTCATTTGAACACAAGAACACTAATTTAGAGCACATCTGGGCTCAGCGGGCATGAGCATCATAAAAGGTTAGCAGCACAATTACTAGGTATGTTATTCCTGGTGGAGTAGAAAGAACACAAATTTTGAGTTAAATGGATCTGTTTTATAATCCTAGCTCTACTGCTTACTAGCCATTTGATAATGGGGATTTCTTTAAGTTGTCTAAGCCTCATTTTAAAAAATCTGTAATATGGTCATAATTAAAACCCATTATAGATATCTTTTAATGATAGTTAAAGGAGATGCATGCTGAGCATTTATTGCAGTCCTTGGGCACAGTAAGTGCACTTAGTAAATAATTTATTAGTATTGTTTTCTGTGTGAAAAGCACTATCACCATTGGCCTTTCAAATGTGTTCTGTACTATAGCAGGATAATGAGTCCTTGAGATTTATAAAATCTTGACCTAATGGAACAATCTCAATTAAGCATACAGAATATGATTTAAGGGCATAGATAGTATGAAAAGCAAAAACACTGTACAGTTTTGAATAACTTTGAATGACATCTTTATAAAAGACTAAATATATATATACCTTACCAATTATAGAATTTGCCTGTTTCTGGCTCCAGAAAGAAAATACCAATGATCAATTCAGAAATCAAAGTTATTAAAAGTTATTCAACTTTAGTTATCAATAGATTTTAAGTAATATATTTTTCTCCTAATGAATTATGAACTAATTTGTCTAAATCATGTATTCCTGGAAAAAAATTTGATAACCATTAGGTATTACATCAACATACCTCAAGCTTAAATAAAAGTTTGGTTCCCTTGGACCATATCACCATAAGCACCAGCCAAAATCTGAATCTTTTACTGCATCTTCATAAATCTGATGCTGGATAATATTCTGCCAAAAATTTCCTGAACAATTTTTTAATGCATCCTAGCTATACACTTAGTAGCTTGTTTAATCATGACGTCTATTGTATAGACCTGACACTTATTAAATGTCTTACCTTATGTAGCTAAAGCCAGTATTTTAGTTAGCCAGAATTGTGCCCGGGATCTCTTACTCAGTAAGAAATTCTATCCATCAAACATGTAATGAAAATATGTTCTCATTCATAGTTAGCTCAACTCCTATTTGATTTCTAAACACTCTTTTAAAAATATTACTCCAGAGGTGGTAGCAATGGAAAGTCAAGAACAAAACAATAAGTCTATCACAAATAGGAGGTTTCATTTAAGAGGGTTAAGAACAAGAAAATAAATGAAAGTTAAAATAACAAAATTGTTAGAAAAACTTAGGGACAACCAAGTACTCATCATGAGGTCTCTAAAAAATATTCAGGTGTACTCTACAAAAGAGATTATGCATTAAGTGGAAGTCTAGTAAGTAACTTTGAGCAGTTACAAAAGGCAAAGTTAAATATTATGGTGATAAATTTTGAGATAAAAGCCATATGAATAAAAATACATGTTTTACTGCCAAAGAAATAGGAATCAACAAAATGGAAGTTAAAACTGCCACTTTTTTAAAAGTCAGAATGTATTGATTTATCCATGTGTTAAACAAAATAAACTTTACAAAGAGATGCATAAATTTAGCTGTAATACATAAACAAATGTATATTAATTGAGGGAAAGAAAGATTCTTGGACAAAGTGGTCTATTAAATTAACAATCATATAATCTGATTGACTAAAGAGCTATACTTATTTACAAAACAGATATTTTATGTATGTAAAGAAATAAATGTAATTATATATATTTTTTTAATAAGTACAGGTCTTCAACTAAGGACATTGCATGATATTTACATTATAAGCCAAATGGTAAATGCTATTTATTTTTCTTTTACTAAATTTTCTTCTATTTGTAGAGATTCTTATAAGTATATGAATGGTTCCATTCACTTTTCAAGCAAGTAGGATGTAGCCCTATGCATTACCCAAATATGGGGGAGAAAATATAAAGAATAATTTGGAAAAAGGGTAGATTTTAAAATGAAAAATCAATGCATATGTTGGTGATATGCAGACATTTCAAAATGTCACAGTTTTGCTACTCAAATGCACTGACTCAACTCAAGCTGAGGTTCAATGTTGAACCATGTAATAAAGAGTACCTATAACTGTCTTCATAATGTTGAGAAATTACCATCACTGAATAAATGACTTATTCTGGAATTCCTGCTGACAGTTAAGGTGAATGATCTCTGTTATTTGATGATGTCGTTTATTAGGAAGGTCTTTTTATTTTCCCCTTTTGTTCCATTTGTTTTACTTGTTTTCTTCCTTGCATTTGTTTTCCCGAAGCAGGTAAGAGGATTTCAGATAAAAGAAGTTTATTCATAGAGAATAATAAATTATTTATCATTAGTTAATATAGTTTTCTTATCAAAAAGATATGAATGAAAATATACTCTATAATTTGTTTTTACATATGATTTTTGACATATCTATATAAAAATGGATGCTAAAATTATGCTTAATAACATATAGTTGATATATGGTATAAACAAACTTTTTAAAACTTTGTATTCTCATCAGTGAGTCTAATAAAACAATGAATTAAAAATAAAACTAAGCCTTAAAGAAGTAAGTTGTAAAATGATTAATATAATAATGCAAGTCTTAATCTAAGATGATATTTTATATCAATGTTCTAGAACTTAATATTGACATTTTAATAAGCTAAAATGACAAAAAAAAAAAAAAAAGGTTAACTCCTTAAGATAGCATACTCCCTTAAAAGCTACAGAAAAATCATTTTAATCCATCAAAGTTTTAATGGATTTAACTGAATTTTTTTTTCTTTTTCTTTTTTTTCTTTGATTTTGAGATAAGGTCTGGCTCTGTTGCCCAAGCTGAAGAGCAGTGGGCACAGTCTTGGCTCACTGCAGCCTCGATCTCCTGAGCCGAAGCATTCCTCCCACCTCAGCCTCCCAAGTAGCTGGGAATACAGGCACACATCACCACACTAGCTGATTTTTTTTTTTTTTTTTTTTTTTGGTAGAAACAAGGTCTTACTATGTTGCCCAAGATGATCTCAAACTCCTGGGCTCAAGCGATCCTCCTGCCTCAACCTCCCAAACGGCTGTGATTATAGGTGTGAGCCACTGTGCCTGGCTGATTTTAATTTTGTGATTGTGGACCCAAGGTTGTTTTTGGTATAACAAATTAGTATCCAAAATACATGTTATTCTGTTCTTTAACTTGAGTTACTTAATGCCTGGTTTGACATAGTGAGGTTTGTTCATTTATGATTTCATGATTATTTTAGCAGCGTATTAATCAGAAGGAAAGAGAAACAGTAGTATTCTAAGGCCTTAAAGTCAGATTTAAAAAATTCTAATTCTCAGACTTAAAAAGAATTTTTGTTCAATATTGGTCAAAGAATATTCCCAGACAATTTGGGAGTTGGTGAGTTTGGGGTGCAAAGAAAGGGAGGCTAAAAATTCTAACTCACGTAAAGGTTGGGAAGGCAATATAATCAATAGGTCAGATGCAAGCATAAAACTAAGTAGAATAAGCTGCATCTCAAACTAAGACAATGAACAAGGACAGGCAAGACTAAAGAGGAAGATTAGTAGATACACTCAAAGAGGAGATTCATTGAGAAAAATATAGGTGTTATGTGTATGTGTGTGTATGTGTGTGTGCATGCACCTTTGTGTGCAAATTGGATGTCTGGAAAGGCCCGAACAGTCGTATTGTATGTCAGTTTGACAATATCACTAGCTCACTATTGTCTAATTCCCTGATGACTATCCATTGGGGGCGGGGGGGGAAGATGGTGTTAAATTCCTCAGAATGTGTTGAATTAAGCAATGTATTGGGAGAAAATTTCGTTGTATCAGAATTAGGGCTAACAAAGTTGCAAAGTAATTAATTGGAACAGCCAAATTTTAGTATGAGTCGATAAAACCAGACGAAAAATTATTTTCAAGTCGAAGATTAGAAGTCAAACTAAAAGAGAAAGAGGAAGAAGAGCAACAATGACAAGAAAATACATAATCATCAGAGAAGCAGAATGAAAGGAAAAGAGAAAAAGAAAAATTCAGAAAAATAAAATAAAATCTAAGATTTTGGCTTACGTTGGCTTATTTACTGAATGATTAATGTAAACTGAAAGATCTTATTGAGACACAAGATTTCTTGCTGAGAAAATGCTACTATTTTATTCATGTGTTTGTTTCACATAGAACAGATTATGTTCTCTGATAACACAGATTCATTTTAGAAAATTTGATAAAGAAAATCAAGAAAAGTAAAAATTTAAATTAAAAAAAAGTTTAGTAGCTAATTTAAATGCCTTGAAACCAAAACAAAGAAGAAGAAAATAAATATGGACATCACGCTAAATTCGTATGCATTCAATTTTTTATTTTTAATATTTTTTACATTTAAATAAAATAAAATGTAGAGATCTAAGGGTTTCGGTTTGATGATTTTTTACAATTTTATATGCCCATATAACACAAAAAAACAAAAAGAAAATATTCTCATTATAGCAAAAGTTCTCTCATCCACTTTTCTAATTAACCTACCCCGTCCCAACAACTTTATGATTTTTAATACTTTTGCATGTAATATAAAGTGTATAATACATTGTTATGTTTGCTTTAACTAATTAACCATCTTTAAAGTTATGTTAAATGCATATGCATGTGCATATATAGTTATGTTTGTGTATATATGTGTTATGAAAAATGCTCTTTTTGTTTAATGTTGTATTTACCTTTTGGGGTTCTTAGTTTTTTCTGGAGTTCTGGATTTTTGTCTGATATAATTTTCCATTAGCTTAAACAAGTATTTTTAGTAATTTTTATATTATAAATATTCTGAAGAAAATTAGCTTTTATTCTGCCTAAAAAGTGTTATTTCTTCTTTCTTTTTGAAAAACATATACATAGGTAAAGAGTTTTTAACAGAATTTTTCCTAGCACTGTAAAGATTTTGTTCCAGTGTCTTCTAACCCCAATCTTTCTTAAGTCAATTGTCATTCTTATCATTGATGTCATGATGTGATATATCCACCCTACTGCTTTTATTTTTTTCTATTTTTCTTTGCTTCTAAGCAGTTTGATTTTAATGTATGTAGATAACTGATTCTTTTACTTTATCTTGTTTGTAGTTTGCTGGCTTCTCAGAACTAAAGATTTATGCTTTTTATCAATTTTAGAAAATGATTACTACATACTTCAAGTAGTTCTTTTGTTCCACTCTTTTTTACTTCTCCATCTCTAGCTATAATTATGTGTGAGAAGCTATTTGTCATTATTCTATAGATATCATATGCTCTGATGCTTCTTAAGTTTTTTCTTTATGTTGATTTAGGAGATTACTATGGAAAGCCTTCAGATTCAGGTATCTTCTCCATGGCTTTTACTCTTTAAACCCTTCAGATACATTCTTAATTTCTGATATGAATTGTTTTAAGTTTCTAGTTTGTCTATCAGAATTTATTTTATAGTTTAAATCTCTGTTGACATACCTTGTCTTTGCACATGTTGTCTTCTTTTTTTTCTTTAGATCTTTTAGTATAGTACTCACAGTTATTGAAGAATGCCTATAGGATGATTGTAGCGACTGAATCCAAAATAGGGGGTTGCTCCAACTGACTGTTTCTTCTTTTGACCATAGGTCATATTTTATTGTATCTTCAAGAGACTCATAATTTTTAATTATATGTTGAACATTATGTAAGAATCACAAACATTGTAGTAAATAAAATTTTCTCCTCAGAATATTTTATTTTATTTTTTATTATTATTACTATATTTTCTGAGATGGAGACTCGCTCTGTCACCCAGGCTGGAGTGCAGTGGTGCGATCTGGGCTCACTGCAAGCTCCCCCTCCTGGGTTCACGCCATTTTGCTGCCTCAGCCTCCTGAATAGCTGGGACTACAGGCGCCCGCCACCGTGCCCGGCTAATTTTTTGTATTTTTAGTGGAGACGAGGTTTCACCATGTTAGCCAGGATGGTCTCGATCTCCTGATCTCGTGATCCACTTGCCTCGGCCTCCCAAAGTGCTGGGATTACAGGTGTGAGCCACGCGCCCAGCCTAGAATATTTTAAATGTTTCCTGTAATATTCCTAGTTTGCCAAACTGAGGAAGCCTGAGTGAACCTAATCTGCGAGTAGACTGGTTCTCAGTTTTGTTGCAATTTCGAGTCAATTGATCACACCTTTCAAGTATTTTGAGAGTGAGATTATGATGTCTTCAGCAAGACTTGGGATCAGAGCAAGATTAAAATCCCAAGATTTTTTTTTTTTATATTTTGCAGATAGCTGTCAGCTTTCCAAACTCTAGAACATCATTCTCTGCTTTGTAGCCTGGATGATGACTTTGTGGGTTACCGGAAAATTTTATTGCCGTCTAGTCCTGCCAGACTTTCTGAACCTCAGAAGATCTTTACCTGTCCTGAACCTTGTTTCTAGACTTTGGAGGGCTGCTGGAGAGAATTCCATAAAATCCCAGGTTGCCTGGTAGAATTATCTTACCTCTCATGCTTTATGCCCACCTATTTGAGACTGCAGCAATGGATGCAATAAAGGCCCGGAGGACTTAAAAGAATGTTTTTCAACTCACTGGTGTGACTTCAGACTCTATACTTTCAATGTGCTCAATTAAGGCCCATGGGAAAGAGTTTTGAATGGGTAGACTTCCTCCATAGCAAGGGTGCCTTGATATTCTAATCTACCACAGTCCCTGCATGAACATTTATGAATGCATTAAAATTTTAATTAAGTTAGTTTAAAATTTAATTTTATCGGCCAGACGCGGTGGCTCATGCCTGTAATCCCAGCACTTCGGGAGGCTGAGGTGGGCGGATGATGAGATCAGGAGATCGAGACCATCCTGGCTAACACGGTGAAACCCCGTTTCTACTAAAAATACCAAAAATTAGCCGAGCGTGGTGGCGGGCACCTGTAGTCCCAGCTAATCGGGAGGCTGAGACAGGAGAATGGTGTAAACCCAGGAGGCGGAGCTTGCAGTGAGCTGAGATCCGGCCACTGCACTCCAGCCTGGGCGACAGAGTGAGACTCTGTCTCAAAAAATAAAATAAAATCTCAATTTTTCATCAATTTTATTAATACATAGCACAATATAACCCAGGCATACTACAAAACCCTCTCCTGTTTCTCTGCTAGGCATAAAAGCAACCATTAGTTAATTGACTTCTTTGAGCTGGTAACTTTTATAGTTTTTTGTTTTTCTTAGGATGGGAGTAATGATCCCTTACGACTTTCTCTATCCTAAGTTATAGTTTTCTTTTAATTTTACTTATTAAGAAAGTGATACACTGTATTTAAAAATATGAGAGCTGTTTCATATAAAACAGTTTCTAATTTCTCTTGTTTCTTGACTAGGTAAGTTCTTGCTCTATAACATGAGAACTCAATTTCATTTTGAAATTGCCCTTAATCACAAAATAGTGTGGCAGTCTCTTCAATTTTACCGGTATATCGAAGGTTAGAGGTGGGGAGTGTCAGAAGAACCCGAAAGTGGTGGAGATTGTTCAGAAAATGAATATAAGTAGAATAAAAGTAGAATAAATTTCTTGTGAGAAATTGTAGATTAATTAGATTTGGAAAGGATGTACTCACGTTTGGCTTTTGGAATCTGAGTGCTGTAATTCTGCTTGATTTTGAAGAAAATTAAAAAAAAAAAAAAAAAAACAGGTTACCAATGATTATATTATTTTAATGAGACATTTTTTAAGACTCTTTCCTCCCTAGCCAGGTGTTGTTTTTCAAGATTATTAGAAGCTTAACAATAAACAGTTGTTGTATCCCTAGTAGCTTGTCACTAAAAGGGTAAAAAACAACCAAACACAAAAACAAAACCAGGGTCATTAGTTAATATTTGTATACAAATTACACTTAACTTGGAAAAAATAAAACCTCATAATAATATCATGTTATAAATCTCCAAGTTATTAAATCAATCATATAATTGTAAAATTGGTAAAATTATTTCATATGTTTATTTTCTAATTTTATTATTTCTGGAAAATATTTGTTACCAAACAAAACTTTAATGTATTTCATAACTCTAGGAATACATGTCCTGCACATATAGACATGTAAGAGTATCTATCTAGAAAGAGAAATAAAGATATTTTATTAGACTTAAGTTATATTAACATCTACTCTTTTCACTTACTAAGTCTCCTGTTCGTTAAATATTTAATGAAAATCCTAGATATTTTAGTACTTTTAAATTATAGTCTAAGTGTCTGAAACAGTGCATCTGGTTAAAGTTTTAAAAAACAATGGTTTACTTGTTTTACTTATCAGTATCAGATAATTATACTGAAGCAGCCACTTTACTAAAAATCACTATACTAAAAAGGCTGTTTTGCATATGACTTAAGTAAAATAAATACTAGAATTTAGTTCAACATTAAACATGGACTGCGTATGAAAATGACTAGGATAATTAAGGTTGAATACTTCTCGCTTCTCCTTATCAATATGAGAAATACCCATGCACAAATTTCAAGTCACCAGTCACTCTGAAGCTGGTTTTCTACTTACAGAATCTTTTTCTTCACTAACATTGTGTTCTGAATTTCCATCTCAATTCTTTCTGCTGGAATTTATTTCTCTATCTTCATTTCATACATTTCAAAACTTTATTTATAGCACTTAACGTGTTCTGCTTGGCACAATCAGCAACTCTGCAAACTTATTTTCTGCTTTAGATTTATAAGTTACTTGACAGCTGAGCTCTAGTATTCGTTTTCTTAAATTTTATTTTAACGAAAACTCATATAGCACTGATAATACATCAAGCAGTGTTCTAAATGCTTTACAGTTATTCATTTTAATTACCAAAACAATCTCATAAAATAGGCACTGTAATTATACTCATAAGAGAAAGCATCATTCATCTTTTAATTCTTATAGTAGGTGGCACGTAAGAGATGTCCATTAAATGTTGAACTAGACTTCAGACATTTACTTAATGAAAAAGCATTTATTTAATGTCAATGTTCTTGGGACTCCACTAGGGTATACAGATTAAAAAGATGATTAATTCTAACTCTCATCTTCACAATTAAGTCTGGGAGAATGGTACAAATGGGATAATGACCACTTTCACTAGAGGGAGGAATATATCAAGATATGATCAAGAATGAATATTGTGTATGAATTGGTATTTCATAATACACAGACACTCAAGAGACTGCTAATAGGAAGTCAAGCATTCTAAGCAAAGAAGAAAAAGAGAGTTGTGACATACTTGGAGAACTACAAAGTTTGTTGAGGCCAAGCCATTGAATGATGTACATGCGTAGCACACAAAGAGGTAGGCATGGATTACTTTGTTCAGAGCCTTCTTTGTACATACAAAGCACGTCAGATTTAATACTGACCTAATTTTTCCAAAATGTGCCCTAGGAAACACTGGTTCTGTATGGTGTTTTATGGGAGAATAAATAAACTTGAACAAACATAGAAACCTTCTTAAGATCTAATACATTCAAAAAACTCTGTATAGTATATCTTGCTCTAGGAAAGAGAAAAGATATTCAATTTCTTAGAAACATTATAATATAAAAACATTATTTACTGTTGTTTAACACAAATTTCCATATCTTTTTGATGATAGAAAAATGTTTAACTCCAATTATTATCAATAAAACAAATTTGATAAAGCAGTGTTGTAAGATTTTCACCAAATTTGTAATATGATCAGACTATTATTCTGGAAGGCTCTGTATAGTGGCAATACACAAATGGACTGAAGAAGGCAAAATAAAAGGTGACTGGTAGAAGTTATTTCCTCATTAAATTACCCAAGAATAATTACCCAGGAGGAATTAGAGTTGCTGAGGGCTAAGGTGGCTGAGATTGGTGGGAGGAGACATTTTTAAGACAGTGTTCAAAGTAAAAGCACTTGGTACTAAATAAGTAATGGGAAGAGAAAAATCAATGACTTTCAGATTTTTGACATGAATGACTAGTTCAATATTTGGCATAAATTAAGATAAAAGGTTCAAAGCAAAACACATTCCAGGAGAGAGATAATGATTGTTGCCATATGAATTTGAATCCACATAGAACATCTGGACAGAGCCCCCTACTAGGCTACTGGCTCTCAAGAAGTGGGTAAGGTCATGAGGGAGAAAAAAAATAGAAGAACCTCGGGTTTGAGAGCCATAAAGGAGACTATGTAATAAGAGATTGTCACAGAAAAGGGGATAAAGGAACATGCAGGGATGCAGAAGTGAAAAGAGGACTGAGAAGTTCCTGGTAGATAAATGACATAGGGGAGGAGATTCTGGGAGGAATAAAACAAGAATACCTGTCAATGCATGAATGAGAGTCGTAAAAGTTGAAACCTGGAGGAACATGAAGTATACAGCAATCAATTTTCAAACTTTGGAAAAATGTGTTCCAGATTATTTGTTAGAGTCATTTAAATTGCTGATATGTTGTAGCTGAATTCATATTTTACCATATGATCTAATTTTCTACAGACTCTAGGACAGTGGTTCTGTGAGTTTACATATACTTATATCTACATATATTTGATATATTTATACATAGAAATCTGTCTTTTGTAATGATGCTCCAAATGAAAGAATCCTCAATTTTTAAGCAAACAGAATATTATTCTCTAAATGATAACTTTTAAGTAAATTGGTACTATCCTGTGATTTCTCTTTTTTCCCTTGTCTTTATACTTAAAAATTTTCAAAAACTTCTATATTTTCTATTGGAGCTATAGGTAAAATATTGTACAACAAAAAACACTAGCTTTGGGTTTCCTCTAAATTTTGTTTTTTCTTTATGGTTCCATATTAAATATCATATATTAAATAAGATGTCCTTACTACATGTTATTTTTGTGTGTAGGAAATATTAAAATGATAAATAAGCTTTTCTTAATTTACCCTAAGCACTTATTTCAGTCATATTTCATTGAATTGTACCCATAGTTCAAAAACATCATTTTGTTTTAGCAAAAGAAAACAGCTGGTTTACCTAAGATATCAAGATATCAAGGATAGTTGTGTGAACAATAAAATGTTTCAAAATGTGTATGGTCAGGGAAATAAGAATGCCTCTGAAATACTACTGCTAGGATTGCTGGAAACTCATACATTTTTATTTGCAAAAGTTGACATGCAAGCATCATTGCATTTTATTAAAAGCATCGAATATAAAGGAACAGAAGAAGTCCCGTAGGTCTGGTAGATCAAATTCCATTTTGTTTTACTCATTTCCATTTTTCTATTCCCCTTTTGGTTGTTATTTAAATCAGACAATAGAATTTTGGCCATATATTGATCCCAGGAGCTCTTACTTTAATATGTTTCTATTTCAAATGTGAGAACATTTGTTGACTGTGGAAATATTCAGTAAATCTCTATATTTAGCTTTGAACTTGTTGTAGTTATTTCCTTTTAATCTAGGTATTCCTATTTATCCTTAGCAAAAGCCTTCAAAATTTTACCAGAAAGAAATGCTTTAAGAATTTTTTTTCTTTACTCAAAGGATTACTAAATATTCAAAAACTATGATCCCCAGCATGGAATCTGCTCTCTGTGCTCTTTTTTTTTTTTTCTCTTAAAAATATTTAATTTTAATTACAAAATATTTTATACATTCAGAAAAAAATAAAAACAGCATGTCATTCAAGAACCAAATTTAAGAGAAATTAACACTTCACCATATTTGCTTCAGGTCTTTTTTAAAAAAGAAATTTCATGTTATACATGTTATAGATTTAGCTATAACTATTTCCCCTTCCTAATTTCTTAGAAGTATCCACTGCCCTATAAACACTTTATATCATTCCTATGAATGTTATAGTAGCCAGTGCCTATGTATTTATACATAGTAATATTGTTTTTGTATTTAAATTTACATATATTTATATTACAAATCTGCAACTTCCTTGTGTAAACAATATGCTACAAATCTGCAACTTCTTTTTTCACTTGATAATGTATCTATCAGGTATCCATTTTATCTATGAATATTTGGTTATTTATTCTTTAACCAATACATTATATTAGCTTGCGTTTAAAATTTTTCAAATGCCTATATTTTGACCATCAATTTTACAACTTTTTATGATTTAATTGCAATTTTGTTGAGAGATTCTCGGTGGCCAATGCATTTTTTTTTAATTACTATTATACTTTATGTTCTAGGGTACATGTGCACAATGTGCAGGTTTGTTACATATGTATACATGTGCCGTGTTGGTGTGCTGCACACATTAACTCATCATTTACATTAGATATGTCTCCTAATGCTATCCCTCCCCACTATCCCCACCCTATGACAGGCCCCGGTGTGTGATTTTCCTCTTCCTGTATCCAAGTGTTCTCATTGTTCAATTCTCACCTATGAGTGAGAACATGCAGTGTTTGGTTTTCTGTCCTTGTGATAGTTTGCTGAGAATGATGGTTTCCAGCTTCATCCATGTCCCTACAAAGGACATAAACTCATCCTTTTTTTATGGCTGCATAGTATTCCATGGTGTATATATGCCATAATTTCTTAATCCAGTCTGTCACTGATGGACATTTGAGTTGTTTCCAAGTCTTTGACATTGTGAATAGTGCCACAACAAACATACGTGTGTGTGTGTGTCTTTATAGCAGCATGATTTATAATCCTTTGGGTATATACCCAGTAATGGGATGGCTGGGTCCAATGGTATTTCTAGTTCTAGGTCCTTGAGAAATAGCCACACTGTCTTCCACAATGGTTCAACTAGTATACAGTCCCACCAATGGTATAAAAGTGTTCCTGTTTCTCCACATCCTCTCCAGCACTTGCTGTTTCCTGAATTTTTAATGATCACCATTCTAACTGGTGTGAGATGATATCTCACTGTGGATTTGATTTGCATTTCTCTGATGACTAGTGGTAATGAGCATTTTTTCATGTGTTTGTTGGCTGCATAAATATCTTCTTTTGAGAAGTGTCTGTTCATATCCTTTGCCCACTTTTTGATGGGGTTGTTTGTTTTTTTCTTGTAAATTTGTTTGAGTTCTTTGTAGGTTCTGAATATTAGCCCTTTGTCATATGAGTAGATTGCAAAAATTTTCTCTCATTCTGTAGGTTGCCTGTTCACTCTGATGGTAGTTTCTTTTGCTGTGCAGAAGCTCTTTAGTTTAATTACATCCCATTTGTCAATTTTGGCTTTTGTTGCCATTGCTTTTGGTGTTTTAGACATGAAGTCCTTGCCCATGCCTATGTCCTGAACGGTATTACCTAGGTTTTCTTCTAGGGTTTCTATGGTTTGGGGTCTAACATTTAAGCCTCTAATCCATCTTGAATTAATTTTCGTATAAGGTGTAAGGAAGGGATCCATTTTCAGCTTTCTACATATGGCTAGCCAGTTTTCCCAGCACCATTTATTAGATAGGGAATCCTTTCCCATTTCTTGTTTCTGTCAGGTTTGTCAAATATCAGATGGTTGTAGATGTGTGGTATTATTTCTGAGGGCTCTGTTCTGTTCCATTGGTCTATATCTCTGTTTTGGTACCAGTACCATGCTGTTTGGGTTACTGTAGCCTTATAATATAGTTTGAACTCAGGTAGTGTGATCCCTCCAGCTGTGTTATTTTGGCTTAGGGTTGTCTTGGCAATGCAGGCTCTTTATTGGTTCCATATGAACTTTAAAGTCGCTTTTTTGTCCAATTCTGTGAAGAAAGTCATTGTTAGCTTAATGGGGATGGCATTGAATCTATAAATTTCCTTGGGCAGTATGGCCATTTTCACGATATTGATTCTTCCTATCTATTAGTATGAAATGTTCTTCCATTTGTTTGTGTCCTCTTTTATTTCACTGAGCAGTGGTTTGTAGTTCTCCTTGAAGAGGTCCTTCACATCCCTTGTAAGTTGGATTCCTAGGTATTTTATTCTCTTTGAAGCAATTGTGAATGGAAGTTTACTCATGATTTGGCTCTCTGTTTGTCTGTTATTGGTGTATAAGAATGCTTGTGAATTTTGCACATTGATTTTGTATCCTGAGATTTTGCTGAAGTTGCTTATCAGCTTAAGGAGGTTTTGGGCTGAGATGATGTGGTTTTCTAAATATACAAACATGTTATCTGCAAACAGGGACAATTTGACGTCTTCTCTTCCTAATTGAATATCCTGTATTTCTTTATGTTGCCTGATTGCCCTGGCCAGAACTTCCAACACTTTGTTGAATAGGAGTGATGAGAGAGGGCATCCCTGTCTTGTGCCAGTTTTCAAGGGGAATGTTTCCAGTTTTTGCCCATTCAGTATGATATTGGCTGTGGGTTTGTCATAAATAGCTCTTATTATTTTGAGATATGTCTCATCAATACCAAATTTATTGAGAGTTTTTAGCATGAAGGAGTGTTGAATTTTGTCAAAGGACTTTTCTACATCTAGTGAGATAATCATGTGGTTTTTGTCTTTAGTTCTGTTTATGCTGGATTACGTTTATTGATTTGCATATGTTGAACCCACCTCGCATCCCAGGGATGAAGCTCTCCTGATCATGGTGGATAAGCTTTTCGATGTGCTGCTGGATTTGGTTTGCCAGTATTTTATTGAGGATTTTTGCATCGATGTTCATCATGGATATTGGTCTAAAGTTCTCTTTTTTTTGTTGTGTCTCTGCCAGGCTTTTATATCAGGATGATGTTGGCCTCATAAAATGAGTTAGGGAGGATTCCCTCTTTTTCTATTGATTGGAATAGTTTCAGAAGGAATGGTACCAGCTCCTCCTTTTACCTATGGTAGAATTCTACTGTGAATCCATCTGGTCCTGGACTTTTTTGGTTGGTAGGCTATTAATTATTGCCTCAATTTCAGAGCCTGTTCTTGGTCTATTCAGGGATTCAACTTCTTCCTGATTTAGTCTTGGGAGAGTATATGTGTCCAGGAATTTATCCATTTCTTCTAGGTTTTCTAGTTAATTTGTGTAGAGGTGTTTATAGCATTCTCCGATGGTAGTCTGTATTTCTGTGGGGTTGATGGTGATATCCCCTTTATAATTTTTTATTGTGCCTATTTGATTCTTCTCTCTTTTCTTCTTTATTAGTCTTGCTAGTGGTCTATCAATTTTGTTGATCTTTTCAAAAACCAGCTCCTGGATTCAGTGATTTTGTGAAGGGTTTTTTATGTCTCTATCTCCTTTAGCTCTGCTCTGATCTTAGTTATTTCTTGCCTTCTGCTAGCTTTTGAATGTGTTTGCTCTTGCTTCTCTAGTTCTTTTAATTGTGATGGTAGGGTGTCAATTTTAGATCTTTCCTGTTTTCTCTTGTGGGCATTTAGTGCTATAAATTTCCCTCTACACACTGCTTTAAGTATGTCCCAGAGATTCTGGTATGTTGTATCTTTCTTCTCATTGGTTTCAAAGAACATCTTCATTTCTACCTTCATTTCGTTATGTACCCAGTAGTCATTCAGGAGCAGGTTGTTCAGTTTCCATGTAGTTGAGTGATTTTGATTGAGTTTCTTAATCCTGAGTTCCAGTTTGTTTGCACTGTGGTCTGATATATGATTTGTTATAATATCTGTTCTTTTACATTTGCTGAGGAGTGCTTTAATTCCAACTATATGGTCAATTTTGGAATAAGTGTGATGTGGTGTTGAGAAGAATGTATATTCTGTTGATTTGGGGTGGAGAGTTCTGTAGATGTGTATTAGGTCCACTTGTTGCAGAGTTGAGTTCAAATTCTGGATATCATCATTAACTTTCTGTCTCGTTGATCTGTCTAATGTTGCCAGTTGGAAGTTAAAGTCTCCCGTTATTATTGTGTGGGAGTCTAAGTCTCTTCATAAGTCTCTAAGGACTTGCTTTATGAATGTGGGTGCTCCTGTATTGTGTGCATATATATTTAGGATAGTTAGCTCTTCTTGTTGAATTGATCCCTTTACCATTATGTAATGGCCTTCTTTGTCTCTTTTGATCTTTGTTGATTTAAAGTCTGTTTTATCAGAGACTTAGATTGCAACCTCTGCCTTTTTTTTGTTTTGCATTTGCTTGGTAGACCTTCCTCCATCCCTGTATTTTGAGCCTATATGTGTCTCTGCACAAGAGATGTGTCTCCTGAATATAGCACACTCATGTGTCCAATTTATCCAATTTGCCAGTCTGTGTCTTTTAATTGGAGCATTTATCCCATTTACACTTAAGGTTAATATTGTTATATATGAAATTGATCCTGTCATTATGATGTGAGCTGGTTATTTTGTTCATTAGTTGATACAGTTTCTTCCTAGCCTCGATGGTCTTTACCTTTTGGCATGTTTTCACAGTGGCTGGTATCGTTTGTTCCTTTCCATGTTTAGTGCTTCCTTGAGGAGCTCTTGTATGGCAGGTCTGGTGGTGACAAAATCTCTCAGCATTTGCTTGTCTGTAAAGGATTTTATTTCTTCTTCACTTATCAAACTTAGTTTGACTGGATATGAAATTCTGGGTTGAAAATTCTTTTCTTTAAAAATGTTGAATATTGGCTCCCACTCTATTCTGGCTTGTAGAGTTTCTGTAGGGAGATCTGCTATTAGTCTGATGGGCTTCCCTTTGTGGGTAACCCGACCTTTCTCTCTGGCTCCACTTAACATTTTTTCCTTCATTTCACCCTTGGTGAATCTGACAATTATGTGTCTTGGAGTTACTCTTCTCGAGGAGTATCTTTGTGGCCTTCTCTGTATGTCCTGAATTTGAATGTTGGCCTGTCTTGCTAGGTTGGGGCAAGTCTCCTGAATAATATCCTTGAGAGTGTTTTCCAGCTTGGTTCCATTCTCCGTGTCACTTTCAGGTACACCAATCCAATATAGACTTAGTCTTTTCACATAATCCCACATTTCTTGAAGGATTTATTCTTTTCTTTTTACTCTTTTTTCTCTAAACTTTTCTTCTCACTTCATTTCATTCATTTGATCTTCAGTCACTGTTACCCTTTCTTCCACTTGATCGAGTCGGTTACTGAAACTTGTGTATTTGTCACGTAGTTCTCCTGTCATGGTTTTCAGCTCTATCAGGTCATTTAAGGACTTCTCTAAATTGGTTTAGCTAGCCATTCATCAAATCTTTTTTCAAGGTTTTTAGCTTCTTTGTGATGGATTCGAACTTCCTCCTTTAGCTTGGAGAAGTTTGATTATCTGAAGCCTTCTTCTCTGAACTCATCAAAGTCATTCTCTGTCCTGCTTTGTTCCATTGCTGGTGAGGAACTGCATTCCTTTGGAGGGGGAGGGGCACTGATTTTCAGAATTTTCAGCTTTTCTGCCCTGCTTTTTCCCCATCTTTGTGGTTTTATCTACCTTTGGTCTTTGTTGATGGTGATGTACAGATGGGGTTTTGGTGTGGGTGTTCTTTCTGTTTGTTAGTTTTCCTTGTAACAGTCAGGACCCTCAGCTGCCGGTCTGTTGGAGTTTGCTGGATGTCCATTCCAGACCCTGCTTGCCTGTGTATCAGCAGCAGAGGCTGCAGAATAGTGAATATTGCTGAACAGCAAATATTGCTGCGTGATCGTTCCTCTGGAAGCTTCCTCTCAGAGGGGTTCCCAGCCCTGAGTTGTCGATGTCAGTCTGCCCCAGGTTGGGGGTGTCTCCCAGTTAGGTTACTCGGGGGTCAGGGACCCATTTGAGCAGACAGTCTGTCCGTTCTCAGATTTCAAACTCTGTCCTGGGAGAACTACTACTCTCTTCAAAGCTGTCAGACTGGGACGTTTAAATCTGCAGAAGTTTCTGCTGCCTTTTGTTTGGCTATGCCCTGTCCCCAGGTGGAGGTGGAGGTGGAGTCTACAGAGGCAGGCATGCCTCCTTGAGCTGTGGTGGGCTCCACCCAGTTCAAGCTTCCTGGCCGCTTTGTTTACTTACTTAAGTCTCAGTCATTGTGGGCATCCCTCTCCCAGCCTTGCTACAGCCTTTCAGTTAGATCTCAGACTGCTGTGCTGGCAATGAGGAAGGCTCTGTGGGTGTGGGACCCTCTGAGCCAGGCGTGGGATATAATTTCCTAGTGTGCTGTTTGCTAAGACCCTTGGTAAAGTGCAATATTAGGGTTGGAGTGACCCAATTTTCCAGATGCTGTGTGTCACGGTTTCCCTTGACTAGGAAAGGGAATTCTCTTTCCCCTTGTGCTTCCCAAGTGAGGCAATGCCTCACCCTGCTTAGGCTCTCACTCCTTTGACTGCACCCACTGCCCTGCACCCACTGTCCAACACGACCCAGTGAGATGAACCCGGTACTTCAGTTGGAAATGCAGAAATCACCTGTCTTCTGTGTTCCTCACACTGGGAGCTGGAGGCTGGAGCTGTTCTTATTCGGCCATCTTGAACTCAGCCTCTGTGCTCTGTTTTGTATGGATGGTAGTCTAAAACATAACTGTTAGATCACTTAGAATTTAGCAGTACATAAGTCAATACAATTATGTAGCTCAGTATTGGCCTTGCTTGAAGAAGAATCTTTACTAATATACAGTGGCATAAAAGTCTGGATTCTGAGAAACATGGCTCCAAGTCTCAGTCCATTAAATACTTGATTATATCTCATTTAATTCCTTCAGTTGATTTAGAAACCTAAACAGAAGAATAGAAATGTCAATAATATCCATTGCCTTCACATCTCACTCCTAATCTGCTTTCTCTTTATCCCTCTTTCCAAAGATGATCAGGTGGTATGGTAAAATTTCAGAAGTGATGAAATTCAGAAAATAAAATTTAAAAACTGTAAAAATGTAGGCATATTGTATATATATATAAAAATGTAGTAGAGATGGTACAACCTATGTAAAATTGTCAATATGTAATAATTTGGCCATAATCTATATTTTAAGTCTGGAAAAAAATATAATTTTTTAAAATGAACAAATTAGGTCTATTTAAGTTTTTAAAAATGTTTTTAATTAAACTTTTTTACTTTGGGATAATTGTGATTGACACACATTTGTAAGATATAATACAGTGATCTAACATAGTCTTTAACCAATTTCCCCCAGGGTAATGTCATGCAGAACTATAGTAGAATGTCAGCCAGTATATTGGCATTGATAAAGCCAGTATAGAAAACATTCCTACCACCACAGGGATCCCTCCTTTTGTCCTTTAATAGTCACAAACATTTTCCTTCCACCCCCAGCTCTCTCCTTAAACCCTGGCAATCACTATTCTGTTCTCGATTTCTGTAATTGTATAATTTCAAAAACAGTATATAAATGGAATTATACAGTGTGTAAACTTTTAGGATTTGCTTTTTTCACTTAGCATAATTTTCTGAAGATTTATCTCGGTTATTACTGTATCAATAGTTTGTTCCATTTATTTGTTGAGTAATAGTCTACAGATGACATTAAATTTTGTTTTTCCAGTTTTTTTTTTTTTTTTTTTTTCACTTTTACAAATAAAACTACCATAAAGGTTTGTGTACAGGTTGTTTTGTGAATACAGATCTTCATTTCTCTGGATTTGAATGCCCAGGAGTACAATTTCTACATCATATGATAGTTGCATGGTTAGTTTTTTAAGAAACTGGCAAACTCTTTTACAGAGTGACTGTACCTGTTTACTTGCCTACCAGAAATGTATGACTGATCTAAATTCTTGCATCCTCATCAGTCATTGGCATTGTCACTGTTTTTTTATTTTTATTTTTAAACTTTTATTTTAGGTTCAAGAGTACACTTGCAGGTTTGTTGTGTAGGTAAATTCATATCACAGGGGATTGCTGTGCAGATTATTTTGTCACCCAAGTACTAAGCCCAGTACCAAGTACTTATTTTTTCTGATCTTCTCCTTCCTCCCACCCTCAAGTAGTCCCCAGTGTGTTTTGCTCCCCTTTTGTGTCCATCGCTTCTCATTATTTATCTCCCATTTATAAGTGAGAACATGCAATATTTGGTTTTCTGTCCCTGCGTTAGTTTGCTAAGGATAATGGTCTCCAGCACCATCCATGTTCCCATAAAGACATGATTTCATTCTTTTTAATAGCTGGATGGTATTCCATTGTGTATATATACCATGTATTCCTTATCCAATCTGTCACTGATGAGCATTTAGGTTGATTTCATGTATTTGCTCTTGTGAATAGTGCTGCAATGAACATTTATGTGCATGTGCCATCATGGTGTAATGATTTAGATTCCTTTGGGTATATACACAACAATGAAATTTCTGGATCCAATAGTGGTTCTGGTTTTAGCTCTTTGAGGAATTGCCATCCTGCTTTCCACAATGGTTGAACTAATTTACACTCCCACCAACAGTGTATGAGTTCCCTTTACTTCACAACCTCGCCAGCATCTGTTGTTTTTTGACTTTTTATTAATAGCATTCTAATTGCTGTGAGATAGTATCTCATGGTGGTTTTGATTTGCATTTTTCTAATAATCTGTGGTATTGAGTTTTTCTTCATATGCTTGTTGGTCATGTGTATGTCTTCTTTTGAAAAGTGTCTGTTTATGTGTTTTGCCCACTTTTAAATGGTGCTACCATAATAGACCCATAGACAAATGGAACAGAATAGAGAGCCTGAAAATAAGGCCACACCCTTGAAACCATCTGATCTTTGGCAAAGCTGACAAAAGCAAGCAATGAGGAAAGGACTCCCTAGTCAATAAATGGTGCTGGGAAAACTGGCTAGGCATATGAAGAAGATTGAAACCAGACCCCTCACCATATACAAAAATCAACACAAGATGGATTAAAACTTAAATGGAAAATCCAAAACTATAAAAATCCTGGAAGACAACCTAGGCATTACTATTCTGGACATAGGAACAGGAAAAGATTTCATGACAAAGATGCCAAGTGCAATTGCAACGAATTCAAAAATTGACAAATGGGATCTAATTAAACTTAAGAGCTTGTGCACAGCAAAAGAAACTATCTACAGAGGAAAGTTCTTTGGCACAGCAAAAGAAACTATCTACAGAGAACCTACAGCAAGAAATATTTGCAAGCTATGCCCCTGTCAAAGTTCTAATATACAGCATCTATAAGGAATGTAAACAAATTTAAAAGACGTTTTAAGTTTTAATCTTAAGTTTTTAACTTTGAATGAATTTTAAATTTATAGCTGAATCCAAACGTGGAATTATCTTAAAAACATTTTATATTTAAAAATTAAGATCATTATGGCAAAATATACATATATATATCAAAGAATAATTTGTCTGTGTATATATGGATAAAAGCATGTATTTCTAGTCTATGAATTGAAAGAAGATACATTATTAGTATTGGTTATGGTGATATCTTAGAGAGTTAAGCTGTTAATATGTGTGATCTTTAGCTCCATATTTATTTCAGCATGTTTCCTGGATGATAAGTAAAACGTACAAAAATGCAAAATGTAAAAACATAGATTGGAAAATCAGAAGTTATAAATACTAAAAGGAGAATTAACCAAACAATTATTCAATCATCAAAATCTCTTATTTACATAGATAAAATTTCAATTTCAGTATTTTGGCTAAACTTTTTAAATGGATGGCTTTCCTAAAGATTTCAGATGGGAGGAAAGAGGAGGTGCTTTGATTGAACATGACAAACATCAATTAGAAGAATCTTATCACCATTTTAAATGTGAATTTTGGATACTCATCATTCAGGGAGTTCCACTTGGCCTATTCAAATAATCTCTTCATTTTCCTGAGTCCTTTCTTTCTTTATTATCTTTTATCACACCCATTCCTCTCTCAAGCAGCAAACAAATTTTCATCCTCCTCTTTTTACACAGAATAGCTTATGTCCTCCTTACTAAAACCATGGTACCAGAAAACTTTTACCACTTGGGGGTTGTGTCTTCCATTCTAAGTATTCATCAAGGAATTTTACTATATATACAGTATGTTGCTTCAAGGGAAATGTAGGAATTTCCTGATTTGATAATAATTGTGTATGTGAGTAGTAATAAATGAATAAAAATCCTACAGTCACATGCTTTTACGGATAGTTATATGAATCTAAGTATTCATTTCAGAAACTAATCAAATAAAAAAAAAACACAAAGCGAAAATGAGATTTAATCAGGTAAAAAGTGTTGAGTAGAAAAGGGACATATATGAAACAAACTGGCTGACTCAGCCTCCATCATCAAAAGTGATTCTTACTTGTATTCTTGCTTATTTTTAATTCTCTGAGCACATTTGTTTTAATCAATCAGTTTCTAGGAAGGCCAAAACTATGAGTAGCAAAACAAGAGCTTTCATGCAAGAGGATTTGGTTGGAAGCTCAAATAGCTCTGTTTAAATGCTAAAACCATTTCACCTGTAGGAAGAAAGAATCGCTCACAAACCTTAACTACAATGACATGTCAACCCCTGACATTTATTTTCTTTTGAAAAGACAAAAGAAAATGAAACAAAAGAAATGTCTTCTAGTTCCAAATATGTAATTAATCATCCAGATATTCTTTTGATCACCCAAATAACTGAGCTATTTTCTTTTCATCTTTAACTGTTCACTTCACATTGCTGTCACCTAGAAAACTTGGCATTCAGATACACTTAATGATATTTTGTACTTTCCTTTGACATCTGTTTTATTTATAAATTGTGCTTTATATTTTTAACCTTCAGCGATCAAGTGTATTTGAAAACAAAATGACCTGAATATGTGAAGAAAACAGTAATTCAGGTCAGAGTCAGTCAGAGCTACATAGTGTGGATGAGAGCTATTACTGGGGGCCATACACTTGCTACTCAGTCTTGCTCCCTGAATCCCCAATTTCATATGCTCGAGAGATTTCAGGAGGCCTTGGGATTATCAGGAAATTGTTTATCAAACTGGTTTCACAAAAGACCATACAGATACATTCAATTTGTCTTTAAACACCACCTAGGATTCCCTTCTACCAGCATACTTACTTTGGATGCTTGTTGGACTTTGGGAATTTTTTCCTACCCCACTCCACTGCCCCTTTAAGTCTGAGTTTATGTTCTTTTCTACATTCCAACACTGGTTAGAGGTGGTGAGAACTTGGTATGGGTCATTCGATTCATAATTCCCTGAGTGATAACCATGTTTCATATATGTTTCTATATGTGATATATGCTGGTATCTGCCATAAAAAATATATAAAATGAAACTGTATTTGAAAAGTCATATAATAAACATTACTAATTGAAATTGAACACTTGTTTTTGTATAGTACAAGAAGAGCACCCCATACTTCCATTTATGTTCCAAAGTTTTGTAGTTTGTACATTTAACACATCAATAGCAGCACCTCATCTTCAAATATCTTCTTGAAGTCTTTCTTTAGATACAACATTCTGTTGTCTCAGAGATAAAGGACTGCTTACTGTTCACATATGAAAAGTATATATTTATATGTTTATTCATTCATGGACTCTCAATAAACACTTGACTGTTTCTCATGTGCAGATAAGTGTGGATGATAAGACTATGCTTCTGAGGAGTAGTTGTATCTTGTCACTCACTGTGCTCAGAGCCTGAGAGACTGAAAAGTGGTCAAAGCTCTCATTATACGCTGCATGGATAAGTGAACAAGTGATTGAATCAATATGACTCCTGTCTTCAAGAGTAACATAATAGCAGTAAAACAGTAAAATATGTCACTACAAAAAAAAGTCATAAGGGAAAAGGGACAAAATAAGAAGTGCCAAATTAGTTGTGCTGCATTATTGGTTGGGAACTTGGAGTCCTTGTCACCCTTTTCAAAAAGAATCTTTGAGTTTTCTGTCCTCTGTGGTTCTGTGTTAGAGTCTGTCAGTGAAGCACTTGTTCAGTTTGGAAGGCAGAATAGAAGGAGCAGCCATAATTCTGGCAGCTTCAGGCATATCTATGGCAAGCTCCTTGAATCATTCACTTCAGTACTCTAAGTAGCTGAGATAGCAAGATGGTGCTTCTTAAGAATCACTTCTGTTGGCATTGCAGACTGAAATAATTTGTGGTAGCCCCTCAGGAGTTGTGAAATTCACAGTGACTTCTGGGCAAGCTTTTGAAACCCACCAGATGCAGCTGAGATACCTGACCTTCAATTCTCCATCACTTCCATGATACATTCAATTTTTTTGATAGACTAAATTAAATTTGGCTTAAGTCTGCCTCTGTACATAGCAAACTGTACCCTAACCTAATATGTAAGCAAACTGCAACTTGAGAGTGCATTTTTGTAACAAGTAACAAAATCTAGGCCAACCATAGCATCTTATCTTTAAGTCAATCACAGGCTGAAAACTACTCAGACATGTTCAGATAAGGCAAATGTTGAGCTGTAACCAATCAGGCTATTTTTTATGTCACTTCCTTTTCTGTCGATAAATATTGCCTGTCTGTATTGCTGGATGAGGGTCTCTGATCCTTTAATGGTTTAGAGAGCTTCCTGATTCATGAATTGTATCTCTGCTCAAATAACTTGGCTAATTTTTTAAAGTTTTTCTTTTAATACTCCTAATTCCTGGAATTGAACTCTTTCTTACCTGTGGCTTGTCTTTTCCTGATCAAATCCTGACTAATACACCAGAGTTCCAAGAAATGATATCAAAGTAAATAATTTTGTATGTGGTATGAAGTTTACAGTACCCTTAGCAAAGCTAAGTGGTTCACTGGACAGGTACAAATTTCAGGGAAAACACATTTTTAATGTTGTACTAAATCTTTTATCCTGGCTGAACGTACATATCCATTCTCTCATCCACTAGAATGAAATAGAATGTTCTTGTCATTCTCAAGTCATAAAAATGTTCTGAAGTAAATTTATCCTCTACAGTGTTAATTCATTAATATTTATGTCCAACTCAGTATTATAATCAAAATACAAACCCCACTCAAAATCAAGTTCCCCCTTCTATAGCTCAGGCCCCCTACAGAGAAGAAGACAATACTAGGAAAAAATGCTTAGCTGGATTATTTTATTTTTGTTTACCTAGTGTTACCTGATCTCTGGCTCTTCTATAGTTGGTGATAGTAGAAAAACAATTAATGTGACAGAAAAATCTTACTTTACAGACATAAATCTAAAATGTGTTTCTGTCACATTTGTGATGAGTCAAAGTTGACTCATAGGAGCATTTTCGTGGAGTCTTAAGGAATATCCCCTCCTCCATTAGGGAATTTCACCAGCAGTTCTCAAAATGGGTTGAGAACACCCTAGCCAGATGACAACCTCCACAGAGAAGTTTACAGATACTCTTTGATAGGGTCCCATTAACCCTGCAAGTGTACCTCTTAGCCAGGATCTAGGGCAGCCCAAATTTTTTTCTCCTCCTTTCTCTCTGTCCTACTGTGTCCAGAAGAATCACATAATGTTGAACCATGCTTCTGTTGGAAGTACAGTTTCTTGCTAAGTTCAACCCCCTTTTCATTTTGCATATGGTAGTAGTTTCAGTCACTCTTTCTTATCCTTTATATTTCTAGGATATCCAGCCTTTTATAAAATTTCCAGCAGATGGGAAACACAGTGAATGTTTTTTGACATCCCTTCCTCCCCAGTTTAGCTTACTATGGGGATGGAACACCACCCCTCCTTCATAGTTTAAGGGACTCACAGAACACAGACAATACTCTCCAAAGATATTCTTCAAGTTTCAAACTCCTGTTGTCTCTCTGATCTTAAACTTTTCACATCCTCCAATTGCTGGGTAGATAAGGATCACAAAACTTGTTTATAGCCACCTTTTTCCAGAGCCTTCAAAGGTGATTGAGTGCCTTCCTCTGGTTTTGAAAGACAATTGACAGCTATTTTGAGGGATCTCAGCTAAAAATGAGGTACACAAAGTCACGGGTACCTATAAAGGTATTTAAAAGCCCACTAGGATTTCTTTCCTCTTTACCTCTTTACCAAGGAAAATGTGTTTTCTCCTCTTCATTCAGCATTTATGCTTCTGCATGGATTGTGTATCCTCAAATTAGGAGCAGGCAAATCTCTATGTCAAAGATTTACAAAGACTTACACAAAACAATCTAAAGTCCTCTCCTTTTTTCCTCAAGAAACTCCCAGCATCACTCATGTCAAAGCATTTTATTGATGGATGTTGGCCACTCATCATCGCTCTCAGGTGCTGTTCACCTGGTCTTTTCTATTCTTCTGAAGGTGAGCCACTCTTTCTCATCTCCTGGAGGATGAGAGCATTTTCCTTAGCCTTGTCCTACTACTACTATTGCTCACTCAAGCACCTACCCAGCCTCATAGCCTCTTACCACAGCAACCTTCCTAGAGGCTCTGAATTCAGGATTTAATAACTAAAGTACACGTGCTTCAGTTCTCTAGCTGCTTCTGGTTTTATTTTCTCCCCAGTAAAATTTGTTCTTATTTACTGTATTAGTTCATTCTCACACTGCTAAAAAAAGACATACCCGAGACTGGGTGATTTATAAAGGAAAGAGGTTTAATTGATTCACAATTCAATGCCTGGGAAGGCCTCAGGAAACTTACGATCATGGCAAAAAGGGAAGCAAACACGTCTTTCTTCACATGGCAGCAGCAAGGTGAAGAATGAGTTTCCTGAGAAGGTGTAAGCCCCTTATAAAACTGTCAGAACTCATGAGAACTTACTATCACAAGAACAGGATGGGAGAAACTGCTCACATGTTTCAATTATCTCTACCTGTTCCCTCCCACGACATGCGGAGATTATGTGAGCAACAATTCAAGATGAGATTTTGGTGGGGACGCAGCCACACCATGTCATCCCCATCTGGTCAGTAGCGACTTTAGGTCACATTTAAATGTGATTATCAACTAAAGACTATTTTAAAAGATAAAATATACTTTGTTGATAATTACGTAGTAAAGGGGGAAACTTAGCTTACAAGAGAGTTCTGCAGCAGTACACATACATATCATACATTTCAACTCACAGTATGAAATCAGACATATACTCAGAGTATGCATGAAAAAGCAGAAAATGTCATGAGCAGCATCCATTAAGATCCAGCCCGGGGCAGATTACATGACGGAGACCAGACATAGGAAAAAAGGGTACAGAAGGAATCTGCACTAGTCTGAAGGTTTTATTAGCAGGTAAGGTGTTTTGTGTTTGTTTTTACATCCAAAATCAACTGGGTCTATTTCTTAGACTGGATAGAGAATGAGAGAGAGGTTTAATAATTTCTTTAGGAATTTGTCACTTTGTTATGCTGACGGCATCAAAAATTTGGATAATGTTTTTAAGCTGTTAAACATCAGCTTTCCAGCACATATGGGAGATTATAAATAGCATGTAAACGTTTGAAATGAGGCCAGCCTTGTAGGACACTTTTGCGTCTTTGCTTCTGTTAATAAAATGGCTAGATTACAAAGAAAAGGTAAGTAACCTTTGGAGGACAAGTACATGAAACATAGGCAACATCAGCTGGAAAAGAGCAAAGGGCTAAATGTGCTTTGCCAAGAAAGTTATTTTCATGTTTGCCGCATAAAAGGAATTGAAAATTTAAGTAATAATGTGAGTTGGTTTAGAGATACTTTTCTGGAGAAGTTTTGAGGTGCTCCAATAATGTGTACAGTTCTATTATTAGAAGCACATGTGTGCTAGAGTGTACTAGTAAAAGTAATTTTTTTCTTAATTTTCTACTCTGAGAACCCTTTAAGTTTCAAAATGAGAAGTAATTAATCAGAGGCTTTCACATGCTTCACACTAACATGAGGATCTTTTCTCTTGGCAAGATAAATAGAAGGAAACATTCCTAACTGAGCTCTCTACTCTGACCTTGTTCTGCTACCTAGGCTTTTGTCTTGTTGTTCTCCAACAACTCTTGATGTTTTGAATCTTTTTTTGCCAATTGGAAAATTGTGCTGATTGTTATTCTTGTAGCTTAGTTACTGAAGTTTCACTTACTGCCAAACCATTTTTTTATTTTCTACCCTACCCAATTATTGCCATATATTTCTACTTTCCATAGGTATAGCTTTACTACCCACTGCCTATTGCTTATTTACCAAAATCTTCCCCAGATTCTCTCCTGGCAAACTATCCTACAGTGTACAGTTAGACATCCCTCAAGCTGTCTGCCTCTGTGCCAAGGCACACATCTGTTCTGGTACTCACTAGAAATCTGGGTGCCTGATTTCAGATGTCTTTCTAATTTGTGAGGTTCTAATCATAATTATTTGGCCCTGTCTGCTCATTACCAAACCCAGAATAACTATTCTTGTACTATATTACTTAGACCAGGATAACTCCAAATTAATGGCTTTCAAGATATGATAGTATATAATCTTATAAATGAATAAGTGAATATTTTTAATGTTTCTCCAATAAACCTGAAAGAGTGTTTTTTCACAGATATTTATGCTGTGCTAATATTAAGAGATACCTTTTACAAAGCATGACTTTGCCATCAACATTAATTGATATTTGCAATTACATATACGTATATACTTTTATATAGAGTTCCAGATAAGTTTTGATATTTAACCCTACATTTTTCTACAATTAAATTAAAAACATGTTTTTCTATGTTACTATGGAGCTAGATCTCATATCAAAGTAAATTATAAAGTTACTAAAATAGTTCAAACAAAAAAACAAATTTTATTAGACTAAACATCTATGAAACCATTTTAAGTTTCCATGTAATCACTTACAAATGTGAATATGTTTATTTCCCTTAGTGGTCTGCTGTAACAGAATCCAGGACTGTAACTGTGTAGAGAAAAGGGTTTAGAACTGGGGAGGTCTGCCATTCTAGGACTGACTCAGCTGCAGATGAAATATGTAATTTTAAGATGATTCATTATTTGTTTACCCATTACACAGCTGTGTTTGTAGGTAGAGTTAACTCACTCAATTTTGTGATTAAAAAAAATTAAAATGTTTTATTATTTTGAAAAATTTATTTAATTTTTATTTTAAGTTCAGGGGTACAAGTGCAGGTTTGTTACATGGGTAAACTTGTGTCATAGCAGTTTTTTTGTAGAGATTATTTCATCCTACAGGTATTAAGTCTGGTACCCCTTAATTACTTTTCCTAGTCCTCTCCCTCCTCTCACCTTCCACCCTGCAAAGAACGTCTAGTGTGTGTTGTTCCCTTCTACGTGTCCATGAGTTATCTTTGATCTTCAATATTTGATTTAGTGTTTAGAGATTCATTTATCAGCATGAAAAGTATAAATTCAGAATGTTTGATGTAAATATTATAAATTAATTACATCTTGGGTGACTTTTAAAAGCTGGAATTTAATTCACATATATGAATGGGAAAACTTAGTTAATATACAATAAAATTATATGGGAATTACTTAAAGTTAGACTATAAATGTAAATTACATTCTTATTAGCATATAAACCTTTCTTTATTGCTGTTCTCAAGATATTTGGATATTGCCATAAAGCATAGTTACAGCCAGAGTTAAGGTTTTGTTTTTTGTTTTTAATAACAACAGGATTCTTTCTTTTATGTTTTTGATGATTTTAAAAATGTATTAATTTCTTTAAAAAATTATATTAAGTGGAAATTTAGTAATTAACATCATCAGCATTGCCTAAAGATTTTGTTACAAACATAGTGACATATGTAGGTATGCATATACAAACAGACATATATGTATCTCATGCATCATGTACGTATCAATAAAAATTGATCAGCGTATTAATATCAACTTTTAAACTTTTTGACACTTGACAATGACATAAATTAGGGTCTATTTCAATTTAAAAATACCAAAGTGACTAAAGAAGAAAAATTGAGATCATAAGGTTTTAATAGTACTGACATTTAATAGGCATCCATAACAATTTTTTAGCAAAAAAAAAAATAAATAAATAAATAAATAACTTATTTAAAATTAGATATTTACAAATTAAATATATAATCATTATGATCCTTAAAGCCTTCCCATTTACTTACTTTTAAAAACAAATCTATAGGCTTAGTCAAGATATTTTCTTATTAATATAGAAAGTAAGGTTATATTTTCCTAATCAATTGAGAAGCACAAAATTATTCTTAATCTACATAAAATGTAAAAAATACTGTGTTTTTACCTATTACAAAATGCATAGTAAAAGTACATTATGCTCACGAATCAGTAGTTTACACAAGTTTGCTTTCAAATTTTATTTTTAAGGTACAAGTAACTGAACTACTAGTAGAAAATCAATAGCGGAAGTCATATCTTGAGCTATAAATTCTATAGACCTGTGTGGAAAATAAATTCAACAAAAAAATTATGACAGTAGAGAAAACTGGCGCAAATATAACTATAAGACAAAAGAGTCTTACACGTTTATAATGTGCAAGGCAAAATTCACGATACTCAGATATTTGTGATACTGCTTTGCTTTTGTGAATAGAAATTTCCACTCTTACGCTTTTCTTATTCACTTTCCCACTCTTTCACAAATTTCCACTCTTACCCTTTTCTACTTTTCCAGTCCTCCCACCTCTTTAATGCTGTCAATATGTCCTGGGTTTGAATTTCAAATTCTCTTCTCTCTGTAGCCCTTCCTTTGACAATTATGATGCTATATTAGTCAGGGTTAGGTGGAATCTGACTTAGTAAACAGTTGCTCACAGAATCCTGCTCGCAGCAGGAGTCCTGAAGAATCTGGTTTTTGCAAGAATACCCAGATAAAGGCAAAACTTTGACAAGAGAAAAGTAGCTGGTGATGTTATTACTCCCCTTATCACAGCTGGACACTGGTGGACATTGTAGTTGCTATTAATAATTTCTCAAACCTTACGCCTTTGTAGTGTTCCATTAAAATATAAAGTCTTCTGCAGGATGATTCAATTGGCCGTGCTTGGGTCAAAAGGCCATGGCCCAGCTGTCTAGAATAAATCAAAGGGAAGTGTTTGTTCTTTAAAATCAATGGGATCATGTAGTCCCCTAATTTTCAATCTGTTATTGTTTTCTCCCGCACCTCCTAATTAGCACTGAAATTCATCATCCTACACTGATAACTAATATCCTAGTGATTTCTATCTTCTGACATCTTGATATTCACTCATACTTGGTTTTACATATTTAATTAACATTTACCTGAGGCAGGTCTAGGGCACATAATAATAAATCATGATTACATAAATTATGTCCTGGCCAGAGAGAAGTTCACAATCAATAGAGGAGCTCAGACAACGAGCCATTCTCTTGTGTGATAAAATCTACTCTAATCAGAGACATGGTGTGATATCAATGCAGATGAAGAATGATTCAATGAAGGATGTATTAAAAGGCATTGTAATTATTCCTACACTATTGACCCCCTCCTTGACCTCACTGCCTCTGGTCCATTCATGCTACACTTTATTGTAAGAATGTTCTTTCCATAGTAAAGCAGCAGTCATACTACTTTCTGCTGTAAGATCTTAATTGTTCCTGTTTTACAAAGATAGAATGAAATCTATAGTTTTATCATTAGATCTAAGATTGGGCCACCATTGACCATTATAATTTTTCTTCATGTTAATCAAAATTCTTTTCCTCCAGGCCAGGCACAACAAAATTTTACACTAATTATAGCATTTAATGAGTTAATACATTTACTCACATTTTGCACTCTATAACATATCTCTCTTAATTGTTACTGTAAAAATTCTATAAATATTGATACTTCAAATATTTCTGATGATTTAAAGTCATTCTTGCTTGCCTTGACATGAGGAATTTTCTTAGTGTTATCCATTAGCCACCCATTATCCATTACCCATTTAGCACTTAATCATTTGTTGTAGGGACAGTGAAATATTTTCTTTCTATTTCCTGTTCAATGTCTCGTGCAGTTAATAGATACTAGAAGTTTATAGGTCTCAGAATTCAAAAGTAAATTAATACCTTTCTCTCTGCTTAACATACTAGTTTATCATTTCATATTTTTTCATAGAATGTCAGTTTAAAGTGTAAAAGTAAACTATCCAATGAACAGGAACAGGGTTTTTGGATAAGAGAAAAATAGTATGTTTAACAATGACACTTTTGCCAATTTATAATTTTGTGAGTAGAGGACACAGCATCTCACATATAGCTAGTCCATTTTTAATTTAATTATGTAATCTTTTATGAATTTTAAATTACCTGTCATGAAAATGTCTACCTAGCTATTTTATAATTAAATTAAATTGAATTACCTGACAGGTTTAAGATTTATAAGAACCCTCTAGTAAATCTATTTCAAAGTTTTTATATAGAAGTATAAGTAAAAAAAAGTGTACTATGTATGGATACTTGGGTCAGTCCTACTTAAGTTTCTTTTTTTCTTTTTTTTTTCCTTTAAGTCAAATCAATGCAACACAGTACTAGGAGTTATATATTCATTGCTTTTTTAAGCTGTCTTTATTTTTCAGAAAAAAAATAAAATAAAATTAATGTGCAAGTATAAAGATGAAGAGTACATAAAAAGGAGTGTTTTATTATTATTATTTTTTTTAGAATCATCTTACACCTGACTTTGGAAAATGTTGAATACTAAAAACCATTGTGTTCTAAAAAATTATACAGGCTGTAAATTTAAGCCGTACGCATTTCTTTACTTCTGTGTTTACTATTTCCTCTAGGAAAATCACCTACACTTTGTTTTCTTATCTTTTAATCTCTTCAATTATTTTTTCTTCCTATTATGAGGTGTCATATCTTTCATTTTTTTCTTTACCTTTTTTTTCCACTTTCCTCAAATAACGAAGACCAATTTTATTGTAATCTTCAACTCTGTCTCTTTCCCAAGACTGATTTCTTCTTCTCTCTTTCTTAACCTCTTCTTCCTTCCTCACCGCAATCCATGGAAGTATAGATGGCTCTGTCCCCCTTCCCCTGGACCATCAGGGTACAGGACTTTCTCTGATGAAGATTACCATCTTCATTGTCAAAATAAGTGCTGTTTCCTCATCCTCATTTAGCTTAACCCTACTGCAGTATTTATTGCCTACCTATGAAATACATTGCCTATTTTGGCTGGTACTATTCTTTCCACATCTCCTCCTGTCTCTTTGAACATGATTTGTTGGTGATGCTTTGCGGTGATGCTTCTCTTCTCCTACATAATAAAATATATTCTAACTCTAGAATTTTATTATAAATACAGGTCTTTATTAACCAGTGGAACCCAACTCTGGATAATTTATTAAATGCACAAACATATCACATGTACACGTGTATGTATGTGTATATGTTTGTATATATGCATATATGTATGTGTGCATAAATGTGTATGTATACACATGCATATATAATTAAAAGGAATATTTATCAGAAGGATATTGAGGGAAAAAGCTGAAGAGGTTGCAGAAAGGACAAGTTACGGAAAAGTCGAGAACAATTAGCAAGAACTGTTGATGGTCTTTTCGGATACTGCCATTTCCATGAGCCTCTTCCAAATATTTCTTAATTTATATGTTCTTTACCTAAAGATGCACATTTTAGGAAGCTAACATCTGATTTTCAAAGCTAAGGTCAAGAGAGGCGACACATTTTAACACCCCCCAAAATTTAGTATCTAATGGCTAAATTACACAAACAAAATTCAGATGTTTTTAAGAGAAAAAGAGAAGTAGACACTGGATAGGCAGGAATAGCAGTCATCCACGGTATGTGCCTTTCTTTGTTCTCTCAGAAAACACCCTATCTCTGAGAGGATATACAGAAGGATTAAAGTCAGGGAGATTAACTGAAGCAGTGTTCATGTCCTGGAGTCACTGGGACCCAGAGTCATGTACATCCTTCTATCTCTACCCAGTGACACAACACAAATGTTGCTAAACCACACAACAATAGTATCATAATGGACATTCAATTATTAGGTACTACAGTAAATGCATTAAATTGAAGCCTCAAGAACACAGTTTATTTCCCAGATCTTTTTGATTGTATATTGCTCCTTGTCCTAAATCATCTTGTGATTTCCTCCTAAGGGACATATTAACAGATAAATAAGAAAGCAAACAAACTATTTTTAATATAATGAATTTCTCCATTTGGATCATATATTCAACTTATATAAATATAAATATAAACATATATATCATATATATGGAGAGAAAGAGTTGTGGTGGCCTTCTCTTTAGGGTCAACTACATTGCAATCTTAACTGGATGAAGCAAATAGTGTTATATAAATAATTATATAGCATCAGGAGATATTCCTAATCTAAATGACGAGTTAATGGGTGCAGCACACCAACATGGCACATGTATACATATGTAACAAACCTGCACGTTGTGCACATGTACCCTAGAACTTAAAGTATAATGATAATAAAAAAAGAAATCTTTGTTTACTATATAATATAGTTCAGAGCTTTCAAATCAACCACAAATTTCTCCCATCTTTGCTATTCAGAATTAGGAAAGGGCATAGGAGGAGAGAAGGACAGAACAGATGAAGCTGAAGCTCCACCCAAGGAAGGATGGGGTCTGGATCTCTTAACTGTGGCACCAGGTGGGAAACCAAGTGCCTGTTGGGATACAAAGACTATCAACTCTGTGGAATTGTCTCAGTCATTACCGGAGAGGAACAGTGCAGGTTCTAACATATTCTAGAAATAATCTTTACTGGTTTCTTTCCACTAACACATATGTGAGAGATACACAGATTCTCTAACTACATGACTAAGGAAAAATTGAAAATCTCATTACTTTTCCACTGGATTTTACCAAGTAGTTGACCAATATTTTGGGATTATGCAAGTGTACATATTTAAATTTTAAATATAATTTATGATTTTAAAACAAAATGTATAGCAATTCATTTTTTGTGTAGTGCACTGATAGTCAACTTTTTAAATCAGGTTTTATACAGAGGTATTTTTGATTTTTAAAGATAACTGTTTTTAATAAAGTCTGCATTTTTATGTATTGTATAATTTCTTGATGTATCTTTATCTTCTTAAAGGAGAAGTTAAATGAATTTATTAATAATTTCTTACAATTTTAAAGAGCTGCATATATCATATAAGAAAATTTTTTTAGCATGGCATTAAATAAAAAACAATGTGGGATAGTATTAAAAGATTTTAGAGAAAGAATTAAAAAAATTTCAGCATTTTTGCTCATAATTTTAATCTTTCATATTACTTCATTATAAATGTTCATGATAAAGTACATTTTCATTAATATTTCCAAAAGCAATATAGCTCCTGAAAGTTAATTAGAACATTTACCCCAAAAATATCCTGTCCATGAAATTTCATTCAGATATTGTATCATTTTATGAAGAGATTGATTCCCAATATTTATTGTAAGAAATAATGCCCTCATGGGAAATTATTTCCAGTGGGAGAAAGGAATTAACAAACAACTATTTTCATGAATTGGCTTTGTTCTTGCTTATGTTGCTCCAAAGTAGCACTAACAAAAGTTTGCAATTATATTTTTCTTTTCCTTTCTATACTGCACATTATTGAAAATATCACACACATAATTGTTGCCATTCTAAAACAGAACAAAAGCCATCTGTTCATGATTATTTTGCATGATAGAGAGTTGCTCCTGAGAAAGACTCAGGCCCCTTGATATATATAAATGAAAAATACTCTTTCACTACAGGGAAAGTACCACACACCACACCATATCCATTAGTGTGTGCCCTGTAGAATTGAAATTGATTATTATTTTAATGTAGCCATGACGGCAGTCTCAATATTTCCTAGCCACATCAGTTCCATTGAATACATTTGAAGTTTGTTCTCACAAAGGCCATGAGCAAAGGAAGAACTAAGGACAATTACATGACAGACTTTAAGGAATATATAATTTCAAAGATGAAATGGTGGAGTAGGTGCAGGGAATTCTGTCAGTAGCCACAGAGAGCTTTAGGAATCTGCAACCTCAGACTACATGTCAAGAGATCATCTACTACACTGTCAGGCAGACAAGTCATAAAGAAGCAATTGCTACCAGGATAACATTCGACTGTTTCAGCAAATACCGTGCCTTCAAACTTTACACAGCCTGGAAAGCATTTTTAAATCTAAAATTTAAAGATGAAGGAATAAGCATAATGCCTTTTAAAGGTATTAAAATAGGGAGCTTGCCACAGCTCTGTGTTTGTAAAATTGTAATTTTTGTGATTTAAAATTAAAATTTAAAACTAACATTTTCTTCTTTCAAAATATGTGAACGAAAAGTTTCAGACTCTTTTAGTATGAGGAAGTAGAGATAATTTACATAATAGACACAGGAGACATAATATTTTGTTGATCTATTTAACAAAATTAGCAAAAATCTGCCTAAAGAATAACCCAGAAAAAGATACTAGCTCTGGCTAAAAGCATAAAAATAAGCAACTGAGGTCACAGTCTTGAACGTAATGATACAGTAAGGAAATTATCTCCCTTTCTTTGAAGACCAGTTTGAATCATGCTAAAACTGATGAGACCAAAGGTTGCGAGAGAGCTTAAGTAACAACTGGCAAGTGATACTTAACACTAGTGATCACTTAGGCTTTAATGTACTGTAATGTAATTCACATAAACAAAAGGTCTTTGGAGTGCTCAATAATTTTTAAGAGCATAAGAGAGTCCTAAGACCAACAAGATTGAAAACCACTAGAAGCCTAAGATAACAAATACAACAGACACTTGAGTCCAAACCCAATAATAATAATAATAATAATAATAATAATAATAATAATAATACTTAGAAAAGCGGAACTCATGTCAGTCATGTGGATATCATTTCTCCTTAGTCACATGATCTTAGGGCTTGAAGAAAAATTAGAGCTTGTTCTTAATTCATTTTCAGGTTGGGGAAACAGACCCAGAATACAAACAACTGCATATTTAACATTGAATAAAGAATCCATAATTCTTGACCCTAGGGCAATGCTGTTTGAGTTACTCTGCATGGCTTTATTTGGAATTTATATTTATATTTTATTTAGCTTTAAAGGGACGTTATTTCCCTGTTTTGATCAATACAGAATAACTGAAAGCAACAAGACCAATTTACTTATTTGTTGGAACATTTCTTTAGTGTGTATATAGTTTTTTGACCACATGCCTGCTACTTTCTTCATTTAAACAAATGTTTTAGAAGAAGCAGTAGAACACTTTATTATTATTATATTCCAATTTCATTGTTTCCTAATATTTGTATCTCTGCTAACGTGAAAATATGCGAACATTCACAATGTCAGACACCCAAACTACCAAAGTAGTAGAGAGCCTAATCTCATCAACTTCAGTAAAATTAAAGAACACCTTGTCATTCCACTCAGGAACCGTCTCAAGTGTCAAAGCCCTTGCTATTGCTTTGTCACTTTACTTAAAAAGTGTACTTGCCTGTGAGTCTATTCTTTCTGATCTCTTTATTTGTGGTATTAGCTTGTCATTTTTTGAAAGAAAGCAAAACTAAACAAAGAGAGCTTATTGTCAGGCAAGCCAGGCCCTAAGAGAATTCCTTAGAGAATTAACCAGTGGAATTTTTAAATAAATGTGGGGATGAAGAAAGAGTGGGATCTCTTCTTCCAAGTTTCTAAATATTTGTTTTTCCTGACTTGAGAGATTCTTATGCCTTTAAAATTGTTTAGTTCTAGTTTCACCCAGTTGATTCTTATTATGTATCTAGAAACCAAGATGTTTTCATTTAAAAAAACAATATTATGCAGTCTCTTATTATGGTTGTCATATTGAAATAAAAATGCACTTCCTTCCCTCTTCAGCTTTCAAAAGATGCCTTATATGATGAATAGCCCCTTCTATGTTACGGTATGCATATATAGGGAATGGACAATTTTTAAAGCTACCTACAAGTTTTTACAAATACTGTTGAGTTATTTAAATTATTGCTTCACCCTGATTATATAATACAGCCATGAAGACTTCGTTTTCTTCTTTCATCCTCTTTTAAACAGGTAGTCTGCTTAAAAAACAATTTTATATTATTTCTACTATTAAAAATCCTTTAGAGGTTGATTTATTTTCAAATATATTTTGATAACAAGATGGTGGTTGTCAGTCCTATATTACCACAAAAATGTTTAATTTAATTGAACTTTTTGTGATAATATTTGCAGTATCAGATTTTTATAAAATTCTAAAGATTTTTCATATGCAAGTGAAAGAACTAAGTCTTAATTGAACTGACTTAATAACTGATAGACCAACTGTGAATTCAGCCTTTCACTTGTTACGTGAAGCACCGTAGAGATCACAAGAAAAGAAGGCAATGTTCTGGTTGAATTTCTATCCTATCTTCTGTTTACTTTCCATGCTATGTTCAGGTTTCTCAGGTTTACAAGGAAGGAGATACTAACAAAATTATAAGAGGAAATCTGTGGAACAGTCAACAAATTATAATACCACACTCCTAACTCTTATATTTGCAGAAATCAAATGAATAGGTTCTTGTTTGCTATATCCAAATAGCAAACATATATTTATTAAAACATATATGTATGCATATATTTATTATATATGTGTGTGTATATATATATAATGTGTGTGTATATATCATGTATATATAGTAGTTTTGGACCACATGCATGTTACTTTATATTGATATTAGATATGTATATATGATATATATACTAGATGTATATAGATTTATAGTAGACATCTACTATGTATCTATAATCTATATATATCTACTACATACCTACTATATATTTCTTCTATATGTATCTACTATATGTATATCTTCTATATATATCCCTTCTATATATAGATATATATCTTCTATATATCTAGTAGATATATCATATTTCATTAGTATGCTTATTCAGATAGAGACAAGAAGGAAGTTAGAGCATGGTGGGGGTATCGTTTTGCTTCTGTCTGCTACTCCAATTTCAGTCCGTGTTCTAGAATGCTTTGGTTCCTCTCCTCATCATTTGTTGAATAGCATGAGAAAAATGGAATATTATTTTTTCAGCTTCCACTTTATTGTTCATGTTAATATTTGTTCCTCCACAAGGACAGATAAAATTAATGAGATCTCGGTATTCATTGTCCTCCATTCCTTTATGATACAGGTCAGTGCTTACATGTGCCATACACTCTTATTTTTTCTCAGTTCCTACTAGACTTGACAATCTGCAGATAAAACAGCCCTTGTGCTTTCAGTCTCTAGACGAGAAGACTTCCTGAACAAGCCATCCTCATGGGCGGTTTGTACAGCAGAGGTGAGATGAATTATGAGGTCAGGCATTTTCCAGCCTCTCTACCTTCAACTTGAAGGGAAATGGAATGCAGTGAGCCTGGTTATCGTGAATTAAAGGTGGTAGGTCAAAGACATGGCTGTGATCTTCAATAGTGCTATCTAGCTTTGTCAGGAAACTAGTACCATAATGGAACCAATACTTGGACGCCTTTTTGTCTCCTATTGTTCAAACCTGGGTTAAAAATACAACAGAATATAAGAGAAATACATGATTGGATTCCCAACATCCTGCAGCAGGCAAATAACCAAGTTAGAGAGAAACCAATTACCACGTGTGTTTTCCCATATAATCAGTTAAATTTTAAGTTTCAATGAAGTGATTTAGAAGTTCAATCTATGCAAATGTATGTGTCCATTACATTTTGAAACCTATCAAAATTAGAAATTGTTTTGCTATGCAAATCTGACAGCATGCATCTTTCTCTTTGACTATAAAATATGTGAATAATCAATAGAACAAATATTTCCAATCTATATCAATTTTTCCTAGTAAACATTTTGATGTATTAAATGACATTTTGAATGCACTGATTCTTAGACTATCTTAACATTTATAAAAAGAAAATAGGAATCTTTCTTTCCAATATGCAGTCATTATTAAGGCTCCTTTGGTTAACTCATGCTGTGTGTTAGAAAGCCTAATCAGTGTGAGATTTAACAAAACACAGTCAATACACTTGTTTTAGTATGTGGTCTGAGTTGTATTAAATGGGCTTCCAGTAAATTATTACTTATCAGACTCAGAAATCATTGTAGATCAGATGTTTCAAAGCGTTCATGTCACCAATCTGGAAAATAGAAAGTCAACACTAACTTCTTTATATAAGGTTTGGGTAGGTAAATGGAGAACATTTGGGACAAATTTGAGGGTTGTTCATGTGTGTCTAGGTTTGTAGTGCTAAACCATGGGGATTTAGATAGCTAGTGTTTGGTTTTGTGACTTTAAATATATACACGATTCTGTCACCAAAAACATATCTCCCCTATGTGATTTCAGCCTCATAAAATACTTTGGAAATAAAGGTTAATCATAGACAAAATATGGCAAATCCTTACTTTGATTGTCAAAAATGAGACCAATTCAGTAATAAAATAAAATTATTAAAATAATCTTGACATTGTCCATTATATTTCAGAACACTGAAAAATTTACATTAAGAAAATAGAATTAATTGAAAATTTAAAATAATATATGACAGAAGCCCTTGGTAATTATAATCTATAAATTATATGTATATATACATATATTTTATTTTTACTTTTTAAAACTGGAGGACTACTCTAGTATTTATTAGGTAAGGCAGTTTTAAATCAGGAAAACCTAGGAAGTTAAGCTATTTTGAACTGATCCTTTGACAAGACATTCACTTCTCAGCAGAGTGCTATGAGGGATTAACAAATTATTAAATTTTATTGTGCTAAAACTAAAGTGAATTTCAAATGTGAATAACAAAAATTTGTCCCATCCAAAGCATAACTGTACATGTTTCTTCCTTTAATGTTAGGTTAGAACTAACTCAGCATTATCATTAAGCTATCACATTTAGGAGATAGTTGATCTTCAAACAAAACATTTTTTAAAAAATTTAACTTTGTCAGCCAAGTTTAATTCAGGATAGATGAATAGTGGGCATAGAGTGGTAAAATATATGTCTCTTTAGTAATAAAAATATTAATTTTACAGTAAATTTACTATGTTAAATGCAATGTCCTATAACCAGAATTTCTATAATTCATTTACATCCTTTTTAAAATATAGTTTTATAAAGTATACTGTATTGAGATATTTTTATATACATTTTTTCAATTTTCATAATTCTATGAGAGAATAATGTCTGTCTTACAGATGAGGAAGTAAGATTTTCAGGAGATTGCATGGCTTTCCCAATTATACTGTGAATGAGTTGCAAAGGTGATGTTGAAAGGACCACATTTCTTGATTTCAAAGCTGTCACTTATTTCTACCTGACATAGGCTCCTGCATAGCTATGATTCTCAAGCATATCAGCATACTGACGTGCCTTCAGCAATGCCAAATAATACTCTAGGTTATTATTATTTCTATTGTACCAAAAAGCAAGTTCAGATCATAAGTGTTGATAATTGAGGTTTTTATGTGATTATAGTTCATGGTGCAGACTGAATTGTCCATAGATTACCTTTAATATTTAGATTCTTAAAGTTGGGAAGAAATCCCAGAAGGTTAAAGAGTTTGATTGATATGTATATCCTTTTTTTAAAAGTTGCATTTAGAAAATTTCCCTGTACATGACAACTCAATGCTTGTATATTTCTGAAACCACAAAAAATAAAAAGACAAGTGGACATAACAAGGAGAATGGATTTTGCCATTGCTGTCTTCCAAAAATAAGACTGGCAGCCCTCCTGAGTAGGCTGCAGGCCTCCTCTAGGGGGTGCGTCATCGAGCGTGAGCCTGTAGCTGTGAGCATCTTTTAAGATCATTTCCATGTGAATAGGCCTGAAATACACAAGCAGTGTTAACCTAAATCGTTTTCAAATAAATATGGGTTCATTTACACTCAACGTATTTCCAAAACATATTTGAGGTAGCCTATGATAAAAGCTACAAAAGAGTTAATATCAGTATAATTGAAACAGAAAATAAAAGCCATAAAAAGGAAGAAGCATGTTTGCCAACTCTGAGGAACACATGTAATTATTGCATAGCTCTGAATTTCCTAGCCTTCAGGAAAAAGAGGAAAAAGTTATGGAAATGTCAATATCCAAAAGAGGAATCAATGGTAAAATATATCTGAACTCCAACATTATTTTGTATCTCTACCCTTAGACTCTTGTAGCAGCCTCATAACTAAGCATTCGACTCAACAGATAGTAATTAAGCATATGCTATTTGTTTGACTCTGTTCTACATCCTGGTAATACAGGAATTTTCAAAGCAAGTAACAGTCGATTCCATTAAGAAATTCACAGACGATTCATCTCATAAATCTGACCGTGTTGTTCGCCTTAAGTTTAAGTTCATTATGGACCCTTCTTGGTCCACAGAGTAAAACTTACGGTGGAGCTTAGGATACCAAGTTTTTTACGACCTACCCTGAGAGATCCTTTTCAACCTCAGCTCTTGCTAGTGTTTCTTACTAGCCACGTGGAACTTCTTCCTCTTAACTACACATAACTTTTCTCACTGTTGACTTTTCACATCTGTGCTGTTGCCAAAGTGCTAATATCTGTCCCTAAGGCCCTTTACTGTTCTTCTATGTACAAATATTTACTTATGATGAAACACTGTGCCAAATGCCATTTCTTGCTGTAGACTTCTTCTTGAGTCTACAGTCTTCCCTGGCTCATCATAGCATCAGCTTTTCCTGTATCTTTCTGTGACTTGACAATGAGTTTTCTGAGAGCAGTAGTGAAGATCTAGCATCCAGCATAGACTCTGGCCCCTGTGGTAGTCTGCCAATATTTCTTTGATAAATAAATGAACAAAAAATGAGCAGTGACTCTTCAACAAAAGTATTTTTTTTCTTCATTCTAAATTCTAGCAAAAAATTGTCAGATGGGATCTTACATTTGGGCCATTCATCATCATAACAGAAGTATCATTGGTAAGTTTTCCTAAAAATGTTAGGGTGATTTTCAAATATCCTAATTTTATAAAAGTCCTCTAAAACTTGAGGGAATAATTATAAAAGCAAGGATGATGATCATTCTGAGGGCCGAGATAATGAATTTCAAGAATGTACCATTTCAGAGATGTAATAAGCTATAAGGCTAGAACTCAATGTATCAGGAGGAAGGGTTGGATGTCAAGGCCCTTCTTTTAGTCTCTTTTCACACTGTTATAGGGAACTACCTGAGACTGTGTAATTTATGAAGAAAATAGGTTTGGTTGACTCACAGATGCACAAGCTGTACAGAAGCATCGCTGGGAGCCCTCAGGAAACTTACAATCACGGTGGAAGGTGAAGGGAAAGCAAATCACGTCTTACCATGGTGGAGCAGGAGAGAGAGAGAGCCAAGGGCGACGTGCCACATACTTTTAAACCATCAGATCTTGTGAGAACTCACTAACTATCATGAGTACAGCAAGGGAGAAATCTTCCCCAGGATCCAATTACCTCCCACCAGGCCCCTCCCCTGATATATAGGGATTACAATTTGACATAATATTTAGGTGTGGATACAGAACCAAATCTTATCAGCCCTCAACTTCCTCTCTTATTACTGAGCTTTTGATGGTTCAGAGTCAAGGCCATTCTCTAGGTTGTGGGAAAGGCCATTCTCTAGGTTGTGGGACTTTCTGGCATTAGTACCCCATGCTGCTGTTTCAGGACAAATGTTTGGTAGCCAAACTGTCAGTTTGGACACTGCATTACAAGAGTTAGGGAGCTGAAATGTAGATTTGACCTCAGATACCTGCCTGGGGGAGTTACCTGTAAACCCATTAAACCCTTCCTGAGAAATCATTATTAACAATCACCAAAACACTTTAATTCCACGGAAGCAGTTTTGAAAAAGCTTTAAAACAAGATTTTTCTCAAAAAGCATCATCACTTTTACCTAAGAATAAGAAATCTTTGATTCAGATCCCCCAGAGTTTTATAACATAAAGCTCTGAAAGGATGATTTGACTTGGATTATTTTTTTCCTTCAAATCAAGTCAGCTTCCTCTGCATTAGAAAATACATCCCAAGGACTCTCTGTCTTTGAACTGGCTAGTGTACCTGCCAGGAAAATTTAACTGCCAAATGTTTCCATAGATACGTGAAGAAATTGGCTCACTTTGTACAATGATTTCATATTGACTATTAAATTAAGTAGAACATATAAAAAAGAAAATTGCAAATTTTGAGAGAATGTATATGTTGTGTCTTCACAGACAGAAATAACTGAATTTTTTAAGCTCATGATAATAATATCACTAGTCTAAAGGAGACAACTATGGTAACAACCTATTTTGGCAAGAGGAAATAAGTTAAGCTCATCTAAAAACTGTATCAGATCATTAAGAACTTATATTGCTAATAAGGGGCCAAAATAGCTCAGACTTATGCCATGAGAAACTATGCTTTGATGTGCTATGAGAGTATTCCTGGTTACCTTTGTTCTTGAAATAATTTTAAATTCCTATGATGTACAAATATCAGACATCTATTTTAGACTGATTTAATTTTAACTAATATAATTTTTATTGTTTCAAATACTGTTGATGGATGGATTTATGTTAGTTTTCTTGCAAGAGTCCAGCACAAGATTTAAAAAAAAAAATAAACTGTCAATAGCAGAGAAAAATAAATAAAATTGATTTATTCCTGATATAAAACTTAAATGTGTACTTTTTAAAAGGAAAATAGATATATAAATAGAAAAGATTATTTTGAAAAAGAGTGCATTGCTAACATAGAAGAAATTGATGGTTAACCTTAAAAAAACAACAGCCTCACCTCCTGTCTGATTCTGCCATTTCTTTTAAATCTTTAATCTTGTCATTCATTCTTATATACCCACCCTCACTATAAGGGAGCCATTAACACAAATACAAAACAAACACAAAAGTAATAATTACAACTACTGCCTGCATGGCACTGCTATAAGTACTTAGCATGTATTTACTCATTTGACATTTACGACAACCCTATGAGACTGGTGTTATATTATCACTACTCTGTAAATTGAGGCAATTGAGGCACAATGGTTAAGTAATTTGCCCAAGTTCCAGAACTAGTGCGTGCAGGAGCCACTCTGGCACCCTGATGGTCTGGTGCCAATGTCCTCATGGTCATACATGGTGGAGGTGAGGTCCCTGTTAGACTTTTGCTTTCTTATTCATTTATGCCAAGGAAGCTCACTTGCCCATTTTTGATAATGTTAAGTCACTGAACACATATGCCTGGAAAACCCAGGCCTTTGTATTTATCCTCATAATCTCATTAGTGACTGATGATACTTACCTGGTTTTACTTCCTTAAAGTTTGTCAAAACTTCTTTTATCCAAAGTTTGGGTATCTCTGAGTAGCAGCTTGAAGCAAGAAACCCTAGATCACGAGCTATTCCTTCTTTCCCAAAATGGCATCTTCAGTTAATAGATATTCACTTTCCCTGATTAATATTTTAATCTTTTTTTAATAGGATGTTCTAAGAACCTTGTTTTATTTTCAATTATAAGAGATATATAAATACATGTATGTGTGTATGTATATACATACATACATATGTAAAATAGTATAAAATATGGAACTGCATCACAGAAGGAAGCCATAACATTTTTTGTTTCTGCTTTTTATGTTGAATCTATCCTAATGATTTGTTATTGTTTTTCAATATTTTCAGATATCATTACTTATTTTAGTATTTAACAGCTCAAAATACTAAAAGGTAAATGGAATAGACATTTGTTCTCTTGTTTCACTTATGTTGAATACTGTTTATAGAAAAGACAATACGCCCTGTGCTATTGCTTTTTTTTCCTTAGGAAATAATGTACTTAATCATAGGATATCAATGACTGGGTTTTTCTAAATTCCAAGGCAATGAAATTAGTAAATAAAAAGTTAAAAAAAAGAAAGAAAAAACTCTCCCAAAATAATGACAAATAGAATGTACCTAAACAATTCAAATAAAAAGAAATTGTGCCAATGTCAATCTGTTATTTTAGCAAACTTAATAAGTAAATTGGAGCTCTACAGAGTTAACATAATCAATGTTTTGCAATCAATAATGAAAACAGCCAAAAACACTGACTAAACCTTGCCATGGTCAATTTAGTCCCATCATCTTGACACAATCACATTGGTTTGCTAAAACAGTTTTCTTCCTGATGGATGCTCTGAGAACATAAAATAATCCATTTAAGGATCTGTGGTAACAATTTGCCACATTCTGCATTTGAATTTAAAATGTTTATGCAACTTCCACTAATTCATTGCTAGGAGGACTTACTTGGTGAAACATAATAAACTGGGGTTAATCAATATAATTAACACAATTTCCTTTTGATATGCATGTTGAAGATATTTTAAACACCATTGGTATTGACATAAAAAATTTTGCTATACATACACATTTTTTTTTTCTCAGAAATGCACATTGTTTGAATGTGTGAGTTAGCCTTTTAAAATGAAGAAATTTGATGACTGAATGTCAGCTTAGATGAGGCTTTATATTTCTATTTGGATGTTTGGTACCTGGAGCAAACATAAAATCGTTGTTCCTAGGAAATTGTCTAAGAGCAAACAGATATGTACCATGAAGCAGGAAAATAATGGTCCTCTGAAATTAATAAAATATCATCTTTTCTATAAACTGTATTCAACATAAGTAAAACAAGAGAACAAATGTCTATCCCACTTACCTTGCAGTATTTTGAGCTATTAAATACTAAAAGAAGGTACCTGAAAATATTTTTTAAAAAATAACAAATCATTAGGGTAGATTCAACATAAAAAGCAGAAACTAAAAATGTTATGTAACAGTGCCATACAAGCATTAGCTGTAATTATTACATTTATGTTTCTTTTGTATTTGTATTAATGCCCCCCTTATGGTGTGGGTGGGTATATAAGAATGAGTGACAAGACTAAAGGTTTAAAAGAAATGGCAGAACCGGACAGAGGCTGTTTTTCTTTGTTTGTTTGTTTTTTTGTTTTTAAGGTTAACCATAAATTTCTTCTATGCTAGCAATGTACTCATTTTCAAAATAATCCTTTTCTATTTATATATCTATTTTCCTTTTAAAAGGTACACATTTAAGTTTCATATTAGGAATAAATTAATTTTATTTTTCTCTGCTATTGAAAGTTTTCATTCTTTTAAATCTTGTGCTGGACTCTTGCAAGAAAATTGTAACATAAATCCATCTATCAATAGTCTTTGAAACAATAAAAAATTATAGTTGGTTAAAATTAAATTAGTTTAAAATAGATGTATGATATTTGTACGTCATAGAAATTTAAAATTATTGCAAGAACAAAGGAAACCTGGAATACTCTTACAGCAAAGCATACCTAATGTAGATGACAAGTTGATGGGTGCAGCAAACCACCAAGGCATGTGTATACCTATGTAACAGACCTGCAAGTTCTGCACATGTATCTCAGAACTTAAAGTATAATAAAAAAAATTTACAAATGTAACATTAAACAAAAAATACCTAGAGCAGTTATTTTAATATTTTATTCAAATATTTGCAATATTTAATTCAAACATATTGAAAAACTATGATTGAATAATATGGGAAACATATCATTTAAAATAAAAAATATTGAAATATATGTAATTTTGGATTGATTTTTATTACTTGAAACTTTAGTAATTTGTCATTTATACACACACACACACACACACACACACACACACATATATATATATATATTTTTTTTTTTTTTTGAGGAGTCTCGTCCTGTCGCCCAGGCTGGAGTGTAGTGGCCAATCTCGGCTCACTGCAACCTCCGCCTCCCCGTTCAAGCAATTCTCCTGCCTCAGCCATCCGAGTAGCTGGGACTACAGGTCCGTGCCACCAGGCCCAGCTAATTTATTTATTTATTGTATTTTTAGTAGAGATGGGGTTTCACCATGTTAGCCAGGATGGTCTCGATCCCCAGACCTTGTGATCTGCCTGCCTCGGCCTCCCAAAGTGCTAGTATTATAGGTGTGAGCCACCGTGCCTGGTCACCATTTATAATTTTGAAAAAATTAGTGTGATGGTCATTTTGTGCTTCCTAAATTCCCCTTCAGGAAAGAAAATCGAACTCTCAACAGCTACTGCAAAGGCTGCTGCATAGAGCCCTTAGCTATCATCTGGGATCACAGAGCTGCCTAAATCAAGGTCAGGGTTTAGTTTTGGGGCACCTCTCATACAAGACCTCTAGAGATTCAACTTCAAATGTTGTTTTATATTGTGGCTAATGCATCTTCTTATACAAGCTTCAAAGTAAAATGTTGAATATGGTTTGTTCTCATTTATCTTCATATATTGTAAATATTTATTTAAAAATAGTAAAAATCAAGTCACCTTTTGACTCATAAAGACAACTAAATAAATTTTCTATAATTTTGGCTAATTTATTCTAATTTGTAATTAGGTAAAAATTAGGAAAATTCAAACACTGGATCTGTATAGAAGATATTCTCGGGCAGGTGAGGGAATCTGAAAAAAAGGATTACATTTAGCTAACAGTTCTATGTACTTATTTTTTTATCATTTTATTCAATTTATTTTCATCATAACAAATTTTTATACCCCATATAAATTTATTTCCTTTACTCAATTTTTAAGCCCTCTTTATCAAAAAGCAGGGTGTTACTTGTCTACTTTTAGTGATGTCCACATCAAAAGTTATCTTGCAGTAGAACAAAATGACTATTTCTGGTATCATTATAACTTTCCAAAGGCCTCTTCAATGAGCATGGCATTTCAGAGTTAAGCAGAAATGATCAAACTACAAGAAACCGCACATTATCTCATTTACTCAGGAGCAGGGATTGTTTATCTTATTAACATAACTTATTGTTATGTTACAGTTCTCAAAACCAGAGACATGGACATTTTGATAAGGGAGAAGCATCTAAGGAACTATAAAGCACTCTGAGGCCAGGTGGATTTGCAGGTGGTACTAAGAGCTTTAAGTACAAAGAAGAAAGCAGCCTTAAAAAAGACAGATAAGAGGTGGGATATGAGCAGATAATTCTGACTTGACCAAAAAATAAAAATAAAAAATCATAATTAAGCCAGGACACTAAAACAGTGCAAAAGTCTCACTCCTGAATTTATTTAGTACACTCAGTTGCACAGGCATGCTATAGCAGCAAGACTCCAAAAGTCTAGATTTAAAACAAATAAAAACAAAATCAGGCCCAGACAGTTGTTGACAACCATAGTATGCTTTACAATCATAAAAGCTGATTAGCAGTTTCTAGTTAGCCACGGGAATTTCCTGTTCAGTTGAATTAATATATAAAAAGCCAAGAGACATAAAATAACATGACACAGTCTCTGTGCTTAGAGAGCAGATTTGGTGGGAGGAGTTTTGGGAAATAAAGTTAGCTATACATATAATCACCAGATTTTAAATATCCTTATCTTCCATGTTTATTTTGATAGTTCATAATGAGATACCATCTCACACCAGTTAGAATGGTGATCATTAAAAAGTCTGGAAACAATAGATGATGGCAAATATGTGGAGAAATATGAATGCTTTTACATTTTTTTTATTATTATTATACCTTAAGTTCTAGGGTACATATGCATAACGTGCAGGTTTGTTACATATGTATACATGTACCATGTTGGTGTGCTGCACCCATCAACTCGTCAGCACCCATCAATTCATCATTTATATCAGGTATAACTCCCCAATGCAATCCCTCCCCCC
>NC_045438.1:107693926-107710183 GCF_002776525.5 Piliocolobus tephrosceles
CTGGGTATATAACCAAAGGATTATAAATCATTCTACTATAAAGATACATGTACACATATGTTTATTGCAGCATGATTTATGATTGCAAGACTTGGAACCAACCCAATGCCCACCAATGATAGACTGGATAAAGAAAATGTGGCACATATACACATGGAATACTATGCAGCCATGAAAAAGAATGAGTTCATGTCCTTTGCAGGGACATGGATGAAGGTAGAAACCATCATTCTCAGCAAACTAACACAGGAACAGAAAACCAAACACCACATCTTCTCACTTATAAGTGGGAGCTGAACAATGAGAACACATGGACACAGGGAGGGGAACATCACACATGAGGGCCTGTTGGTGAGTGAGGAGGAAAGGGAGGGAGGGCATTAGGACAATTACGTAAAGCATGTGGGCCTTAAAACCTAGATGACAGGTTGATGAGTGCAGCAAATCACCATGGTACATGTTTACCTATGTAACAAACCTGTACATTCTGCACATGTATAGCAGAACTTAAAGTAAAATTAAAAACAAAAAATGGAATGTAAGAGCTAAAAGAGGTAGAGTAGATGTGACTTGTTTATACTAAACTGACTATTTGGCCTGAAGGAATCAATATATATGCCAGTAGATAAGAGCAGAAGATTCTTGGGTTCAAAAATTGTTTTCAGGACTTATTAGCTTTGTTACCTTCGCTAAGCTATTTGATTTTCTGTACTTCTCTGTTCTCATCTATACAATTGTATAATAATAATATAGTAACTCTCTTATAGGATATTGTGAGCATTAAACAAGTTAAATATATAAATCACTTAGAGCAATAAATAACTTAAAAGATACTAACAATAGCTATTTAGATGAAATATACTGATTGATGCTCTTAGAGAACAGAGATTATAGAAAACTGCCACAAATCAAAATAGAGAATGTAAGTGTCTAAATAAAGTGAGTCTGGTTTTGATTTACTTTATCATTCACTCTAACTATACCCAAGATGGAAGTTTGAAAACTTGGTGTGTTTAAGTATTCTTACCCTTTGCGCCATCTATACGCAGACTCTAAATAAACTCACTTCCCAGTGCCCTTGCCTGTATGCATGTCATTACCATTAATTTTTGTTTACCCAGTCTCAAAAATTTACAATGGCTCTGATTCATCTTTCTTCTTCCTTCCTTTTGTCAAGATAGTTACCAAGATTTATTATTTCTGAAAATAAATAATCAAAACACCATTATTAATCACTCTTTTATATTCACATTTTCAAATCTCAATCCGGGTCCTTATTGTAACATGCCTGGGTTAATGGTATACCTTCCAAACTGGTTTGCCCGTGAATCGGTCACAATTACTCATGAGATTTTACATACACATCAGTTTAGTGTATCACCCCTCTGCCTACACTTTTCCGTATAATCTACTTCTAATATCTCTTCCCTATACTTTTCTTCTATTTTATCAATTATGTCCCCTACGCTTTTGCTAACCCTGCTCTTGTCAGTGAGTTTCTTGTTCTTGCAATCACACGGTACCCATCTGCTTCTGGGCCCATGTTCATTTACTTGCCTGGAATGCATTATGAAATTCTTCAACCATGTAAGATATCCAAATTCTATCTATCCCTCTAGAGTCAGATCATCAACTAAATGTTTAAGGATAATTACGTATTTTGAATGCAGAATTCTTCTTTTAAATTGGCTTGAGCAAAGATTACAGTCAGAGCCCTTCTTGACTGTGCAAGGCCTCAGCCTTCTGAGTTTGCAAAGAAATCACAGATAAAATTTTGTATTCTATTGTACACTATGTGTAAGTAGAATAACTTTGTAGAATGCGTGCTCCCCAAACAAATAATATTTTGGAAGTCTTTTATAATTGCATTGTTTCTGTTACTACATCTGCTATGGTTTCTGGCAAATAGTAGTAGATCTTCAATATATATTTAATTGAACTGGGATTTGAGGCATTACTCAGAATTTAGTGGAAGTGAAGAAGAATTATAAAATCGCAATATTAGGCATGATAAAAATAATTCACTTCCATAATTCATTATTTTTATACTATGGTATATTTGATTATTTACAATATACAACAAACAGGAGACAACTAAATTATGTGGACAACTTTATAATTTGTAAAATAGAGAATCCAATCCAAGACAAAAATATAAAAGTGTTGCTTTTGGAACTAAAAATTTGAAACTAATAATCATGTGGCATAATTTTAAAAGAAAATGATTAGCATTCACAAAGTTTAAAGAATGTGTTTGACATGAAAGCTTATAATTATAACATTTAACATAATTTCTCTGAAAACAGCAACAAAAAGAATAATAGAGATCCAAAATGGTTTCTGAATAATTTTCAAAGATAATACCAAAAGAAAATATGTAATGGATGGCCAAATGGAGGGAGAAACAAGACTGAAATCTACTAAGAAAAAAGATAGAATTAATATCTGCTTATGTAACAGAATGAGACAATGACAATAAAAAAATATAAAGTGACTTTGACACAGAGACATTCTTCTTGTTAACAGTGGAATGAAGAAAAGAAAATTAAGTCAGAGCCCTTGTGTCTTAAAAATTAACTACTTGGTTTACAATGTAAACAAGCAAGGCCACTATTCATTTGCAGAGAACTAAACAAAAGTCAAGAGAAACATGACAGTTTTGTTGACTTTTTCGTCACTAAACTATAATCCAGTTGTAATTTTTAATTCAAAAGAGATAACTTTCTAATTGTGCTACTTTCTCAATATTAAGCAAATCAAAATTTCCTATTTAATATTCAGTATTTATAAATATTCCATGGTATCAGGTTAAGGAAGCAAAGAATCAATCAGAAATTCACTCTTTGTTTAAATATATATGTTTTTCTAGCTGTGGACACCCTATCCTCAAAGCCCATATTTTATTCACCTTTGCATATCTTGATTAAAATGAGTGTTAAATAAATGACTACATGAATTCATATTAAATAATGAAAGTAAATGTTGCCTCTTCTAGAAGGAAAAACATGTTAAGAGTAAATTTTTAAAATACAGCACTTTTATATGTGTTTTTCAGGGTAATATGTTTTCAAAACAATGATTGAAGGAAAAATAAACATCTGATATCATTTAATACTCAGAAAATATATTATTAAATCTTCCAATGAAAATTTAATTAAGTTCATTGAAATGGCAGATATATTTAGACTTGTTTATTAATTAAAACTAGAGAATCATAAGTAATTCATGGCATACAAAATAAAAAAGAAAAATACAAATAAAAGGATAGTTAAGGGAAATAAAAGGTTTAATTTATTAGACAAGACTCTATTTATGTCTTGAGTACATTGCTCACTTTGATTTGTTCAAATTGACTCTATTCATTACACTGTTTCCCCAACAAAAGCCACCAGGCAGTTATACAAAGTAAGAAAGGAATGCTGAAGCCACCAAGCATAGCCCACGTCTAATTTGCTCGATTTCTCATTAAGTTTTCTCCTATTACTATCATTCATTTAAGAGTTATTCTGGCCTGGAATGGACTTTAGCTTCCATTTCATTCTATCCAAATCATTTTGAATCTTTAAGCCCTAATTCAAGAACTAACTTTCCTGGCTATTGAAGGACAGGTGATTCCAAGTTATTGTCATCTCCCAAGTCAAAGTTGAGATCCTCATTTAGGATTTGACTTTAGAATATGTGACTAAAAAGCATATATAACAAGAAGCTAGTTGCCAAGTTGTCTGACCTGACTCCTGGCTCCATGGATATTACATTCCCACCAACATGTATGTATCACATATGGCCATCTCTAGTCCCAACCAGAGTGAGTAGGGCAATCTGTTCTTTATTATCTCAGCATTAAAATAATATAAAAATTTATTCAGTCTACTGAGAGAAGTAGGCTTGGCTACTTCTGCTACCCTACATGTGATAATAATAACCTTACATGAGATAATAATTATAAACCACAGGAATTTATCCGTTTTTAAGTAGTAACAGAATAATCAACTGTGGTTCTTTAGATATTTATAATAATCAACAGTGGTAGCTTAGATATTTACACATTTACCTAAGTTATCGAGAAGCTTCTGCAGATATTAATCATATTTGATGCTTATAACTCTTCTGTAAGAAACTTTATTTCATTAACTGCAAAATGTGCCTAGAGAACCCAAAGAATATAACATTCATGAGGTATAAAATGGTACCAGAATTTAAGGTCACATATTCCAATGATAAGAGTAGTGGTTTCTTCAATCCACTATTACACCAAGTAGAACTACAAATATGAAAAGACCAAAAGTTCCATGTAGGACCAAGTCATTATCTGAGACAGGTTTGTGCATTTACTCATTAACTTACTCATAATCATTGAACTAATAACAGCTTATTTGGATGTCACTACGTGCTAAGTGTGAGAGAAAGGAGTAGATATTAGGAACATGTAGTAGAATGGCAGAAATAAAGAATAGTGAGAGAAACAAAAAATTGTACACAGTATATGAAAAATAATTAACTGAGGAGAAATAGTAAACTTAAGTGTAAGGAGAAGGAGAGTTATTCTAGTCACCCCTGTTGTGATGTTGACTCCAGTCTGAATGTTGAGACCTAACTCAGTAAAGTTAGAATACAATGGAATACAGAACTCAGCCTCATAAATCATTTTACAAAAGGGAGGAGAACATTCATAGAAACTGAAGGGAACTTATTGATATAGAAAGACCGCAGGAGGTTAGAAAGATTCTGAAAATTGATCATCTATATGTAAAGTACTTAATAACATTTCCTTTTAACGAAGCATTAATTGTTCCATTTAGCCAAATGTTCTACATTTCTATCATGAAGCTACTTTTTCTTTCTATTTACTTGCAATTTAGTCAATAGTTTGGCTTTTGCCTGTTCTTATTTATAACCCTGCCTCCCTTTTCTAGCTGTGAGCAGATTTTCCCTTTTTATGGGATCTAGAAAGTCTCACTAGATGATTTCTTATATTTAATTATTTTGATTTGCAGCTCTGCTATTTGGTTTTTATATTCCTTCTTGTTTAGAGTCATGTCTGCTGTGGTTTGCTGCTTTATTAGCTGTTTATTATTAGGTAATAAAGGCTTCTGAATCAGAAATAAAAATTATAAATGGAATGAAAGAAATGCCTCTGCTAGTTTTTTCCTCAATGCGTCAGGTATTCCTCTAGGTATAGATGAATTAGCGTGGCAAAATATTTTTAACAGGAATTACAACTTAAGATTGCTCCAGGTGGCCGGTCGCGGTGGCTCAAGCCTGTAATCCCAGCTCTTTGGGAGGCTGAGACGCGCGGATCACGAGGTCAGAAGTTCGAGACCATCCTGGCTAACACGGTGAAACCCCGTCTCTACTAAAAAATACAAAAAACTAGCCGGGCGAGGTGGCGGGCGCCTGTAGTCCCAGCTACTCGGGAGGCTGAGGCAAGAGAATGGCGTGAACCCGGGAGGCGGAGCTTGCAGTGAGCTGAGATCAGGCCACTGCACTCCAGCCTGCGTGACAGAGCGAGACTCCGACTCAAAAAAAAAAAAAAAAAAAAAAAAAAAAAAAAAGAAAGAAAGAAGGAAAGAAAGAAAGATTGCTCCAGGTGTTCTATTCTAGTTTACTCATATTTTGTGTTTAGTCTCCTTTCAATGCTTTTGAATTTGCTTGCATTATGACATTAGCAGACAGAAGAAGAAATTCTCTCCATGTCACCATTGTATCTTTAGCCTCTAGAACTGTGCTTAAAGCAGAGAAGGCACTGATTGAAAAATTCGGTTTGACCCATAGCAGTCTCTCCTTTTACTGTATCTCTGCTAAATGCTATCTGTACTAGTTTATTTGCTTCTCTCTACATTACTTCCACATGTCTGTCATCACTTCAACCACCTGATGGATTTCCATTCCATTTATAAGCCTCCATTCCAGCTGTAGATCTCCGAAGTAACTCCCTGGGTAGAGTTGCTCTTCCCCACACACCCAGCATCTTGGATATTCTTCAAACTAATATTTAAGAAGGTTAATTACATAATTCCTTGTCTTTGTCATGCTTAAAATCCAGAATCTTTTGGTGGGGGGCTGGGGGCAACATAATTTATCACCCAAATTAGGACACTCTCATTAAAGACAAATGCTAAATAGAAAAAAAAAAAAAAAAAAAAAAAAAAACCACAGGACCAGCATAAACTGGGACTTCAGATGGCTCCATGGGTAAGCAAAGAGGCATATTTTAATCTGTATCAAAATTGCCTAGCATAGTTTTGGGCATACAGCAGGTTCTTAAAAATGACTATGAAACAAAAATGTCTACAAATGTATATAAGTATTGAATAATACTCAGCAGAAATCATTAGAATTTGGTGATGAATACATGGACTTCAGGCATTGGTCCTATTTACTAATTATATTTATGAACTTTCGACCCTTTGTCTTTCATATGTCTCACTTTCTCATTTCTGATGTAGCAATTACACACTCTTATATAACTAATAAATTGATCTATTATTGAAAAAAGATATGTTATATGCATAGTAAAATAAGTAATATAAAAATATTAGGAGTTTTTGAATATCAAACTTAACAATTTTCTGAGTGTTGCTTGTTTTCTCTTGGCTATAGCATTCCCATAAAATAAGGGTGCTGTACATTCCAGGCCTGAAATTCTATGATTAAAATCACTTAGCATTAAAGGAATCAATATATGTAAATTTTTAGAACAAGGAATAGCAATATGTTATTTAAGTGTATGCTTAATGATTAAGTATTAATGTTTATCTTATTTTCTTGCATTTTGATATTAACAGAGAGAATAAATTTACAAGAAACCTGAAGTGCAAAGTCACCTTTATAATACAGCTTATAAGAATTTAAGGGTATAAGCTCTGCTTGTGAGTCATGTCTTTGAAACACTATATGTGTTATCTCAGGCACCATATTTTAGCACTCTGTGTCTCAGTTTACTCATCTGCAAAGAAAGGATGATGGTACTTATTTTATAAGGTAGCTTATGAATATTACATTAGCCATTAAAGTTGAGACTGTAAAAAGTGTCCAGACCAGTACTGGCACAAAGAAATGTAAATAATTATTTTGTGTTAGCTATTATTTGCATAAAGTTTAAACAAAAATTTCAGATATTTTCATAGTATTCTCTGAGTTCAGTCAAAATATTTCTGAAAATTTGAAAATGTCTATTACAATTGAAACTTGCTTGATACTCAAGGAGATAATAATTTGAAAAATCTAATTTCTATCAAGTAAATATATATTTTGAGGAATTTAAAGATTTTTTTTCTAGGATAAGATTGTCAGAAATATTCCATAGTTAAATAAGCAGTTGTGGTTTATTTTGTTACTTTTCATTTTAGAGTAACAAAGCTTTATGTGCAAACATAGTATTTTTTCTAAATTTAGGTTTAACCCTTAAATTGCTTTGTAAGCTTGTGGATATAGCTGTCTCCAAATAATTACATAAATACCATTAAAAGCATCTTCACATCTTCATATTCTTCTTATCACTATTATCCACCCCGTCCTTTTCCTCCAAACATTAATGTTGATCATTTCAACATAATAAATAATTAGTTCATTGGTAGCATAAATTATTGGGTTTCTGTAGATTTTATGCAATTTTTAAAACTTAAAATTTTCTGTTGATTTTAGTTTTGTGGTATTGATGTATTTAAAGGTTTCTTGTTTTTTTATAGTTCTACCACATAATATGCATCATTAAAACAAAAAAGTGTGGTTTTATACATAAAAAAAAAACTGGTGCTTTATATAGAAGTTTTAAAATACATTTTTAATCTTCCAAGCACTGTCCATTTGTCTGTGGTTAATGCTAATCTCAGTTCCCAACATTTTAGTCATTAATATACTGAAAAAAAATTTAAAAGTTCTGTTGCTTTTTCAATATTTATAAATCTTTCATCTGTCTAGTTACTGCATTTCTTGTAATACTACATATTTTATTGCACTGTGTTGAATTTTAAAAAGGCCTTATATTAACATTCCTTGTAATCTTCTGACTTGAAGCATTCACATCTTGATTTGAATGCTGGAAAGATGCACATACCACACACCAGAGGTTTCTGTCATCATTAATCACAAAGAAATTAGAAGCCTAAATATTTGGACTCTGAGTTGTAAGAATTTGCCTCTGTTATTGATGATAAAAATTGCTTTCAATGTCTATTGTAAAATATTGATTGTATGACAACATTAAACAGTTAGATACTACCTTCTATCTTTTAACTACCATGATGTATTTTATGACTATTTCATCACTAAAAGAAAATATTTTACTTGAGAAAATCTTATAAAACATATGGTATTGTGCTTGGTATATGGTAGGTGCTGAATATTTATTAACTGTTGACCATTCATTTTCGTTTTAGTGTATTATATTGTTATTCAGGGCAGTAGTCTTATATGACCCAGGTTCCCTATATTGCAATTCAGTCTGGACCCTAGATTTCCTCTTTCATGAAAAGGAAGGGTACCTATTGTTCACTTCTTATTTCACAATTTCAATTCATGCTATAGAGGGACAGAGTTTTTTAAATGAATAAACATTCTAATCATTAATAAAATTCTCTGAGAACTAAATTAGTTCTGACATTAATTGCTTTGCTGGGTGACTGCCTTTTCAGACTGTGCCAACGTGTGCTTGAGTCACTATCATTATGTTATTCATTTGTGAGGCCTCTTCATGAAGCATGTGTCCTCTAAAGATTAATCATGAATGCAGAAAGGAGGCAACGTTTGTAAAGAGCTCCACAATATGTAACCAGAAGTATATAAAAATATGTAATGTTAGATGCCAACTCCTTAACATTTTAATGAGGAAACAAATGGTTCATGTTATGCCTTTTGATGAAGTACATTATTTTTAAAAAATCAGAATTTCAATTTATTTAATGACAATATTCTATCAGTCTAAGCTGATAGAAGAAGCACTGCATTAAAAAGTACCTAAAACAAAAATAAGAAATTAGTGGATTTTGTATTAAAATTTAAGATTTTATATTAAAACTTAATATTTTGATATTTTAATATAAAATCTATAGTAGATTTTTATATTTCCATTATTGGCAAACTTTTTAAATATTTTTAATAAATAGTAGATGGATTTATTTACATCTTGAAAATATTATGAATATTGGTATGTACAGTCAACACACCACAAGTACACATGTGTATACCAAAAAAAAAGCTGAATTGTCTGACCACTAGAGACTAGGGTTTTATAAATTTGAATTTGAAAGCCCCTTAACCACAGTTAAAATCCGCTTAGCAAAAAGTATTTTGAAGTTAGATTTTATGTTTCTATGGTCTGTGTACAATGATATATTACAAATTTCAGTAAAACCTGTGAACATACTTTCTTACAGTGCAAGTTCCCTAATCTCTAATAATTCTCTCTGTAAAAAAGCAGTATGTGAGCACTGAAAACTAAAGAACAGAAAGCTGAGTTCTTTATAGTTCTTTTGTTTTTCTATGAGACAGCATTTTTTCATCATTCTTCTCCAACTAAAGCATTCGAAGCATTACCATAACCTAATGAAAAATGTGCTCTACTGTGCTAAGAAACAAAGTGTCAGATCATACAGAAATAGATTTAATAATATCAAATAATTCCTAAAGGTTTACTATGTGCCTGGCATCATACAAATCATTTTGCAAGTATTAACTTGTTACTTCTCCTAACAACTCTGGGTGTTATTCTCCTGTTACAAAGAAGCACAGAAAGGTTAAATATTAGAAGTATATTTCCAAAGCCTGTATACTTTTCCATGGATAGGATGACAAAGGATTGTAACTTTAGCATGCTATCCACATGTTGCCTCTGCTACGTTTACTTTTCACTGAAGAATATTTAAGCAGATAATTTGGTTTAATTAATTCATGTGTACTCTATTTTATTTTGATTATAAACATAATCAGTCTTCTTTGTTCTAAAGTTATTTATACATGTGAGTTTTCCCAGACTTGGGTTTGAAATCATTTCTTAGCCAATTATCTATTTTGTAATTGCATATGGCAGAGTGTCTTATAAATAATAACTAGTGAATACTCATCTGTTTGATTTCATTTTAACAATTGTCTATTACAACAAAGTAAACTAGATGTCCCATAGTGCCAACCACAATAGCACTTTGTAAACAATTACATCTGTTTTTGATTTTATGAGCACTTTCCAGGTAAAAGGAGAGAATCCGCCAGTGAGCACAGAATTGTATGATTGTGATATCTGGGGTGATTCTGAAGTCCAAGTTTGACTGAGCCAAGCAATTACACTTGCTATTATATTTGCTTGGCTTCCTACCCCTAGCTTGGAATTTGGCCAAAGTAAAGATATTTGAAAATTCTTCTGGTGAATTTATTAATATTGAATTATCAGAACAGATTTTTTTAAAATGTATTACCTAAAAATCTTCCATTCTTTTTCAAAAATAGGTCAAAACAACTTAACAGTTTCATGTATTTAAAACCAAATTTAATCAAGTATGAACTATACAAATAGGTGGGTTGAACTTAGAGATAACATGGGTAATTAAATGTAGAAAATCCCATGTTGCCATCCAGGGGTTTGAGATATTTTGTTCAACTGGGATCTGTGTTCATGTATGACATTAGATTTAAGTTCTGTAAAATTTATTCTACAAAAACTAAGGTATGACTAATTGATCATATCCCTTGAGGCCTAGAACTACTTTTATATTTCTATTGGTTTTGACTTCTAGCACTTACACATAGTAAATACTCAAAATAGTATGTATTGATCTAAATTAAAAAATATTATTATACTGTAGGTACACTTTTAGAATCTAGTACAGAGGCATATAGTACAGTTTTTTAAAAAAAATATGTAAACATATACTCACTAGAAAGTACACATAAACATTATAAAACTGAAATTATTGATAGTATCCCATATTTAATATGTCCTTATAGTTTTAAAATAAATGAAAAGAGATTAGGATTAATGTCAGTTTTTTCTCTTCTCTTAGTTCTAACTATTTATGTTGATACTTCACTGAAAATTTTCTTAGGACATAAGCAATATTTTAATATACATTTTAAATGGATATTAATTCACAATTATGCTCATTTTATTGTTGCTGTACTAAGGAAATCACCTAATTAGATTAGGTATGGTTTTAGTTTTCTATGGTATTACATTTCTCAAAAGTGCATATATCATTACCATTTTACAGCTGTTTTTTGTTTCTCCTTTTGCTCTATTTCTGTATGATTTCAGGTTAAGAATAAGCAGTTTATACATTAACAAACATTCTGGCAATGATAAACTGTCATATAAAGTGGTGCCTCTAATAAGATTCTCTCTTTCTAAGTTTTTCTTCAAAAATTTTATGTCTGCTTAGCATGAAAAAGCACTCCAGACTGTCTCTCTTGATTAAGTACCAATGAATCTCTATAGATCAGTTTACACACAAATGCTAAATGATTTTTTTTAATGAGCCAATGTTTAGAAAACCTTATCTTTGCATTTCTGTTTCCCTGTACTATAATGATAGAGTATGAGGAAAAATCCTTGGACCAATGTTCTGAAATTCTGAACTAGAATAATTTTCCTAGCTATCTCATTAAATATAGTGACCTGTATTTTCTAGTGTATTAACTGTAAAAAATAATAAATTAGTGTAAATCATAACAGAATGGCTGTAGGCTTTTTGCAGAAGATTCCACTTCCTAGGAATATGGTCCCCTCCTTCCCTAGTTATCTCTCTTAAAAGCCTTCCAACGTTCATTAAGCCTGGATGATTTATATGAAAGCAGGCATAGACTGAATTAGATGACCCTTTAGGGTTCTTTGGGGATTCATGATTCTATATTATTCTAAGTTGACTTCGCATTTATTCCAGAATTGATCATGTGGAACACATGGATAGTTTTCCTTAGAAACCGATCCAGGGATAGCTTCTGATTGAAGTTTATATTTTCAACATACAGACCGCATGCCTGCTGCTCTGCCAATGTTCAAGCAATTAATCAACTATAATAATTGTGCCCCTGTCTACTTAGCAGTAAATATGTTAAATCAATAATTTTGATAGTGAGTTATATACACCATGATGATTGCAAAACTAGCAAAATGTTACCTCTTTAAAAATAGCGTATTATTCAAAATCCCTTGAATTCTTTTGGATTTTGTTAGTGGATCATAGCTGTTGATGTCTTGTTATCTGACAGATAACTCTCAAGGGAGTTGTAAGACAATACAAGATACTGTAAGATACTTTGTTTCTCTCACAGAGGATATTTCTTAAAACTAAAATATTATGGAATGGATTGTGATATGTCATTTCACAAAGCCAATAACTGTATTCTTGCTTTACATTGAGCCAACTTAAGTTGTCTAAGTTCCAGGAATTAAGTATCTAACCTTTTTATTTCTAATATTACAAACCCTGTAATCACAGAATTTTGAGATTCTCTGTAACTAGGCTTAATCACATTTGATTACAATCAAAGGTTACAGTAGAAAAACAATACTTTTTAAATAGCTATCACTTCTTTAAAACCAGTATCTAATTTCCTTTGTCTATTTTCTCTTGGGTTCTTTCTAAGTCTGCCATTATCTTTACATATAAATCCTCAGTATTTATATAATCATAATATAGAAATATGAATATTGTTGACTAATAAATTAATGAATAGTAAACATTGGCAGTAGTCTACTTCAATAACCCTTAGGCCCAATAATTAATACATATTTGCCTTTGGATTCCTTGTATAAAATTCAATCCATCTGAAGTGCTTTATTTTGGAGGAATTTACTGATAGCATCCTCAATTGAGTATCTGACGTGCTTCATTTGGTGGTTAGCAATCTTGGGGCTCAGAACTAATTTTCTATAATAATCGAGAGGATTTTCTAAGTGAAATGATTATAGAAAACTAGGAAATGTTATCTGGATTTCTGCTAAAGCCTAGTAATCAGGACATTGAGTGGGGGTTAGGTTTGGAAAGGGGAAAGACTCACACAAAGGTGATTTTTTTCACCACCTCAGTTTGGATCAATGCATAGTTAATCAGTGTCTCTTGGTTGCCTATTGAGCAAAAACATAAACAAATACATATTCCAATGCCACATACTGCCTATGGAAACTTCTCCTAACATCCTTAGATTTCTTTCAGTTGGAGAATTATCCTCAATGTAGTCTTAAACTGAAACTTCTGCTGTTTTTCAAGTTTTGGCCTCCTAATAGCTTAGAGAAAACCCAGTCTCCTGCCATGGTCTACTAAATGCATTGTCTTTTCTTAGTCCTAAAGGGTTCTCTAACATTTCCCTGTTCTTCTCTTCCTTCCTACAGGCCAGTTCAGCAAGTGTTTAGCAATTTAACCTGCTTCTTAAGCTGGACACTTATTTCTTTTTTCTTTCTTTTTTTTTTTTTTTTTGAGATGGAGTCTCACTCTGTCGCCCAGGCTGGAGTGCAGTGGCACGATCTCGGCTCACTGCAAGCTCCGCCGCCTCCCGGGTTCATGCCATTCTCCTGCCTCAGCCTCCCTGGAAGCTGGGACTACAGGCGCCCGTCACTATGCCTGGCTAATTTTTTTGTATTTTTAGTAGAGACGGAGTTTCACCATGTTCACCAGGATGGTCTCGATATCCTGACCTTGTAATCTGCCCGCCTTGGCCTCCCAAAGTGCTGGGATTACAGGCGTGAGCCACCGCGTCTGGACACTTACTTCTAACACAGTAGAGGCAGCATTTTCTTTCCTTGGTCTCAACCCTTTCTTTCCTTTTTTGGGGATACTTTGTGGCCCAAATACTCGTTTTTTCTTTCATATTCCAAAGTCAGTAAGCTCTGAGTCTGACACAAGCATCTACTGTTCAAACAAATACTTATTCCCTTCACATTTTTGTTTGAAAATCATATCTAGTGTATACCTCTTATTAGAATAGCATTTAACTCAGACCAGGCCTTGCCTTGTCCTGCCTGGCTCTCTTTCCCTTCTTCAGAGCCCTAATTCCATAAATGTCCTTGAAGATGTGTTGTATTTCTTACCTTTGATATCTTTGCAACTCATTTACTCTTTGGAGAGTTTTATGGCCCTTAATTCTGAGGACAAGTACCTTGAAACTTCCTTGGTCCTAAGTACCCAGTGGAATTTGGGGTACTTAATCTAACACTGCCTTGGACACATGGTGGGGAACATCACACACTGGGGCCTGTCTTGGGGTGGTGGGATGGGGGAAGGATAGCATTAGGAGAAATAAGTCATGTAAAGGACGAGTTAATGGGTGCAGCAAACCAATACGGCACATGTATACGTATGTTAACAAGCCTGCACATTGTGCACATGTACCCTAGAACTTAAAGTATAATAATAATGAAAAAGTAAATCTTTACTAGAGCATCCACAGGAATAATTCATCTTATAATTTAAAGTAACAAATGTTATACTACTCACCAATGCTTAATGCCAGTATGGATACCATCCTTTTCCTATATCATATGTTAACCTCAGCCATGACTATGTAAGAAAAACCTAAGTAGTTCAATGTCAAGCCATACCAGCCTACACCTAAGGCCAACCAAGCCAGTTAAAGCTTTGCAGTAGGCCCTTCATTGCAACTTGCAAGCCCATGATTGTGTTTTCTGACATGCATGACCAGCATTTTTACTAAAACTTTCAACAGACACTTTTTTTTTTTTTTGCTCTTATGCCCTTTGCTGAGGTGCAGTCTTTGTAGAACCCCATAACTTTGCTGAATCAACATAATCGGACTTTCTTTAGTAGGCTTGTACACAGCCAGTATTGTGTGAAGGCATTCATGGTCTGACTAGAATTAGAGGCAATCACTTTTGCTTAAAGTAGGTAAGGCCTTCATGCTACGCCCTTAAGATGTAGGAAGGTAGCCCATCTATAAACAGGAGCAACATAAACTGATGTGTCCCAACATGCTAAACATCCTGTGTGATTTTCACTCAAGGTCTAAAGACACATTAAAAAGTCAATTGAAGAATATCTAATTGCTCAATTTAGCCTCTGCCAATTAAAAAGTCAATTGAAGAATATCTAATTGCTCAATTTAGCCTCTGCCAACTGCCAAGATAAAAATTAGTTTTTCCCCATATTAAAACTTAAGGCCCAAAGCCATGAACACTGAGTACGTAAAAAGCCTCTGCAAAATTGTAATCTATGTCTGTGTCATGAATAAGACAATACATGTTAGAATTTTAGAAAGCACACAACAGCACCTCCCTTCCCTATTAAAGTCTGAAATAAAATAAGTCATAGATAAGTAGTGATTTCTGGCTTAGAAATATGAGAGATCAAAATATCACCTTTATTATTAATGAAGCTAACACTAGAATGTAGCTTGCATCTGAGGGCAAATGAGTCACTAAATATCTTTCCAGGTAATCAGGCTTTCCTGGTTATTGGTACTAGATGGGGGCAGGCTTCCCTTTTCAGAAACAGAGCCTGCCTCTTCAAAACTATGAAGAAGTGGAGAGTAATTTAATTCCTGGGGGGTTGCCAGAGAGAAGGAGGAAGGAAAAGGAAGGAGTGTTCTAATTCTGAAATTACAAATCAGATAAATAATTTCCTCTTCCCTAGTGAGAAGTGAGAGAGAAGCTTGAGCTAAGGAAGAATTTGAAAGAACTCCTTTCACATGAAAGAAGCCATTGATGTTGGGAATATAGAATTCTTCAGCACCTCCAATGTTTCCCAGTTTTTAATACTCTTGACCTGATATCCTCAGCCACAATTTTGTTTAACGATAGAATTTAAGTGTTTTACTCCATGAAGGGGAGACAGCAGGGAAGTATTACCCTCATTTCATAGAACTTTGCACATACTTTTTGGTAAATAAAATTTTATTGGAACATGGGTTATGCCGATTTATTATATTTACATATTGTCCATAGCTTTTCACACAATAGGGGTAGAGCTTAATATTTGTGTTAGAGCCCCATAACCCACAAAGCCTGAAATATTTACTATCTGGCCCTTTGCAGAAAAAAAAATGTGTCATTCTCCATTCTAGAAACAGGAAACATAACTTGATCATATTCAGGTCACCTCTAGTGGCCAACAGAGTAAATCTTGATAAATTTGTTGATAGAATAGTTCAGTGATCCCACTCGTTGTTTAATAAAGGAGGTCAGTGGACGCTGCCACTGCTATGGCTTTTATTTCTAGTTTGGAACCCATGAAAACACTTTATTTGAGGAAGTAGCAAGAAGTTCATTGAGGAGGTAACATAGAAAAAATATACTTAGTGATCTGCAGGTAAAAA
>NC_045438.1:107710193-107832731 GCF_002776525.5 Piliocolobus tephrosceles
GAGGAGGTAACATAGAAAAAATATACTTAGTGATCTGCAGGTAAAAAGTTGTTAGCTACTGTTTGCAACACTTTTTGTAAGATGTTAGCTCCACCAGATGCAAATTGTAAGCAAAAATAATTGTTCTTAAATCTCTGTGCAAAAATACAATTTCTGTGTTGTCATATCAATAATAAGACAATGATAGCAATATCAACAACCATAATACAATAATAGTTCGATATTACACTGATAAAACATTTGCTATGTATCATACAACATTGTAAGCTATTTACTGTATTTATTAATCCCTTGTTCAAAAATCTATGAGATAGAAGCTACTATGCCCATTAAACTGATGAGTAAACTGAGGTACATAAAACTTAAGTACTTTTGTCATATTGATAAAAATGGCAGAGCCATATTTGAAAAAATAAGCTATCTTCTTAAAAAGTAAATCTCCGGCTAACTTACACATATATAGGCAAAATATTTTGAAAGGAATCATATATGGTGGCCAATACTATTTAAGAATAAACTGATACATGGATAATGGACATTTGAGCCCCCAATATCCACTCCCCACTGGCTGCATAAGCCAAAATATTGACCCTATTCCACTTGTAACTGAGTGGATCAGGAATGGACAGACAGGCTGTTACCTTAGACCAATGAAGCAGAAAAAGCAGCTTGCTAGTACTTTCTAAGAAAAAAAAAAAAAAAATTTTTTTGTTTTATTGAATTAGAGCTAGAAAATATAATTCTGATTGTTTCCAGCAGCCCCTGATTGAGTTAAACCTTAGGATAGATGTTGTGCTATGGAAAGAGACTTGGTAACATTAGAATAGGGCTGAGTTAACCAAACCTGAGCTCACCTTACTTCCGTTGTCCTTCCTGTAGGTGAATTAACTTACTTTTAACATGCTGTTTGGGTTTCTTTTTTGGCATTAATAGCTGACAGTGTCCTAATACAAATTTAAATCAGACTTAAATCCTTAAATGTAAAGAACAGATATTAAGCACTTTGTCTAACTTTTATTTGTGGTTATATATATGTGATTATATATGTACACACACATACACATGAGATATATATATACAAACATGATTATACATAATCATATATATATCATATATATGATTTTTTGGCTGCATTCTGAATAAAGAGAAAGCTGTGAGTTTTCAATGGCTTTTTATAATAATGACAAAAATAAGCAGTACATTAAATACATTCAGAACCAAAATAAGTCATATTTAAGGGAAACTGTCCACCTGAAATATTAGACTTTTTCAAAAATTGTAATTGTAAAAAGAGTAAAGAATCATAGACATCAAGGTTATTTGTGAAAATGTGGTATACTCTGACTTTAATTTGAATCAATACCTGAAAAAATGTCTTGGAAAACTCTGGTGACAATAATCAGTGTAAGTACAACGCAGCTTGAATGAACACATATATTTTTTTTTAACCTGATGTCCAGCAAATTAAAATGTATGTTATAGCTTATAGTTGAGAATTTATGCAACAGCAGTAGAATAAGTGCCAGCCAAATTAGCAAGTTGATTGTGCAAGCGACAAACCTCATTTTAGCTAAACTGCGTTTGACAAATTACATGACATTCTGCCTGGTAAATTTGAGATTTATAATGTTTACTGCTATCAACAATAATGAAACAGCAGAGAATTTCAATATCTGACATTTAATCTGCATGTTTTAGTTTTCTTCTTACTAATCAATGTTTAATTCTGGAATATATTTTATGTTTTGTTACCCCTTTGGCTGCTAACTTTGATGTAGTCCTATCACCATTAGCTAAACTGTAACATCGCATAAAGATTAACTTTTTCTTCACTCTTCCCATTTTTAAGGATGAGAATTACTGTGGGGAAAATATATTTTAAAGTTTACAAGAATCTCCACAATTAAATTGTTTGCAAGTTGAGATAAAATTTGGTAGCACATCATTTAAATCGTATTACTACCTATTGGTATGATTGATACATGGTAATAGAGTTGTTTAATGACAGATTTAAAGATAAAGAAGTGATAGTAAATATCAATCCTGGTGGTATACTTATGAATGGTTCACACCCATAAGAAATAAAATTTCCAGCTTCCATGTATAAGATAACAGACTTCTAAAAATCTCCAATGAGTATTATATGAGTTACTAGTGGTATTTAGTAGACCACCACAACTGGAGAAAATGAATGAAATAACATTTTTATATAGGGTTAGAACAACTACTGCTCGCTTGCAAAAGCTTGCCCGTGATTTCTGCATGTGTGTATGTGAGGCATGGCAATGGACTCATGAGACTGATTTTCACACCGATCTGAATGCTCATTTGGAATGCTGCATTTCAAACTCCCACTTTGGTGACAACAGACTTGCTCTATTTTTATTGTTGTTGCTCCAGTATTTTCAGAACTCTCCGAGGCTCTCAAGAGTCAATTCATTAACTTTGTGCAAAGTAAGAAAATGAAAAAAATAAACTTCATTGTATTATGCCAAGGAGATTTGGGTGTTTTTTGCTACTCCAGTTTAACCTAGCCTATCCTGATAAATTCAGCATCTACAGAAATAATTCAGTATCTAATAACATGTCAGTACAGCTGCTTAAAAGTGTTGAGAAGTAGTTTAATCTTCTGTCTTAAAATGCTTTAAATTATCTCTAAATATAGGAATAGTACTTACTGTAGACTGAGGCAAGGTTAAACTTCAGGAACAAAAAAAGTGGCCTCATACTTAGAGAGAAAAGGATTTAAAACAAAGAGCCAAACATTTATCGTTCAGGGAATGATGCATTGCCCGGTGTGACAGACAAGAGTAAATTGTCCAGGGCAGTTGGCATTTACAGTAAGAGATTGGTGGGAGTTGGTAATAATGGCAGTAATGTAAAGTAAATGGCAAAATTAGAAAGTGACATTCTTTGAAAGGTCTTTAATGTTCTGCTAAATAGTTTGAATTTTATGGAGCAGGCAATATCACGGAGTAGTAAAGTGACGTAATCAAAACTGTTAAGGGGAAAGTAATTCTGCAAGTGAGAAGAATCCTGAGAAGAGGACTAGGTCTTGAGGTCAGTTAACAGGTTTTTGTTGTAGTGCAGACAACAGCTAACGAGAGCCATAATGTTATTAGAAAGACATAAAGAACAGTAATGCTAATCTCTTGATAATTAATTCAAAGCACTTTCTACTATACCATGTTACCTAAAGATTAACTTTCACTACATTTTTTACTATACTGATGATTTTGATAGTATAAGAAAAATGTTAAACATTGTGATTTTACTATAATATATGACATTGAATAAACTTCTGGGAATGCCTTATCTTGACAATTACATTACTATCTAACAAGGTTGCCTTCAACTAGTTTACATATAAAGAGGATAAACTGTATATTCTTTTATTATTCTAAAACCTTTAAAAAATAAAATAGACTATTTCAATGAAATTACCTTGATACCTTTCTGTCCTTATAAATTCATAAGAAAATTATTTTTAAATTAAGATAAAATCAATTACTATTATTATACTACAGATTATTTTTAAATGATAGAGTTAAGCAAATAAAATATATATATTTTCAAGGCCATAGTTTACTCATATTAAATTGGGATTGTAATGGTGCCTACGTCATAAGATTATTATGGATATTAAATAAATAATATTTATAAAGCACTTGACTTATCTGACACAGTGTAGACTATATAAATATTAGTATTTTTAATATTTTTACTATATCAGTCGTCAAATAGAAGTAACAGACAAAAATAGAAGTTAAAAAAATGAAGTGACAAAGGGGTCATTTAGTGTGACAAAATTATGACAAATACTGACAATAACGTGTTTTCTTTTGCAGAGCTTTTAAATATAGAAATAATTTTAAAATTTAAAAACATTTAAACATTAAAATTATCTAAATTATCTTTTCCATCCATTCACCTGATTTTAGTAAGCATCTCTTATGTACATTATTCAAGTTTCCGAGAAGAAAGACACAGAAACACAGTTCTAGCCTTTAAAATTTTACATTCAAATGGGGGAAAAGCCTTTTTTACAAGTAAATATTATTGAAAACATAATATATTAATAAAATTGCATGTAAAAGGTACTAAGAATACAGCTAATCAGACCACTTAAATACCTTTTTTAATAGATGGTAGAGTTTTACAGAGAAATTCAGTATCTGTGTTGAATCTTGACGTAAAACTCAGTATATTAAGGACACAAGGGTGGAAAACTTTCTGCAGAAGTAGAAGGGATGCACACCGTCACATAAGAGCAAGTTCATAATAATGGTACATAGTGCTTTTGCTGGAAGTGAGACGAATGGTAAGGACAGGAATAAAAATCAGAGGTCTGTTTTATAGATAACAAAACTGAGATGGAAAAACTATGGATTGTTTGACCCATTCAGACAACAAATATGAAGACACTGATTTCAACACAAATATTTTCTGAAATATTTTTGATGTTCTACATTGCTTTTTTAAAGATTTTTTTTCAAACCACATATTTTTAAACACGAAGCACATGTTTCCTTTTGAAGCAATATCTCAGTAGAGTAGTGTTTCTCAGTTGGCTCATTGGCTCCTATTTATCTTGTATCATTTCCAAAACACTTATGAATAATACCTGGTTTACCATCATCTCTAGTGAAAAGTACGGATGAATTATAAACAGAGGATTGGAGATACATCTCCTTTGATGCAACAGCAATGAATAAAAGGGTGGCCTTGGGTCGGGAGGTGATCAGCAATGGGCCGTGTGGAAAGAAAAGGAAGCATACTTCCAGTCCCATTTATGTATCAGACATCAGACAACATGAGGCAGAGAGCCAATTATTTACGGACCACAGCACGAAACATGAGTTTGAAGTGAGTGTATCAAAATCTGTCTTCCAATTATAAAATTCTATAAAGTTAAGACTTCCAAAATAAATAACACTACAAGGTGATAAGGAGGGGGTTTTAAATAAAATATGAGTTATGTCCCTATGCTCAAGTAGCTTATTCTCCAACAGGTTAAACAGAACATATGTATTGGTATTAGCAAAATAAAGGATGCAAGTGCAGCATTAAATTCATAGGAAGTGGAAAGAGAAGAAAACATTATTTTTCATTAGAGAATCAAAAACAAGTGATGTGTAGAACCCTTGAAGGGAAAGCATAATTTGCATTGAAAAAACTGTGGGGGCTGGTGTGAGGGCCTTGGTGAGTCATTGGTTGGGGCCTCTCTTGAAATTTGGTCAGAAAATGACAGGGAAGAGAATCTTCTTTGTTTTTGTCATATTAAAGAATCATATTCCTACATGCCAGTAAATGAATTCCTCTGTATTTTATAATAGTAAAATATGGCTACTTGGTAGATGTAATGTGTGCATTTTATAAAACTATAACTTCCCTAAACCACATCAAGTCGATGAGAAACTGAATGGTGTCATTTGCACAGTCTCATGTAAGATGTTTGGACTAAATATTAACTTTTAGCTTGAGGTATACTTTTTATTGACAAATCAGAAAATTTATACAAGTGTTAGAAAATATGCTTGTGTGTTCCCTTATGACATATTTGTATATCTTTGAGGAAAGAAATTATTTTAAACTGACATTGGCTTGTATCACTTTGGCAATAATAATGAATATAGAGCCAAATGACTAACATAATTGGCCCTTCTGAGATGAAAAGAACAGTGGGGAACCAGAGAAATTCAAAATGATCAACCTTCTTCAATTAATACAGGATTTTTGAAACGGAAAAAAAAATTCTATATTTTTTTCACTCTGCAACAGAGTTAACTGTATCACCTTGGATACACCCGGATATCTTCTGGGGAGGGTTTGTACTATTTTTTCATTCTGAAAGTGCTTTTTCTGTGCTGTCTAAATCTAGAAGCAAAGAAACAGTTACCTTACTTCAGACAATAACATTAATTCATCACATCTTTTTATGTTATATTCACATGTTGATGTAGCAGACGTTCATGGAGCATCTGAAATGTGAATCATACTACAGAAGCATGCAATATAAAGACAGACATGCGAGTAGTTAGCTACAAGTAAAGGCAGCAGGGACAGGAGGGCAGCATGCACGGATGGCAGTGAGGAGGAATTAACTATTGGTGTCTGGGATTGCTAATTAAAAGTTCCCTGGGCTGAATGGCCTAATGATTTTCTTTTAAAAAAATAAAAAGTCAGAACAAGCCTGGGAACAGTAGCTTACACCTGTAATCCTAGCCCTTTGAAAAGCCAAGGCAGGAAGATTGCTTGAGGCCAGTAGTTTCAGACATAGCAAGACCCTGTTTCTACAAACATTATTTCAAAAAAATAACTGGGCATGCTGGCATGTACCTGTCGTCTTAGCTACCTGGGAGGCTGAGATGGGAAGATAGCTTGAGCCCAGGAGTTCGAGGTTACAGTGAGCTATGAACGAGCCACTGCACTCCAGTCTCTAGGCAACAGAGGCCTTGTCTCATTTAAAAAAAAAAAAAAAAAAAAAGGAAAAAAAATCAGAAGAGTAATGTGTTAATATAACAATCACACAAATTAAACAATGCTTTTTATTCCTTTTCCCATTTTAAAAAAGAGGAAGTTAAGGCTTTGGGTGTTTAAGTGGTTTAATACAGCGGGATTGGTAAGTGGCGGAGTTGGGCCGAGGACACAATCATGATGATATTTGCCTGATATTAAGTGTTTACTATGTGCCGGGAACTGTGTTAAGTACTTGGTTTTTTTTGTTTGTTCTTTTTTGTTTTTGTTTTCTGTTTGTTTGTTTTTTGAGACAGAGTCTTGCTCTGTAGCCCAGGCTGGAGTGCAGTGGCATGATCTCAGCTCACTGCGAGTTCCACCTCCCGGGTTCACGCCATTCTCCTGCCTCAGCCCTCCGAGTAGCTGGGACTACAGGCGCCCGCCACCACGCCCGGCAAAGTTTTTGTAGTTTAGTAGAGACCGGGTTTCACCGTGTTAGCCAGGATGGTCTCGATCTCCTGACCTCGTGATCCACCCGCCTCGGCCTCCCAAAGTGCTGGGATTATAGGCCTGAGCCACTGCGCCCGGCCAGTACTTGGTATTTTTTAGTCTCATTTAATATTCAGAGCAAATTATGAAGTAGAAACTATTTGTGGAGTATAATGTGAGGCAGAAATACAGTATATGATACCACATGAGAAAACTCGTCAAATTAAGGAGAGACATTGGGAAAGAGTTATAAGAACTTGTGAACACAAAAGTATCTTTAGTAATTCAAACTTGATAGTATTCTGCTGACTTAATTATAACATAAAATAAAACAGAAAGATATTTGTAAATTTATGTTTTCTCACCTATATTTCCTGTTAGCCATTACCTCATGGCCAAGAGACCCAGGAGAAACAGCTCAGCATCAAAGAAAAAATGTGACTGTCCATTTTCCTGAACGATGTGTTTCATCTCCTTTACAGTAGCCAAAAAGAACATAAGTGAAAAGTACAATTGAGACAACACAAATGCTGTATCATTTGGTAGTTGAGGAAAACTGAAGTTTCAGTAAATTACCCAAAGCCTCTCAGGTTAGCCATTTGAACCTAGGTTTTCTGACTACAGAGATTGTTTAACAAATATACTGTATTGTTCTTCTTGAGGACTTATCATGCTACATCTTAACGAAGACCTTCTTCTGATGCAGGTTTGTGAAATAGTCTACTATACATGAAAAGTTACCATGTCAAATCAATTCTGATGAACTGGTAATTCACCATGGCCATGAATATTAATAGCAGGAAGTGAAAAGTTATGATCTGTGGTGCCTGTCATCTCGAGTATGCAAATTTATAATTAATAAGCTTCTAGGATGCCAAAAGGACTTAAGAGATGTTTTAAAAGTGTTCTTTCATATTCATTCTATAATTCTAAGCAATAATCTTTATGAACAAAGAAAAATAGATAAAGGTTGAGTGTATACTAGTAGAAAATATATGTGCTGTTTCCTAGTCACCCTGTTTCTAAAACAGGGAAGTAACCCCATGGTATCACATATGTGTAATTTCATTATACTTTAGTAATAGGAAAACATCATTGAAGATTTATGCTAGCCTTAGTTGAACAAATTATAAGTTTACATATAAAAGTCACTGAAACATCAGTGTCTGTTAATGAACAAAAATAAGTTTATTATAGCTAACTACAGTGGATAAAAAACACCACATTGACAGAATGTGAGCAGTGTCACAGAGGAGAAAGTTAGAAATAAGATATTTATCGGGCTCTGGAGGGAAGATTCAAATGATCAAAGAAGAGGGCCTTTTAGTTTGGGGAACTAAAAGTGGACAAAGATGGGGATATAAGAATTTATAAGTAATGAGCATAATTAAGGTTTTAAAGCAACTGTTGATAAGTAAACTCATTTTGACCAGTTGAGCAAATAATTGCTTCTTGATAAGACTATCTTGAAACAAAAGGTGAAGTTATTTATTGGTTTAGTGTTATTTTTGCAGCATAAAATTTTTGTGAAACCAATAACTAAGTTATACTACCTTAGGTGATCTACAGTCTTATCTAAAATTATGTTGACAACAGATGACACTATGAGAGACCCATTCTGGCTGGTGATCTATAAGTCCCAAAGTAGGAGTCCCAGAGATCCTCTTTCCTTCTAGTTGTGCCCATTTACAGCACTGATTACATAACTAATAGCTTCTATCATTGTAACATCTATCCAAAGGTAATGGAAACACATTTTTAATTTGGAAATAGACACACGGTCTTTTATTTACTCTTTTTGTTGAAGTTTAACTTACATAATCGTATTTATCATTTACTAATACTTACTTTGTAAGTGACATTTAGATTTCCATATTGTTGCTGTAATTATAAACTCCACAAAGGTCATATTAGCAAATTTTTCATTCATTAGTCGTTACATGTGCCAGTTGGTACTGACTGCAGACTGACTTATGAATACCAATTACCATTATTTCTATTTATTCATATTAAAGTATTTACTTGTAATAATATTTTGTGTGCTACATCATTGGGTAAATATTTCACATTGAGATGAATGCTATAAAATTAATATGCCACGAAATTTGCTATACTCTTTAACCTAATGAAGAACACTGCATGATTGTTCCTGATTAAGCTTAGACTTTCATATTTCAACTCATAATGTTGCCAAATACATAAAGTTATAAGAAAGCATATATCCCCAGAGTTTTATAAAATTACACATATATCTTCCTCTTTAATTTAGAAACTTCTAATTTTCTTCTAAATCTTCATTGGTTACCTAATAAGTTGACTAATAAATGCTGGATAGCATAGATAGATAGTTACTATCTAACTATATTAAACACTTTTTTTTTCATCTAAGTAAATGAAAGATCAAGGCTGGAAATCAGTAATTTCTTGTGGCACAGTTGCAGGCTAAATATTACAATTTTAACTCACTTTAGTTTGTAAATTACGGTCTTCACTTTCATGGGATATCAAAGTGTTTTTAGTTGAATCTACTCACAGATGTGCTTTACAACTAAGGAATAGTATGTGTGGGATTATTAAAGGCTGCCATTACAGTGATTTTTAGCTGCTTCTTCCCCTAACTTCTTTGTGTTATGTCTCATCTAAGCACACCTACGTATTATATTTTATGAATAAGTGTCAGGGTATAAATTGGTATTTGATAAATATTTTCTCTCTATTTTTGATGTGCCTATATCGTATTTAAATTCCTTCTGTCGAGGTAATACATCATTTTTCTAAATTTTATAGGTGAAATATGTACATGGTTTCTCAAATTCCTCTTTAAATTTATGAGCAAACAGATTTAAAGTTATATTTTGTGTTTCTCAGAAAGGCAAAACCTGAGTTTGATATTCTGAAGTTGACCAAATATGTATCTTTTAAGTCAAGATGAGGGGGAAACAGTTGGTTTTATAAATGCCCCAAATATATTAACCAAATTTGATTGTGTGTTTTTCTTATGAAGGTATTTAGGATATCTATCACCTCAATTTTTTTGTGTGTGTTGGGAACATTTCAGTTTTCTCTTCTAGCTATTATGAAACATAAAATAAATTGTTAACTACAGTCACCCTACTGTGCTATTGAAGACTAGAACTTATGTCTTCTATCTAATTGTATGTTTGTACATATTAGCCAGTGTCTCTTCATTTCCCCCATCAAAGAGTGTGATGCTTCCAGCTTTGTTCTTTTTGCTCAATATTGCTTTGGGTATTTGGAGTCTTGTGATTCCATACAAATTCTAGCATTGCTATTTTCTAGTTCTGTGAAGAACATCATTGGTAATGTGATACAGATTGCATTGACTTTGTAGATTGCTGTTGGAAGTGTGGTCATTTAAAGAATATTAATTCTTCTGATCCATGAGCATTGAGTATCCTTTCATTTGCTTATAGCCCCTTCAATTTATTTCATCAGCGTGTTGTTGTTTACCTTATAGAGATCTTTTAACTCCTTGGTTAAATTTATTCCTAGATATGTTTGTAGCTATTGTGAATGAAATTATTTTCTTGATTAATTTTTCGGTTTCTTTGTTATTGGTGTATAGAAACACTATTGATTTTTGTATATTGATTTTGTGTCTGGGCTTTACTGAACGTTTTAAATCAATTCTAAGTGTCTTTTGGCCTAGTCTTTAGGCTCTTCTTTATGTAAGATTATATCATCTGCAAACAGAGACAATTTGACTTCATCTCTTCTAATCTTGATGGCTTTTATTTTTCATTCTTGCTTGATTGCTCTAGCTAAAAATTTCAATACTATGTGAAATAAGAGAAGGAACATGGGCATACTTTTCTTGTGGATATAATATTCTTGACCTGCAGAATGTTTTTCTTTTAGTACTTAAATTTATCATCCCAGTGTCTCCTAGCCTTATGTGACTTGATGCCTTTTTCTCTGTTTATACAATTCTCCCTTTGTCTTTAACTTTTTGACAGTATGACAATAATGTCCCTTGGAAGAAGGCTTTTTGGGTTGAGTCTATTTGGGGATCCTTAAGCTTTTTGTGTATAGATGTCTGTATCTCTTGGAAGTCTTGGTAAGTTTTAAGCTATAATCTTGTTAAAAGGTTTTCTATGCCTTTGTCCAACTCATCTCCTTCTAAAATTCTCAAAATTCAAACATTTGTTCTCTTTATGGTGTCCCATATGTCCTGTTGGCTTTTTTTATTCTTAAGTATTTCTTTTTTTTTTTTTCTTCGATTTTGTCAATGTTAGTATAAAAGACTTATCTTCAGTTCAGAAATTTTTTCTTCTGCTTCATCTAGTCCAAGTTTGTCCAACTTGCAGCCCATGGGCCATATGCAGTCCTGGATGGCTTTGGATGTGGTCCAACAGTAATTCGTAAGCTTTCTTAAAACATTATGAGACTTCTCGCTATTTTTTTTTTTTTTTTTTTAGCTCATCAGCTATCGTTAGTTATTTTATGTGTGGCCCAAGACAGTTTTACTTCTTTTGGTGTAACCAAGGGCAAAAGATTGGACATCCCTGATCTAGTCTGTGGTTGAAAATCTTGATTGTATTTTTCATTTAATTCACTGAGTCATTCAATTCTAGAATTTCTGTTTGGCTCTTTTTAAATAATATTTATTTATTTTGCTTTTTAATTTCTCATTCAGATTATCAACTGTTTTCCTGATTGTTTTTGTATTGTTTATCTGTATTCTGTGGTACCTCACAATTTCTTTAATATCACTATTTCTAACTACTTTTTCCAGAATTTCCTAGTTTTATTATTAGAGTTGCTTAGTAGATTATTATTAGAAAAATGCAAATCAAAGCCACAATGAGAAACCATCTCACACCAGGCAAAATGGCTGTTATTAAAAAGTCAAAAAATAACAGATGCTTGCGAAGTTGCAGAGAAAAAGGAAAACTTATACACAGCTGTTGAAAATGTAAATTATTTGGGCCACTGTTGAAAGCAGTCTGGAATTTCCCAGAAAACTTAAAAGAGAATTACCATTTGACCCAGAAATCCCAACACTGGTTATATACCTAAAGGAGTATAAATCATCCTACCAAAAAGACACATGCACATGTGTGTTCACTGCAGCACTAGTCACAAGAGTAAAGACATGGAATGAACGTAAATGCCTATCAATGGCAGACTGGATAAAGAAAACATGATATGTATACACCACAAAACACTACACAGCCTTGGAAAAGTGAGATAATATCCTTTACAGCAACATAGATGAAATTGGAAGCCATTATTCTAAGCAAACTGACTCAGGAACAGAAAACCAAATACCACATGTTCTCACTTATAAGTGGGAGCTAAACATTGAATACATTTGGACACAAAGAAACAACAGACACCAGGGCCTACTTGAAGATGGAGGGTGGGAGGAGGGTGAAGATTAAAAAATACATATTGGGTAGTATGCTTTATTACCTGTATGATGAAATAATCTGTACACCAAATTCCTGTGACATGCAATTTACTTATACAACAAACTTGCACATGTACCCCTGAACATAAAAGCTTTAAAAAGGGGAGGTAATTATTGTGTTCTTTTGTAGTTGTCATAATTCTTTGGTTTCTCATATCTGTGTATCAATGTAAAGACATAAGAAACATGAAACAGTCACTTCTTCCAGTTGTTTGGATTGGTGTTCATAAGGAAAGACATTTCCCAAAAATGCATTTATAGTGTTGTTCAGGAAAGGTTGATTTTTAAATGGACTCAATAATGTAATCTTCATGTGAGTTCTTTAGCTGTAATCAGTGGCAGTGGTGTCAGTTCCTCAGCAGCTTAGGCTGTATTTGTTAATGGAGGCTGTGACAAGGCTTTGTTGGGAATGAGAATGTCAGGCAGTTCAGTCCTTGTACACCAGTAGTGATGGCAACAAGCTGAATATGTTGGTCTTTGGGCCACTAGTGGTGGTGTGGCCACTGGTATTGATGGGTCTGGGCAGGCTCTTTCTTGGGTCTCCAGACAGCTTGCTTGGGTGATGGCAGTGGCAGTGGTGGGTGGAGTGCATGAATTAGTCCCTTGCCCCCAAGTAGTATACATGTTGTTAATGGTGGTAGTAGCGGATGCCAGCCAACCTTCAAGTCCCTGAGTGGCACATATAGCAGCAGTGGCATTAACAGGCTGGGCAGGCCAATCCCCAGGCCCTTGGGTAGTATATGCAGATGGATGCCTGCAGTGGCAGTGCAAGCTGGGTAGGTTGATCCCTGGGTCCCTAAAAGGTGCATGCAGATGTCAGCTATCGATGGGGTGGGCACTTCCTTATTCCTCTGAATGATACTTCCATATACTGGTAGCAGTGTGCAGAGAAAGCCTATACCTAGGTCTCCAACAATGTACACAAGCAGTGGTGCTGGGAAAGCGGGCTCATTCTCATGTTCCCAGAATGTGTGCATGGATGTCTTCTGTGGTGGTAGTAAGTGGGGTGATACTGCCCTCAGGTTCCTCCAGATGGTGTGCACAGATGCCGGCTGTGGCAGGCTGAGCTGATCAATATCCAGGCCCTAATTATTATCTTTGATCAACATTGCACTCATTAGCATTTACCATGTTGATGAATATTTCATGCTTCCTAGTACATATAAGCAAGAGTTTCTTTAGGATGTAAGCATACAAGTGGACTTGCTAGATCATAGAGGGTAAAAACATTAAATTTTTCTTAACTATATCAAATCAGTTTTTCAAGTGCCATCATCTATTTCTAGCCCTACTGACATTATTTAACTGTTCTAGCTATTTTAAAATCTTGAAAATACCTGAAATTTTGAGACTGTAAGATTTCTGACAATAAGGTGGTTATATAAAAAAATCTTAATCCGAGTAATTGCATTCCCTGAATACTAATAAATATCAGCATTTTGTCCCATGTTATTAGAAATTCGTATTTTCTCTTTCAAGAAGAGTTTTTCTAAGACTTTACACAATTATTTGACTGGATTAATTGCTTTTTTTCTTATTAGACTATTGAAGTTTTAGCTTATCTGTTTGTAGTGAACTTTGGATACCTATCTTCTGTCAGTTATATGTTATACAAATGTCTTCTCGCTGTTTCTGACTTTTCTCTCCTTTATTTACTTTAGTGTCTTCAGATTAACAGATTTTTAGAATTTGAATTAAATATATTAAATGACACAAATTGTATATATCTATCATGTGCAACACAATATTTTGAAATATCTATACATTGTAAAATGGCTAAATCAAGCCAATCAACATGTACATCATCTCACATATCAATTTTTGTGTAACACTTAAAATGTACACTCTTTGCAATCTTCAAGAATATATTAATATATGGTTATTAACTAGAGTCACCATTTTGTACAACAGATATCTTTAACTTACTCCTTCTAATTGAAATTATGTATCCTTTGACCAACACCTTCTCAACCTCCTCCCAAATCCCTGGTAACCAACATTCTACTCTCTGTTTCTTATGAGTTCAACATGTTTAGATTCCGCATGTAAGTGAGACCATGTGGTATTTGTCTTTCTGTGCCTGGCTTATTCACTTTACATGGTGCTCCCCAGCTTCATCTTTTGTATTGCAGATGACAGAAGTTTTTTCCTTATTTAAGGCTCAATAGTATTCAATTTTGTATATATGCTACACTTTGTTTATCCATTGATGGACATTTAGATTGATTTTATAAATAGCTATTACAATAATGCTGCAATAAACATGGAGGTGCAGATATCTTTTTTGACATACTCATTTCATTACCTTTGGATGTATACCCAGGAGTAGGATTGCTAGATCATATTATAGTGCTATTTTTTATTTTCTTGAAGAACCTAATATCATTTTCCATAATGGCTGTTCTAATTTATATCACTACCAACAATGTTCAAGTATCCCCTTTTGCCACATCTTATTCAATACTTGTTATCTTTCATCTTTTACACAATCATTCTAACAGTCATGAGGTAGTATTTCATTGTGATTTCAATTTATATTTCTCTACTGATTAGTGATTTTGTGTATTCTTTTCATATACTGTTGGCCATTTGTATGTCTTAAGAAGAATCTATTTATGCCTTTTATTCATTTTTAGAGTTGGGATATTTATTTTCTTGCTACTGAGTTGTCTCATTTTTAAAAATATTTTAGATATTAACCTCTTAACAGATATATGGTTTCCAAATATTTTCTCCAATTCTGTAGGTTGTCTCTTCACCATGGTGATTATTTCCTGGGCTGTACAGAAAATTGTTACTTTGATGTAATCTCATTTGTCTATTTCTTTTTTCACTTTTTTTGCCTATGCTTTTGAGTCACATCCAAAAAAATATTTTTTCAGACCAATGTCATGAACTTCTTCCTCAATATTTTTTTCAACTAATTTTACAGTTTCAGGTCTTACATTTAAGTATTTAATCTTTTCAGTTTAATTACATGGTGTGATGTAAAGGTTTAATTTAATTAGTCTGCATGTGGATAACCACTTTCCTCAACACCAATTATAAAAGATATCATTTTTTCCTTGACATATTTGCCACAATTCATTGGCTTTAAATGCATATATTTGTTTTGGGACTCTCTGTTCTGTTCCCTTGGACTATGTGTCTGTTTTATGCCAGGACCGTGCTGTTTTGATTATTATAGCTTGGCAGTAGATTTTGAAATCAAGTAGTATGCTTCCTCCAGCTTTGTTCTTTTTGCTGAAGCTTGCTTTGGCTATTCAGGATTTTTCTTGTGGCTTCACAAATTTTTTTTTTTAATTTTTTTTCTATTTTTGTAAAGAATGTCATTGAGATTTTGACAGGGATTGCATAGAATCTGTAGATCACTTTGGGTAGTATGAACATTTAAACAATGTTTCCTCTTCAAACATATGAACAAAGGATACTGTTTCCTTTATTTGTGTTTTCTTCAGTTTATTTCATCAGTGTTGTTTTGGTTTCAATGTACAGGTCTTTTATCTCTTTTATTAAACTTACTCCTAAGTATTTTACTTGTTTAATTATTTTTATATTCATTTATTTATTTTGTAACAGGAATTGTTCTTTTGAATTATTTTTGTTTTATTTTTAAATGATAGTTTTATTTAAAACATTGCTAGTTCTTTAAAGATTTCTTTTCCAGATTTAATAAAACATTTTTCTTTTAAGGTAGCTGTAGTTTACATTTAGTTGAAAAAGCATATATTTGTGAACCAAGAGGAAATATTTTTTCTCTCTAGAATGCAGAAAATATTAGTACTTCGTATTTTTATAGCAATGTAGTTATTCGTATAAGTTCAATAATAATCTGTTCTCTTTATAACAGAACATAGTAGGAAACATTTGTTATATCATCCAGTTACCTTGACTTCTTTTTTGTATAGTCTGTTGTTAGTATATAGAAATATTACTGATTTTTGTTGATTTAGTTTTCTGCAACTTTGCTGAATTTGTTAGTTAATTTTAATTATTATTTTATTATTAGTTATTTTTAATTATTTAATAATTATTTGTTAGTTAACTTTTTAGTTGAGTCTTTGGTGTGTCCATATATAAGATTATGTTGCTTGTGAACAGGGATAAATTAACTATTTCTTTTCCAATTTGGCTGCCTTTTATCTTTTTTCTTTGCTGATTACTTTGTCTTGGACTTCCAGGATTATGTTAAATATAAAGCATGCTCATCTTATTCCTGATCTAAGAAATGTGAATGTGAGAGCTTATAACTTTTCACATTCTGATGTTAGCTGTAGGTTTATCATCTATAGCTTATTTTGCTTTGAGATACATTCCTTCTACAACTAATTTGCTGAGAGTTTTTTTATCACGAAGGAATACTGAGTCTTGTCAAATGATTTTTCTGCTTCTATTGAGATGATCATATGATTTTTGTCCTTCATTCTGTTAATGTAATGTGTCATAATTATAGATTTGGGTAGGTTGAACCCTCCTTGTATTGCTGGGATAAATCCCATTTGTTCATGGAAAACAATCATTTTAATGTGTTGTTAAATTTTGATTTGCCAGTATTTTGTGAGAAGTATGTAGGAGTATCTTATGTTTCAAGGACAATGGTCTGTAATTTTCTCTTTTTATTGTGACCTTATCTGGCTTTGATATAAGGGTAATGGGGTAATGCTAACTTCATGCAATGAATTTAGAAGTATTTCCTCCTCTTTAATCTTTTGGGAGAGTTTGATAAGAATTGGTATTAGTTCATTAATTTTTGGTAGAATTTAGCAGTGAAGCCATCAGTGGGGATTTTGTTTGATAAGAAACACATTATTACTGATTCAGTCTTCTTATTTTCTATCTCTTATAATCCTTTATATTTCCATAGTATTATTTGTAATGTGTCTTTTTCATTTTTGATTTCATTTATTTGACTCTACATTCACAGTGACATGCTTATAGGGTGAAGCATAATATTTTCTTATGCTCTTATATTTTTCACTAAGTTATGCAGCTAATTGCATTATATTCACTTTTCCCTAACTTTCAAAAATTGAAAATTTAAAATATCAAATATTCAAAGTCTCCCATTGGCTTTACAATATTATATAAAGCCCCATACTGAAAATTATTATCAAGGCAATTCTAGAATGTAAGGATCAACCTGAAGACAGCAGAGGCTTAACTAATATTTGTATATTTAAATGAAAAGTAGTACAATATGTTATAATGTAGAATGTTTCCCTAGAAGGATAGCTGACTACAGGCCTAGCATCTGTTAATAAACTTATATTTTTAACAAACCAAAGGTCAGAATTGTAATATAATCCTGATATGGGAGGCAGAGTCTGCACATATTTTGGATGTACCTTTAAGATTAAAGCTGAGAATAAGCTATACTTGAAAGCAGTTCTGTAGAGAAGTAGAAAAGAATTTCGATAGCTTTTTAAATGAAAGATATAAAATAATAAAAATTATCATTCCAGTTGAAGAGAATGAATTAATTTACATAGATTTACCTGTACTCTCTCCTGAAATCCCACAAATAGTAAAATATTTGTTAAAGCTAGCAACCCACTAGAATAAGACAGGAGGAGAAAACAGACAAAATCTTAGAAACTAAAAAACAAACCAGTATTAACAGACTTGGGAGAGCTGAGAATTTGGAAACTGAAACTGGCAGTGAGAAAAGTGGAGAAGCGTAATGATTTATAGCATACATTCACAAAAGACTCAGGAAGTGGCAACACCACATAACTAGAAGGGTGAATAAAAGTGGAATAAAAATTCCACTAGTTAAATGTTTTCAAGTTGATACATTTTTCACCAACTCATCTATGTGCTGACATATCCAGCAGTCTTTGAATAAAATTGCACAATTTTTAACCTTAATATGTCAGAGAATTCTCCATAACCCACTGAGCCCAGTGAGATGTACAAGGACATCCAGAAGACAAGAAGCTTCACATTTGTACAAGATATTTTCTTAATTAAATGCTATTTTTATATTTCCCATTTTGATTGCAATTTGTTCTCTAAGCATTATGTCATCCAAGTTAAATTAAGTTTAGTCAATACATCTGTATCTTACACAACTTTAAAATTAAAAGGATTTATTCTAGGTTACACTATGAAATTATTCCTCAATAAAATTATGAAGTATGGTTTTATAACAGTAAAAATAGAAATATTAAGTGCTTGTTACAGTTTTGAGAAACTCTAATAATTGACAAACATATTTGGAAGTATTTTATACACAAATTGTTACTCTTCAATGTTTTATTTTTTGTCCATTCATTTACAAGTATAATATAGATAAGTAATGTAAAATATAAGTTTCTAGAAAGGAAATTTATTGCTTATTTTAATAAAGGAAAAACAACTTAGCCTTTTTATTTAATAGTATGAGTTCCAAATTATTTCTTCAAAATCAAAATAAAATTAATTTTCAAAATATGTGTCCTGAAAACAAAAACTTGCCAAAATTATCATATTGAAAATATTTTAAAATGACATTTTTTCTATAGACATATTATCATATTGTTTCCAAAATTTACACAACTGTAATGAGTCCACATTCAAACTAAGTCCTCTGAGTAGAGATCCAGTATTCCTACTGTTAAAATTATTGCTCTCGATCAGCTTTCAGTAATATAAATGTGTATTTCTGTTAAACCACTGGAATTTCCACAGTCACTAGAATATAAAGAAAATAAGGCAAAATATTTTTTAAATGTGTCTAAAGAGCACAAAATCTATATTTAATGTACTTATTCCTCAGTCTTCCATTAATGCCACCACCAGACTATTACCATATGTAAACCCCTGCTAGTCATTTCTCCTAAACCTTCCCTCCCTGGGTGATCATCTCCATGTTGGGAATTGCAGTTTTTTGACTTGTAAACCTTCCCTCTGCACTCTCACAATCAATCAATCAATCAGTCAGCCAATCCTCTCTCATTTCCTTTCCTCACAATATAATCCAGGAGGAGTAGTGGTTGAAAAGAATGTCACATAATGCAAATAATTGAGAAAAAAAAAATCATATTTATGTGGTTAATGCCTTAACTTATTTTAATCATAAACTTGTAGATAACCAAAAGGCATACTAAAATGTTAATGGTCAATAAGCCTTCTTAGAGTTTTCAACACGCAGCATTCTCAACATAAATCTTCCTTACATGAAACTTCCAGTCTCCAATATTGCCTGAGGGGAAATGTTCACCTGCAGGAACCACTCCCATCAGTGGGAGTCATATTAAGGACTGCCCCATGTTTGTGCATTATGTTTACATGTGTGTGTATGCACAACATAATATTACGTGTACTTTTTCTATTTGCATAGTCTTTGTCTGTATACCGATATCACCATATTTTGAGAAGCATGAATATGTTTGTTTTTTTTTTTTTTTTTTTCCATTCCTTCCTCTGCAGCCAGCTGCTGGTTAATAGTAGAAATCAGTGCTGAATTTTTAATGATGTTGAAAAGTCAGATGCAGAGTTGAAAATTACATTTGATTAAAACCTGATTGCTAGAAATAAGGTAAAATACGAAAAATCACTATCAACACCTCTATACCGCCTCTTAACTATCAGAAAGTGTGAACATTAAGAAGAATTAAAGCTGATGATTTCCAAGACAGCTTGAGGGAGACTATTACTCCATAGGCATTTTTGAAGCACAGTGATAGATTGTGAAATAAAATATACTTTACAAAGATATTAGGTTAGTAAATACAAATAATGTATGATCCTATCTAATCATATATGAGTCAAGAATTGTTCACTTTTATTAAGCATAAGAAATCTATTTGACTCTCTAAACATTGCCTCAAACAAGCAGCAAGATATCTGGAAAATTAGGAATGAAATTTTCCAATTTGTGTTAATTGTAACATACATTATTGAGACAGATTATTTGATTATGTTGCATATGGGAATAGTACTGAGAGTAGCGTTTTTAGTTTGTTTCACTAGAGATTAAACAAGCCACACACACCAGTGATCAACTTTTAGATCTTGCTAAGTCCTTAATTTTCAAATGTATTATGGATAATCATTATAGCATAAATCTAATGGCTTCTGAAGACTATATAACATAACTAGTTAATATTTATCCACATTTTGTGCCATAGTGTATTATAATTATGCACATTGAGATGACAAAATTTCTCATGCAATATATTTTTAAAAAATATTTTGTTATCACCAATCTTCTAATTAGAAAATGGAATCTGTTGAAATTGTAAGAAAAAAATAATAATATAGGGACCTGGCATTGAAACAATGGGCTCCACCCAAAATTTGAATAAAAGTCATTGAGGAAAGAGTCCTGGCACAACAGAAAATCCCCTGAGTCACTAGTTTTTTGGGTTTTGTCTTTTTTTTTTCTTTTTCTGGATATTACTTGATCAGGAGATGTGATGGTTAATATTGAGTGTCAACTTGATTGGATTGAAGAATGCAAAGTATTGTTCTTGGGTGTGTCTATGAGGGTGTTGCCAAAGGAAATTAACATTTGATTCAGTGGACTGTGAGAGACAGACCCACCCTCAATTTGGGTCAGTTGCCAGTGCAGCTAGAATACATCAGGCAGAAGAAAGTGGAATGACCAGACTTGCTCAGTCTTCCAGCATTCATCTTTTTCCCCATGCTGGCTGCTTCCTGCCCTCAAACATCAGACTCAGCTCTTGGATTCTTGGACTTACACCAGTGATTTTCCAGGGGCTTTCGGGCCTTTAGCCAGAGACAGCCGGCTGCACTACTTTTGAGGTTTGGGGACTCAGACTGGATTCTTGCTCCTCAGCTTGCAGATAGCCTATTGTGGTACTTCACCTTGTGGCAGTGTGAGTTAATTCTCCTAATAAAATCCCTTTCAAATATAAGTATATCCTATTGGTTCTCTATCTTTAGAGAATCCTAATACAGAAGATGAAAGGTTTAAGAAAAAATAAGGATTCCCCAGTGTTCTTATACTCTCATTTAACTGCAGAAATACATTTTTCTCATCATATTACCTTTTAAATAGTGCATAGACTTTCAGCCTACTTATAAAATCCTGTATAGCCTATGGTATTCTTTATACATTCAACAACAGAAGAAGGAAAAGGAAAAAGAGTATACAAGTCATCTCAAAGATTAAATATAAGTTAATTTCAAATTATTATGAACTTGCTATGAGTTTAATATTTATGAATTATTTTTTAAAAACATAATTCTAAAAAGCTAGCTTATGAAACATTTTGGAACTCACTGGTAAGTGGAGCAGTGTTTATACATTCACTAATACTAATTGTTATACCACTCTCTCAATCTGGAATTCTCATAAGGAACCACATTGGACATCTTAGAAGTAAGTATTTTTAAAGTATTGCAAAGACTGTATTTAACATAATAAACAGTCTGTTCACACAGGATAAAACTGGTGTTAAAAAAACATGTACCTTGATGAATGAAGCCCATCTCTAAGTTCCATGACTTTGATCAAATAACCTTCGCAAAGCCTCGATTATTTAGCATAAAAATACGATGATCAGAGGATTTCCATGAGGGGGTGGAACAAGATGGTAGAGTAGTACTCTCCATAAGTTTTTACTAATATCTTTAGTAACCTGGAGAAATATGCAAATATTACAGTTAAAATGATCAAAAAAAAAAAAAAAAAAATCCCAGTTAAAAAAAAAATCGGCCGGGCGCGGTGGCTCAAGCCTGTAATCCCAGCACTTTGGGAGGCCAAGACGGGCGGATCATGAGGTCAGGAGATCAAGACCATCCTGGCTAACACGGTGAAACCCCGTCTCTACTAAAAAATACAAAAAACTAGCCGGGCGAGGTGGCAGGCGCCTGTAGTCCCAGCTACTCGGGAGGCTGAGGCAGGAGAATGGCATAAACCCGGGAGGCAGAGCTTGCAGTGAGCTGAGATCGTGCCACTGCACTCCAGCCTGGGCGACAGAAGGAGACTCTGTCTCAAAAAAAAAAAAAAAAAGAGAGAGATAATAAGAGGATGCTAAGAGCGTCAAGAGAAAAGAAGCAAATAAAATATAAGGGAGTTTCAACACACCTAGCTGCAGACTTTGCAGCCAAAACCTTATGGGCCAGGAGATTGTGGAATGATGGAGCCAAAGTGCTGAAGAAAAAGAAAAAAGACAAACTATTAAGCAAGATTACCTTACCCATCAAAGCCAACTTTCAGAAATAAAGGAGAAATAAAGACTTTTCTAACACACAAAGCCTGAGGGAGTTTATCACCTCCAGACTTGTTTTAGATTAAATGCTAAAGCTAGTTCTTCAAGCTAAAAAAATGGTACTAAGCAACACAAAAACATTTAGGAGTGTAAAACTGACTAGTACAAGTAAGTATACAGTCAAATTCAGAATATTATAGTACTGTGAGGGTGGCATGTAAATCACTTATATATCCATAGTCTAAAGGTTTGAAAAACCATCAAAAATAATAGGTGCAATAATTTCTGAAGGTATATGTAATTTAAGAAAATGTAACTTGTAATATCATGAATTTACAATGTGGGGCGTAAATGGAGTCAAAGTGTGGAGATTTATTCTTTCTGATCATAGTTATGTTGTCATTCATTAAAATAATCTATTATAACTACAAAAATGTTTTATATAATAAGGCTCATGGTAACCACAAAGCAAAATCCTTTAGATACACACACACAAAATAAAAAGCAACAAGAAAGGATTTACAGAAAAGCTAGAAAACTGCAGTTATAAGTCCTCATCTATCAATAGTTACCTTGAACATAAATGGAGTAAATTCTCCAGTCAAAACCATAGCATGACAAACACAGGGGAAAAAAAGACCCAATTACATGCTGCCTACAAGAGACTTATTTCACTTGTAAGGACCCATAGATTGAAAATGAAGAACTGAAAAAAGCTATTTCAGAAAAATAGAAACCAAAAGAAAGAATAGGTGTACATATTTCAGATAAAATGGATTTTAATTCAAAAATGACTTTAAAAAGACAAAGGATGTTACTATGTTATGATAAAATGGTCAGTTCAACAAGAGGATATAACAATATATGCAGCAAGCAGCAGAGGATCTAAACACGTGAAGAAAATATCAATAGATATGAAGGGAGAGATAGACTGCAATATATTTCAATGCCTCACTCTTAGCAATGAACAGATTATCTAAACATAAAATCAGAAAAGGATCATGAAACTTAAATTACATTCTAGAGCAAATGGACCTAAAGACACATATACAGAAAATTGTAATTAACATCTGCAGAGTACACATTTTTTTCAACCAAACACAAAACATTCCCTAGGATAGATCATATATAAGACCACAAAAAGTATTAAAACTGTGAGAAGACTGCAATCATATCAAGTATCATTTTTAACCATGATGGTATAAAGTGTGAAATCAATAACACAAGAAATACTGGAAAATTAACAAATACATACAAATTAACATGCTTCTAAACAACTAAGAAGTTAATAAATAAATTGAAAGGAAGTTTAAAATTTTCTTAAGACAAACAGAAGTGCAAACACAGCATACAACCCGTGGGTTACCTCAAAAGCATTTCTAAGGGGTAAGTTTATAGCAATAAACACATCAAAAAGGGTCATAAGAACATTGGCTTTACACACTTTTCAGACTGAAGTTAGAATGAATTGGGTAATGTATGTAAAAGTGCTATGTAAAGAGTAAAGGACAATGTAACATGCATTATTCTTATAAGTAAAATTTATATCTTTAACAATTAAACAGTTAAAAATGTGAGCTGCTTTTATAATGATGGGAAAAGAGAGCCTTTTATGTACCACAGTGGCTTAGGGCTCCTTCCAGATCTGTTTAGTATGGTAATGCCATGTGCTTCAGACTTTTCCAAATATATGCCTCAGAAAAATTTAGAGCACATGCCTGAAAAGAAAAAAAAAAAAAAAAAAAAAAAAAAAAAAAAAAAAAAAAAAAAAAAACCCTTTATAAATGAAATATTTGTTGCAAATACTTTCTATTTTATTGCAAGAAGAGGTTTTTTTCCCTAAATACAAACTGGAGCAAATTATAATATCTAGTGTTCTTATATAGTATAACACAGCAACCCTCTTATAGCCATGGTATTGATGAAAAAACAGAAATATTCAAGGAGATTAAAATATTTCTCCAAGATTCCATATATGTAATTGATAAAGTACATAATTAAACTCAAGAGGCCTAGCTAAAATTAGACCTGTTGTAACTACAGGCTTCTAATAAATTATACCCTAGTTTTATGGATAAAGGTAAGGAAAGGTAAGGAAAGTGGAGAGGTGAAATGACTCACAAAGTAAGGTACCAAATTAGTATTAAAACTAAGTCTTCTTGAAGTCAATCCATTTCAACTATAACATTCTGATTCTTAATCAATACATAAATGAAACCTTTTGTAGTTAGGTTAGGATGTTGTTAAATTCACAATTTTGTAGTTTGACATGGAATTTGAGTGATGGGTCAACTAAAACTCTTACAGAAATTTATGTTACCAAATTTGTTTAAAGAAGCTAAATAAAACTTTGGTATGAAAATCAGAAAGAGTATCATGAACAATGAAAATTCAGAGGCAATGCCAGTAGTCAACATAGATGCAAATATCCTAAATATAAATTATTAAAAATGAAATTCATATATGTACATACCATCAGAACACTTGATTTATTCCTGGGATAAAAAAGTGGTTTATTATTAAAATACCAAAGTTGTTCACAATATAATCCTATCAGTAAGTGAACAAACATAATTAATGTTAAATTCTGCCAAAATTTCTAGCAAACTAAGAATAGAAGGAAAGTTTCTTAATGAGTTAAAGGGTATCACTTATAAAAGAACTGAAAACTTCATGTCCTTTGCAGGGAAATGGCTGAAGCTGGAAACCATCATTCTCAGTAAAATAACACAAGAACACAAAACCAAACACTGCGTGTTCTCACTCATAAGTGGGAGTTGAAAAATTAGAACACATGGACACAGGGAAGGGAACATCACACACCAGGGCCCGTCTGGAGGGTGGGGGCAAGGGGAGGGAGTGCATTAGGACAAATACCTAATGCATGTGGGGCTTAAAACCTAGATGATGGGTTGATAGGTGCAGCAAACCACCATGGTATGTCTACCTATGTAACGTACCTGCAGATTCAGCACATATATCCCAGAACTTAAAGTAAAATAAAATAATAATAATAATAATAATAATAATAATAAAACAAAAGAACAGAAAATTTTAAACTCAAATGTGAAAACTTAAAAGCCTTACCTGAAAAATCAAAACAAGAAAAGTAATCATATTGTCATTATTTCAGTTCAATGTTGTTTCTGAAGGTTCTAGGCAGGGAATAAACTAATAAACTATTTTAAGAATTAGAAAAAAAAGAAAGGTCTCATTATTCACAAATGATATAATATTATTAAAAACAAAAGTAGTTGGGTGTGGTGGCTCATGCCTGCCTATAATCTTAACACTTTGTGAGGCAGAGGCGGGAGGATTGCCTGAGCCCAAGAGTTCAACATCAGCCTGGGTGACATAGCGAGATCCTGTCTCCACATACACAAAAATAAATAAAGATAGAAGAGTTCAACAAGATTGCTCAATATATAAATGAATTGCATGTCTATACATCAATACAATGAGTTAAATGTTTGTTATAAAATATTTTAAAATGGCAACAAATTAATAAGATTTCTATAAGTTGAGAAAGTAAGCACATGATCTTTATGAAGAGAAATTATGCAACTACATTAAAAATGTTATGGAAGCTGTCATATAAGGGAGACATCTACTGCATCCATGCACAAGAAGATAAAGTATCACAAGGATATAAATTAGAGTTATCCCTACATATCTCTTTGTGGTGGGTGTTGGTTCCAAAACTCCCAGACATACAAATACCAAAATCTGTGGATACTTAAGAAGTGCATTTGGCACTAAAAAAATCCAGGAGAACCCCCACATATGAAAAGTGTACCCCACACAACCCTACATATAGATTTCTTACACCACAGGTATACATGTTGTATTTTTGATTGGTATTTGGTTGCAGATACAGAACCCACCAATTGGGCGTAGAGAATGTATTTACTGAAAAAAAATTAGCATATAAGTGGACCTGTACAGATCAAATTCATATTGTTCAAAGGTGAAGTGCACATATACATTTTCTGTAAAATAAAAGGAATTCAAACTAATTTCTAATGAGTGTTTATGTAATAAAATAATAATAGGATGCTTGCATATGTAGCTGATTTCAGTATTGATATAAAAGGGCGCAGGGCAAAAATAAAGCAACACAACCCTGAAGAAGAAGAACAATATGCAGAACTTGACCTATCCTATATAAAATCTCATCATAAATCCAATTAACTCTGTGTTTGATTGGCTCAGGGTTGACAATCTGTCAAATGATATAGAATAATGAGCCCAGAAACACATTCATATACATGGAAGAATGCTGCCTGACAGAGCTAGTAACACAGAATAATAAAGAAAGGATGACTGTTTTGTATGTTATCCTAGAATAATTGGTACTCTACATTGCAAGGCCAAAGGCAGGGGTGGAAGGATTCTATACAGAGTGAATACTAAACAGTTTTATCATAGCCAACTGGTAACAAATGTTTTTAAGCAGGGGAGTGGCATGATTTGATTTTTATCTTAGAAGTTACTTCCTATCCTTACATATTGCTATTAAAGAATTTTTTTCCTAATCAATCTCCTTTTAGTGGTGAAGAGAAATATTATGATGATAGATGTTTTGCCTCCCTTCAAAAAGATCATTGATTGCTTTCAGAAAAAAAGTATATTCAACCACTTGACTAGTCCTCCTGGAGATTTCCTTGCAATAATCTATTTTCATATAATCTGCCACTATTGCTTATATATTTCCTTTAGCCACATCGAGGAGTCTCTGCAAATCTTAAACTGTGTAGTCTAGCTTTTAATTTCAGTATTATTGATTGTTTTGTAAACGTTTTTGGCATTTTATGATTAATAATTACTCTAAAATATGCTTTGTATAAATTAGTGACATGGTCAATGTACTAATGAATCTGTGGAAATATGTTAAAGAAACAAATATTTTATAATTTATTTTGAAACATTTTCATATAACTTTTTTTTTATTATTATACTTTAAGTTCTAGGGTACATATGCATAACGTGCAGGTTTGTTACATATGTATACATGTACCATGTTGGTGTGCTGCACCCATTAACTCTTCATTTACATTAGGTATATCTCCTAATGCTATCCCTCCCCACCCCCCACAATAGGACCTGGTGTGTGATGTTCCTCTTCCTGTATCCAAGTGATCTCATTGTTCAATTCCCACCTATGAGTGAGAACACATGGTATTTGGTTTTCTGTTCTTGTGATAGTCTGCTGAGATTGATGGTTTCCCGCTGCATCCATGTCCCTACAAAGGATACAAACTCATCCTTTTTTTATGGCTGCATAGTATTCAATGTTATATATGTGCCACATTTTCTTAATCCAGTCTGTCACAGATGGACATTTGGGTTGATTCCAAGTCTTTGCTATTATGAATAGTGCCACAATAAACATACGTGTGCATGTGTCTTTATAGCAGCATGACTTATAATCCTTTGGGTATATACCCAGTAATGAGATGACCGAGTCAAATGGTATTTTCTACTTCTAGATCCTTGAGGAATCGCCACACTGTTTTCCACAATGGTTGAATAAGTTTACAGTCCCACCAACAGTGTAAAAGTGTTCCTATTTCTCCACATCTTCTCCAGCACCTGTTGTTTCCTGATTTTTTAATGATTACAATTCTAACTGGTGTGAGATGGTATCTCATTGTGGTTTTGATTTGCATTTCTCTGATGGCTAGTTATGATGAGCATTTTTTCATGTGTCTCTTGGCTGTATGAATGTCTTCTTTTGAGAAATGTCTGTTCATATCCTTTGCCCACTTTTTGATGGGGTTGTTTGTTTTTTTTCTTGTAAATTTGATTGAGTTCTTTATAGGTTCTGGATATTAGCCCTTTGTCAGATGAGTAGATTGCAAAAATTTTCTCCCATTCTGTAGGTGGCTTGTTCACTCTGATGGTAGTTTCTTTTGCTGTGCAAAAGCTCTTTAGTTTAATTAGATCCCATTTGTCAATTTTGGCTTTTGTTGCCATTGCTTTTGGTGTTTTAGACATGAAGTCCTTGCCCATGCCTATGTCCTGAGTGGTATTACCTAGGTTTTCTTCTAGGGTTTTTATGGTTTTAGGTCTAACATTGAAGTCTCTAATCCATCTTGAATTAATTTTTGTATAAGGAGTAGGGAAAGAATCCAGTTTCAGCTTTCTACTTATGGTTAGCCAATTTTCCCAGCACCACTTATTAAATAGGGAATCCTTTCCCCATTTCTTGTTTTTGTCAGTTTTGTCAAAGATCAGATGGCTGTAGATGTGTGGTATTATTTCTCATATAGCATAAACCTTTACATTGCCAGGAAAAAAAAAATCAGAATTTCAAGAAGCATATGTAAAGCTTCTAATAAAACCTATCACATAGTAAACAAATAAATGCTAATTTTCCTACTTTATCCTGATCTGTTAGTGGGTATTAAACTAATTGGGACGACCTGAAATGGATTATGTAAAGTTGGATTTAAGGTGAATTAGACACAATTTGTAGAACACAGAAATATAAAGTATAAAATATGCAGAGATTTTGTGATAAAATTCATGCTCTTCTTTACGGAAATAACACAAAGAGACCCAAGTTATAGACAGTAACTGTGGGTAATACACAGTTGCTAATCTGCTTACTGTTAGAATCAAGAATCAAGATGTAATACAGGTTTCTTCATAAACAGGATAGTAACCCTTTCAATATTATATTTAAGTGTCATACATAAAGTTTTTTCTCAAACTAATACTTCACTTAACAGAAAAAGTTGCAAATGTACATGAGCACCCCCCCTTACACATACATTATAAATTCCCATTGTTATGTCTTAGATATTGTTTTCAAGAAACCTGGAGAAAGGGATCATTTCACATTTTGGTTGCAAAATGTTTTCTAACATTTATCTAATGATACATGCTGCAGAGAGCAATACATGATTACTCTTTCTTTGGGCAGTTACTCATGGGTTATACTATATTGGCAATAACTACCAGACATGGGACTAAATCATACATATCTTAAGCTACTCAATCACTACCGAGTAATTACCAAACTATCAAATTTATAGAAAATCCTAGCATTCAAATGTTCTCTCATAATATTCCAACTTTCACATTTAATCTTGTACATAGAAACACTAACTATAAGAAAGACTCGGTTCCTAAAAATTGATATAGAATTTTATGATCTGCAAACGAAAACAAAAACAAACAACAAAAAAAGAAAAATGCCCCAAGCTAACATTCCTTTACACTTAAAAAAATATGTATTTGTTTTCTTAAAAGGAATATATTGTGTTAGAGTAAATGTTCTTAATTTAGCTGAGAGAAATATACTCATTTGTTTTATTTTGTTCTATATATACATATATATACACATATACTTCCGAGTTTCTATTTATTCTAAAATACATGTATTCTATTTTTTTTTTTTTTTTTTTTTTTTTTTGAGATGGAGTCTCGCTCTGTCGTCCAGGCTGGAGTGCAGTGGCCGGATCTCAGTTCACTGCAAGCTCCGCCCCACGGGTTCATGCCATTCTCCTGCCTCAGCCACCGGTGTAGCTGGGACTACAGGCGCCCGCCACCTCACCCGGCTAGTTTTTTGTATTTTTTAGTAGAGACGGGGTTTCACCATCTTAGCCAGGATAGTCTCGATCTCCTGACCTCGTGATCCGCCCGTCTCGGCCTCCCAAAGTGCTGGGATTACAGGCTTGAGCCACCGCGCCCGGCCTATTTTTCTGTTCTATTAAAAACCCTCTCTTTGTTGCAGTAGAGAGGGAATGGTCATTGATTCCTGATTTTTCTCTTACACAACTTTTAAGTTGTCCTTATTCTCATGCAATGGGAATGACTATTAGTATGCACTGCAAACTTAAATAATTACACATTTAAAAAAAAAAGAAAAAAAAAAAAAAAAAAAAAAAAAAAAAAAAAAAAAAAAAAAAAAAACACTGGCAACTACCCATCTAGCAACAACTATGTTTCAAGTAAATTTTTAAATGACTAGACTCATCCATAAACTCAATATGAGTTTCTAGAAATAAAGGCAAGAGCTACTGCATATAAAGAGAAACAGAGGCAGGAAGTTGAAGTTGAAAGTTAATATCTTTAGCTTGGACATGTGACTGTGCATCTTAAGTCTATAATCTGACAATCAGATATAAGCCAGGAAATAATTCATGAATCTGGAGAAATACTGGAATTAGATGTTGAGGTTTTCCTCCTAACCAAATACCAGTTTTGCACATTATGAACCCGGGTCCATAGCTCTCAGTGGGAGCTGAACCTATCCTCATCTCCAGCAGAGGGCTTCATTGGTCACCCAGTTCTAGCCAGTTAACTTCTAGGAAAGGTTCTCTTTAACTTGAGAAAGTTCTTTCTTCCTCTTATGACAAAAGAACAGTTTTGGAAACGGAGTGACTGGCCATCACATTGGAATCATGTATAAAGCAAATCTCATATTAAAATTCAGCCTGTGAATATCAGAGTGGAGAGACAAAAGTAATCTAGGTCTTTTATGAGAAGCCAGTAAAGCTTTTCCATAAACTTGCATCCATCTGAAAACCCACCCTATTCTTGAACTTCCTTTTATTTAAACTATTTCGTTTCTTTACTGCTGATACTATTTGGAATTAGAATTTCTGGTTATTTGTACCAAAAGCATAAAAATTATAGGTATAATCATAATATGAATCCATACAATTCAGATAAAGTTTCTTCTATTTAGGAAGGTAAAAACTTAAGTGCAGAAATTTATTGTTTAATTCTAGATAATAAAAATATATAGAATTATAATTTTACTTTAGCCCATTATTACTGAAAATAATCTCAGTATTTATATTTTCTTCACAAAGCTATTCTGTGCTTGCTATAATCATTATTCTCATCTGTTTAAAATTTTTGCTGAGGGAAGTGTAAAATAAAATCTGTACTTACATATTTGAATAGAAAACACCACAAATATGATTGAAAACACTATGCAAAATATCTTCCTGACTTTTAAAAATCTATATTTAACTATATAATTTACCAAGTACATTTAAACAAAAGCAATTATATTTTCTATTAGATAGTGTGTTAGTCTGTTTTATATTGCTATCAAGAAATACCTGAGGCTGAGTAATTTACAAAAGAAAAAGGTTTAATTGGTTCATGGTTCTGCAGGCTGTATCAGCATAGCACTAACATCTGCCCCGCTTCTGGTGAGGCCCGGAGGAATCATGGTGGAGGTGAAGGGGGAGGCAGGGTGTCCCATGGCAAAAGAGGAAACGACAAAGAGAGAGGAGGTACCACACTCTTTTAAACAGCCATATCGCATGTGAACTCAGAGTGAGATCTCACTCGTTACTGTGAGGATGGCACCAAGACATTCATGAAGGATCATCCCCAATGATCCAAACACCTTCTACTAGGCCCCACCTCCAACACTGGGGATTACATTTAAATGTGAGACTTGGAGGGGACAAACATCCAAGCTATAGTATGTGCTTTCAGATGCTTAACAGAATCATACATTGTGCTAGGTTCCTGGAATAGAATGATAAACCCAATATACTCTCAACTACTTTACAATTGAGTGCATATATGGGTTTCCATACAGATAATTAGTCACATAATGAAAAAGCCACTGAATTTTTTAAAAATTAGTCCATAAAATACATATTTTAATAATATTAAGGGGTTTTTGAGTTTTTTGTTGTCAGTTAGGTGATATATTTCTTCCTAAAAGCTATAAATTAATATGAAAAGACTTCAAAATGTTGTGAAAAATGATATTAGATAAAAATTTTAAAAATAAGCTTTATTTCTCAACGTAAACCTCATCAAGGTCAACACACTTTTACAAGCAATGATACCAGACATTTAGTCCATCTCTAAGGAAATGAGTGTCCTGGGACTTTACCCATGTCAGTGCAGCCTTTTTACATTATTAACTGAAGGAAAATAAAGATTAGGAAAAAAAAAAAAAAGAAGTCAGAAGGAGGCAAATCAGAACTATAAGGTAAATGCCTAATGATTTTCTATTGAAAATCTCACAAATTACCCATAATTTCAGGAGAGGAATAAGCAGGAGCATTGTCATGGTGGAGTAGTACTCTCTGGTGAAGCTTTCCTGGGCATTTTTATGCTAGAGCTTTGATTAACTTTCTTTTTTTTTTTTTTTTTTTTTTTTTGAGACGGAGTCTCGCTCTGTCACCCAGGCTGGAGTGCAGTGGCCGGATCTCAGCTCACTGCAAGCTCCGCCTCCCAGGTTTACGCCATTCTCCTGCCTCAGCCTCCCAAGTAGCTGGGACCACAGGCGCCCGCCACCTCACCCGGCTAGTTTTTTGTATTTTTTAGTAGAGACGGGGTTTCACCGGGTTAGCCAGGATGGTCTCGATCTCCTGACCTTGTGATCCGCCCGTAAAAAAACACTGTAATAATAGGAACATGTTATCCTTCTTTAGCCCTCCAGAAAGTCAAAAAGAAAAATGTCTTGAGCATCCCCCAGAAATCTTTTTTAATGACTCTATTAGTCCATTTTCATGCTACTGATAAGGTCATAACTGAGACTGGGCAGTTTACAAAAGAAAGAGTTTTATTGGATTTACAGTTCCACATGGCTGGGGAGGATTCACAATCATGGCAGAAGACAAGGAGGAGCAAGTCACATATTACGTAGATGACAGCAGGCCAAGAGAGAGATTGTGCAGAGAAACTCTCGTTTTTAAAACCATCAGATCTTGGACGACCCATTCATAATCACAAAAACAGCACAGGAAAGACTTGCCCCCAAATTCAATCATCTCTCACCAGGTCCCTCCTACAACATGTGGGAATTTTGGGAGCTACAAGATGAGATTTGGGTGAGGTCACAGAGCCAAATCTTATCATTTCACACCTGGTCCCTCCCAAAACTCATATCTTCACATTTCAGAACCAACTGTGCCTTCCTAATAGTTTCCCAAAGTCTCAACTCATCTGAGCATTCACTCAAAAGTCCACAGTCCAAAGACTCATTTGAGACAAGGCAAGTCCCTCCCCACTATGAGCCTGTAAAAGCAAAAGATAGTTAGTTACTTCCTGGATACAATGGGGCTACAGGCATTGGGTAAATACAGCCATTCCAAATGGGAAAAATTGGCCAAAACCAAGTGGCTACAAGTCCCATGCAAGTCCGAAATCCAGCAGGGCAGTCAAATCTTAAAGCTCTAAAATGATCTCCTTTGACTCCATGTCTCATATCCAAGTCACGCTGATGTAAGAGGTGGGTTCCCATTGTCTTGGGTGGCTCCACCACTGTGGTTTTGCAGGGTACAACCTCCCTCCTGGCTGCCTTCATGGGCTGGTGTTGAGTGTCTGTGGCTTTTCCAGGTGCACAGTGCAAGCTGCCAGTGGATCTACCATTCTGAGGTCTGGAGAATGGTCGCCTTCTTCTTACAGCTCCACTAGGCGGTGCCCCAGTAGGGACTCTGTGTTGGGGCTCCCACCCCACATTTCCCTTTTGTACTGTCCTAGCAGATGTTCTCCATGAGGAACTTGCCCCTACAGCAAACTTCTGCCTGGGCATCCAGATATTTCCATATATCTTCTGAAATCTAGGCGAGGGTTCCCAAACCTCAATTATTGACTTCCGTGAACCCGCAGGCTCAACACCACATGGAAGCTTCCAAGGCTTGGGGTTTCCACCCTCTGAAGCAACGGCTCAAGCTGTACCTTGGCCCCTTTTAGTCATGGCTGGAACAGCTGGAACATAGGGCATCACATCCCTAGACTGCACACAGCAGACAGAACCTTAGCCTGGCCCACAAAACCACATTTTCCTTCTAGGCCTCCAGGCCTGTAATGAGAGGGGCTGCCATGAAGACCTCTGACATCCCCTGGAGATATTTTCCCCGTTATCTTGGGGGATTAACATTCAGCTTCTCGTTGCTTATGCAAAGATCAGCAGCAGGCTTTAATTTCTCCTCAGAAAAATTTCTTTTCTATTGCATTGTCAGCGTGCAAATTTTCTGAACTTTTATACTCTGCTTTCCTTATAAAACTGAATTCTTTTTTTTTTTTTTTTTTAATTATACTTTAAGTTCTAGGGTACATGTGCATAGCGTGCAGGTTTGTTACATATGTATACTGGTGCCATGTTGGTGTGCTGCACCCATCAACTCGTCAGCACCCATCAATTCATCATTTATATCAGGTATAACTCCCAATGCAATCCCTTCTCCCTCCCCCCTCCCCATGATAGGCCCCGGTGTGTGATGTTCCCCTTCCCGAGTCCAAGTGATCTCATTGTTCAGTTCCCACCTATGAGTGAGAACATGCCGTGTTTGGTTTTCTGCTCTTGTGATAGTTTGCTAAAAATGATGGTTTCCAGCTGCATCCATGTCCCTACAAAGGACGCAAACTCATCCTTTTTTATGGCTGCATAGTATTCCATGGTGTATATGTGCCACATTTTCTTAATCCAGTCTGTCACTGATGGACATTTGGGTTGATTCCAAGTCTTTGCTATTGTGAATAGTGCCGCAATAAACATACGTGTGCATGTGTCTTTATAGCAGCATGATTTATAATCCTTTGGGTGTATACCCAGTAGTGGGATGGCTGGGTCATATGGTACATCTACTTCTAGATCCTTGAGGAATTGCCACACTGTTTTCCACAATGGTTGAATAAGTTTACAGTCCCACCAACAGTGTAAAAGTGTTCCTATTTCTCCACATCTTCTCCAGCACCTGTTGTTTCCTGATTTTTTAATGATTACAATTCTAACTGGTGTGAGATGGTATCTCATTGTGTTTTTGATTTACATTTCTCTGATGGCTAGTGATGATGAACATTTTTTCATGCGTCTGTTGGCTGTATGAATGTCTTCTTTTGAGAAATGTCTGTTCATATCCTTTCCCCACTTTTGGATGGGGTTGTTTGTTTTTTTCTTGTATATTTGTTTGAGTTCTTTGTAGATTCTGGAAATTAGCCCTTTGTCAGATGAGTAGATTGCAAAAATTTTCTCCCATTCTGTAGGTTGCCTGTTCACTCTGATGGTAGTTTCTTTTGCTGTGCAGAAGCTCTTTAGTTGAATTAGATCCCATTTGTCGATTTTGGCTTTTGCTGCCGTTGCTTTTGGTGTTTTAGACATGAAGTCCTTGTCCATGCCTATGTCCTGAATGATACTACCTAGATTTTCTTCTAGGGTTTTCATGGTATTAGGTCTAACATTTAAGTCTCTAATCCATCTTGAATTAATCTTCGTATAAGGAGTAAGGAAAGGATCCAGTTTCAGCTTTCTACTTATGGCTAGCCAATTTTCCCCACACCATTTATTAAATATTAAATTTCCCCATTTCTTGTTTTTGTCAGGTTTGTCAAAGATCAGATGGCTGTAGATGTGTGGTATTATTTCTGAGGACTCTGTTCTGTTCCATTGGTCTATATCTCTGTTTTGGTACCAGTACCATGCTGTTTTGGTTACTGTAGCCTTGTAGTATAGTTTGAAGTCAGGTAGCGTGACGCCTCCAGCTTTGTCCTTTTGACTTAGGACTTTGTCCTTTGACTTTGTCTTGGCAATACGGGCTCTTTTTTGGTTCCATATGAACTTTAAAGCAGTTTTTTCCAATTCTGTGAAGAAACTCATTGGTAGCTTGATGGGGATGGCATTGAATCTATAAATAACCTTGGGCAGTATGGCCATTTTCACGATATTGATTCTTCCTATCCATGAGCATGGTATGTTCTTCCATTTGTTTGTGTCCTCTTTGATTTCACTGAGCAGTGGTTTGTAGTTCTCCTTGAAGAGGTCCTTTACATCCCTTGTAAGTTGGATTCCTAGGTATTTTATTCTCTTTGAAGCAATTGTGAATGGAAATTCATTCATGATTTGGCTCTCTGTTTGTCTGTTACTGGTGTATAAGAATGCTTGTGATTTTTGCACATTAATTTTGTATCCTGAGACTTTGCTGAAGTTGCTTATCAGCTTAAGGAGATTTTGAGCTGAGACAATGGGGTTTTCTAAATATACAATCATGTCATCTGCAAACAGGGACAATTTGACTTCTTCTTTTCCTAACTGAATACCCTTGATTTCTTTCTCTTGCCTGATTGCCCTAGCCAGAACATCCAACACTATGTTGAATAGGAGTGGTGAGAGAGGGCATCCCTGTCTTGTGCCAGTTTTCAAAGGGAATTTTTCCAGTTTTTGCCCATTCAGTATGATATTAGCTGTGGGTTTGTCATAAATAGCTCTTATTATTTTGAGGTACGTTCCATCAATACCGAATTTATTGAGCGTTTTTAGCATGAAGGGCTGTTGTAGCCTCGATGGTCTTTACATTTTGGCATGTTTTTGCAATGGCTGGTACCGGTTGTTCCTTTCCATGTTTAGGGCTTCCTTCAGGGTCTCTTATAAGGCAGGCCTGGTGGTGACAAAATCTCTAAGCATCTGCTTATCTGTAAAGGATTTTATTTCTCCTTCACTTGTGAAACTTAGTTTGGCTGGATATGAAATTCTGGGTTTAAAATTCTTTTCTTTAAGAACGTTGAATATTGGCCTCCACTCTCTTCTGGCTTGTAGAGTTTCTGCTGAGAGATCTGCTGTTAGTCTGATGGGCTTCCCTTTGTGGGTAACCCGACCTTTCTCTCTGGCTGCCCTTAAGATTTTTTCCTTCATTTCAACTTTGGTGAATCTGGCAATTATGTGTCTTGGAGTTGCTCTTCTGGAGGAGTATCTTTGTGGCGTTCTCTGTATTTCCTGAATTTGAATGTTGGCCTGCCCTACTAGGTTGGGGAAGTTCTCCTGGATGCTATCCTGAAGAGTGTTTTCCAACTTGTTTCCATTTTCCCCCTCACTTTCAGGCACCCCAATCAGGCATAGATTTGGTCTTTTTACATAATCCCATACTTCTTGCAGGCTTTGTTCATTTCTTTTTCTTCTTTTTTCTTTTGGTTTCTCTTCTCGCTTCATTTCATTCATTTGATCCTCAATCGCTGATACTCTTTCTTTCAGTTGATCGAGTCAGTTACTGAAGCTTGTGGATTTGTCACGTATTTCTCGTGTCATGGTTTTCATCTCTGTCATTTCATTTATGACCTTCTCTGCATTAATTAGTCTAGCTGTCAATTCTTCCACTCTTTTTTCAAGATTTTTAGTTTCTTTTCGCTGGGTATGTAATTCCTCCTTTAGCTCTGAGAATTTTGATGGACTGAAGCCTTCTTTTCTCATCTTTTCAAAGTCATTCTCTGACCAGCTTTGATCCATTGCTGGCGATGGGCTGTGCTCCTTTGCAGGGGGAGATGCGCTCTTATTTTTTGAATTTCCAGCTTTTCTGCCCTGCTTTTTCCCCATCTTTGTGGTTTTATCTGCCTCTGGTCTTTGATGATGGTGATGTACTGATGGGGTTTTGGTATAGGTGTCCTTCCTGTTTGATAGTTTTCCTTCTAACACTCAGGACCCTCAGCTGTAGGTCTCTTGGAAATTGCTTGAGGTCCACTCCAGACCCTGTTTGTCTGGGTATCAGCAGCAGAGGTTGCAGAAGATAGAATATTGCTGACCAGCGAGTGTACTTGTCTGATTCTTACTGTGGAAGCTTCCTCTCAGGGGTGTACTCCACCCTGTGAGGTGTGGGGTGTCAGACTGCCCCTAGTGGGGGATGTCTCCCAGTTAGGCTACTCAGGGGTCAGGGACCCACTTGAGCAGGCAGTCTGTCCCTTCTCAGATCTCAACCTCCGTGTGGGGAGATCCACTGCTCTCTTCAAAGCTATCAGACAGGGAGTTTGCGTCTGCACAGGTTGCTGCTGCTTTTTTGTTGTTGTTGTATTTAGCTGTGCCCTGTCCCCAGAGGTGGAGTCTACAGAGACAGGCAGGTTTCCTTGAGCTCCTGTGAGCTCCACCCAGTTCGAGCTTCCCAGCAGCTTTGTTTACCTACTTAAGCCTCAGCAATGGCGGGTGACCCTCCCCCAGCCTCGCTGCTGCCTTGCAGTTAGATCGCCACAGACTGCTGTGTTAGCAATGAGGGAGGCTCCGTGGGCGTGGGACCCTCCCGGCCAGGTGTGGGATGTATTCTCCTGGTGTCTGTTTGCTTACAGCGCAGTATTGGGGTGGGAGTTACCCGATTTTCCAGGTGTTGTGTGTCTCAGTTCCCCTGGCTAGGAAAAGGGATTCCCTTCCCCCTTGTGCTTCCCAGGTGAGGTGATGCCTCGCCCTGCTTCAGCTCTCGCTGGTCGGGCTGCAGCATCTGACCAGCACTGATTGTCCAGCACTCCCTAGTGAGATGACCCCAGTACCTCGGTTGAAAATGCAGGTCTTCTGTGTCGCTCGTGCTGGGAGTTGGAGACTGGAGCTGTTCCTATTCGGCCATCTTGCTCCGTCCCACAAAACTGAATTCTTTTAATAGCACACAATTCACCTCTTGAATGTTTTGTTTCTTAGAAATTTCTTCTGCCAGATATCCTAAATCATATTTCTCAAGTACAAAGTTCTACAGTCTCTGGGGCAGGGGCAAAATACCTCCAGTCTCTTTTCTAAAACATAACAAGAGTCACCTTTGCTCCAGTTCCCAACAAATTCCTCATCTCCATCTTAGACCACCTCAGCCCAGGTTTCATTGTCCATATCATTTTGGTTAAAGCCATTCAAAAAGTCTTTAGGGAGTTCCAAACTTTCCCACATTTTCCTGTCTTCTTCTGAGCCCTCCAAACTGCTCCAACCTCTGCCTGTTACCCAGTTCCAAAGTCGCTTCCACATTTTTAGATATCTTTTCATAATCATGGTGGAAGGAAAGGAGAAGCAAGTCACGTCTTACATGGAGGACAGCAGGCAGAGATAGCTTGTTCAGGGCAACTCCTGTTTTTAAAATCATCATATCTCATGAGACCCATTCACTCTTGCAAGAACAGAACAGGAAAAACCTTCTCTGTGATGCAATCATATCCCACTGAGTCCCTTCCACAACATATGGGAATTGTGGGAGCTACAAAATGAGATTTGGGTGGGGACACAGAGCCAAACCATATCAATAATGTTTGATCTTAACTGGTCTACTTTTGCTCTGACTAGACCACTTTCACCTCTTGATAGCCATTCCTTTGATTGTACTTTGTCTTCAATATCATACTCGTGGAGCCATGTTTCATCTCCTGTTACAACTCTTCAAAGACATACTTCAAGATATTATTCTTATTTGTTTAAAATTTCAATTGAAGACTCTGTTCTTGTCTACAGCTGATCTGGGCACAACAGTTTTGACACCCACTGAGTGGAAAGTTTGCTCAACTTTAATTTTGCATTCAGAGTCGTGTAACCTGAATCAGTTGAGATGTCAATGCTGTTGACTATTGTTTTTACTGTTAATTATTGGTTCTCTTCAATTAGGGCATGAATATGATTAATTTTTACCTTGAAAATTGATATGGATGGCCAGCCACTAAGGACTTCATCTTCCAGATAGTCTTGTCCCTTCTTAAAACAAGTTTTTCACTTGTAAACTGTGAATTTCTTTGGGGCATTGTCCATATAAATTTTTGTAAAGCATCAGTGATTTTACTATTCTTCTACCCAAGCTTCATCATAGATTTGATATTTGTTCTTGCTTCAGTTTTAGCAGAATTCATGTTGTTCTGATAGGGGCTACTTTTAAACAGATGTCTTATCCTTCTTAGTAACTCAAAATAGATTCTGTTCAGACATGTTATGATGAGTGAAATTCATCCATAGTTTTTAAATAATATATATTTTATGTGAACTTTTTGAAGATCCCTTGATCCCTTCCTTGTGTGTGATAGTTTTTTTTTTTTTTTTTTTTTTTTGTCAATATTCGGTATATTCTTGTTGTAATGTTACTTTTTGAAATTATTTTATGCTCTTTCACAATTTGAACTTTAAATCAAACTGATATATGACTTTATTCTCAATTTGTTAAAATAAATGCCAGAAATCTTTTAAACAAGTTCTTGTTGTTTAAAATGTTACTGTATTATGCTTTTAACATCACCATTGAAACTCTACATGGGGAAAAAAAAAATATGTCCCTATCATTTAACAACTGAAAAAATTAGAATGTCAAAATTGAAAGGACATTGTTATTTTTTCAATCATTAATCTGTCCTTCACTAATGAACTCAGTCCTTGATTAAACACACACACAAACACACAAACATATACACATGCTTTTATGTCTATGAAGTGCAAATGTTTCCTGGCAGTATTTTGAACCTTCTCTCTAGTGAAAAAAACTAATTTGAGACTTAGCTGATTATTTCTTTAGAAATTGTTACAAGTTTGAAAACGTAGCAAAATGAGTAATTCTAAAACTTCATTGAAAATTCAAAATAAAGATAGGACATAGAGGATGTAAAATTTCTTGAAGTTTTAAAGTACGGAATCAAAAATGATTATTATCCTATGATAGACAGAAAACTAAAACTCACATGGTTTTATAAATAATATTTTCTAGTAGTTATAAATAGTACATAATTCGAAAGTTTTAAAAGAGAAAGACAGCTTGAGTTGGGAAGGTCATGAAAATAGCAAAAGAAGAAAGGAACTGGAAGAAAGGGGATATTCACATCCATCGTTTCAGGAATCATTAGCCAAGAACAATCAATCCAGTATTTATCAAGCAAAAAAAAAGATTTAATAATAACATAAAGTAGTTAACAACTTATTCAAAAATAAGCTAACTTGGTTTTATTAATCACATATTTATAAATGTAAGAAATTTAATCGTGGAATATTTTGCTCAAAGTGTCTTCATTTTTTTCTGAAAATCTACAGCTAATTAGAATATCATTCAGAAGGTGAGAGAGAGTTGTTAAGAAACTCATATAATTTAGAGTGTTAATACAAAAGTTAACAATTTCTATGCTTCTCAATCTCTAGCATTCCCTCATAAACCTCCCAAATCAAATTATTAACAATACTAATCATAATTTTGTATCAATATCATATATAAAGAAGAAATAAGTACATATTTAGAAAATGGGCCCTTTTCTGTTAACTTATAACATAAAATGTAAGTAAAAGCAGTGTTGAAGAGTAATCATCTTGATTTCCTTGCCTGACAATGAGATTTCATCATGAAGCCATCAAATACAAAGAAATCAAGACACAACTGCTGTGACTATTCCAAAGGAAATAAGTGCCTGGGCTTGAAAGAGGCAGGAAAGAGTCATGTATGAGCCATTAGAGAAAACATATGCTATGTTAATGTGAAATCTAAGTATTGAATATTTATTTCAAACTAAATTGTATTTTCTTTCTGACTCCACAGATTTCAGTTGTGTTTGCTATTATGGAGATTCCTATCTAGAATTTCGGAATGTGGTTTTACATCCACAAAATAACATCTCCCTAGAATTTCAGACCTTCAGCTCCTATGGACTCCTGCTCTATGTCAAACAAGACTCAAATTTAGTAGATGGATTTTTTATTCAATTGTTTATTGAAAATGGTACTTTAAAGGTAAGTTATTCAGTTCACTTAATTTTTTAAAAAATACAAAGTTGTAGTGAGCCGAGATCGCGCCACTGCACTCCAGCCTGGGCAACAGAGCGAGACTCTGTCTCAAAAAAAAAAAAAAAAAAAAAAAACAAATACAAAGTTGTTCTAATTATGTGCTTTATTGGTTATTTTCAAAATAAAATTTAAACTTTATATTTTATATTGATAGCCAGGATGTCTCTTCCTCTACTTTTATAATTTCTTTCTACATATATATGAACCAACAACAAAGTATTTTTTAAGCAAAAAAAAAAAAAAAAAAAAAAGATTTCATAATAATATAAAGTAGTTAACAACTTATTCAAAAAATAAGCTAACTGGGTTTCATTAATCACATATTTATAAATTTAAAAAATTTAATTGTCAGAGTATTTTGCTCAAAATGTTTCTAGTTTTTTGTGGAAAATATACCTAATTAGAATATCATTCAGATGGCAAGAGAGAGTCATTAAGACCTCATATAATATACAGAGAAAAATTTATACTCAGATAGATCAGTTTATAGATATTTAGATATTAATATTTCAAACAGTATATGATTTGAATTAACATTCGTTGTCTTTTTTTCTACTTATTTTCAACTTTTCTTCTACTTCTTTATTGAGTAGTTTCCCAATTTCTTAATTTCCCAATGATAATAATTGTTATCATTTTTATAACCTTAAGGGCAGGTATAGTCTGGGAATCCCTAAGGAATCCCAAGATTTGTTTAGAGGGTCCTGAAGAGAAAACCTGTTTTCATAAGTTTTCTGTAGGCAAGGGGTGTTATTTGCCTTATTCAGTTTTACTCTCATAAGTGTATAGCAGAGTTTTCCAGAGGCTACATGACATGCAATGATATCCTTGCTCTAATCGCTAACGTATCATTTTATTATGTATTTTTGTATCTTAAAAATGTCTGTTGTAATATTTAGCAGTGTAAATATTGATAGACACATCCCAGTTAACAAAAACTCCTTGGGGTTCTCAATAATTATTATGAATGCAAAGGTACTGTGAGATCAAAAAGTTTGAGATTGCTGACTTTGCACTTGGTAAGCGTTAAAAGAACCTTTCAAAAGTCCAAGATTACGAAGCTAATAACATTTTGAAACCAACTTTGATTTGAAAGTGCATACTCTTTTCCCAACATCATTCTACCTTAACAAATTGTCTCATATCCCTGCTCTGAATACCTGGTTTAGGGAAGTCATCCTAATCATCATTGCAATAACTCAGTATAATAAGGTAATTAACTCATGTAATTCTAATATATGAAACATAATAACTGCATTTGGTCTACCATCTCTTTATGATGTGATTTAAGTGTACATGTGAATTTCCATGAAAGGATGAATGAGTTATACTTTATTATTTAAATAGGCAAATTCTCTTAGTTTGATTTTCTTTAAATGTCCATGTTTCTGAAGTAATATAATACATATACATATAGCACCATGGCACTCCAGCCTGGGAGAAGGAGCAAAAAAAAAATGCTAGCCCTTATAGCCTTTATATATGATTATGTCCCAGGTATAATTCTGTGTGTCCTACTTTGACTGACTTATTTGCCCACTTGTAATATTTATTTCACAATATTTATTCATTTACCAATTTAAACCACGCAAAAGTTTACATTGCCCCATTTTACAAGTGAGTAGATTTTAGCACAAAACACATGTGAAGTCTCAAAACTCCTAAGTAACAGAGCTGGGATTTGAACTCTGATCATCTAACTGAAGACCAAATAACCTTAAATTTTCTTAAAATGGAGACTGACAAATTACTACAACTAAGTAAATAACAGCAACTATTATAGACCTATAAGTATATATCCTTTCTTTTTCATAAAACCAAAGGGAAAGAAATTCTGTACCTCTCTTCACTAATTAGTTTTATAGTCCCTAAATATCTTCATTGAACCTATTGTGAATTAATTTTTTTCTCATTTGATAGGGAAAGCAGTGGCTATCCATTAGTCTTAGTAATACATTATTTCATAAAATATTTTAACCTACAATCCTACAAGTCTCCAGTAATTTCTCCTAATGCTTCTTATTGGAGTTTTTAAAGTCAACTGACAATAGATAATCTTATAAAGGAAAGGAGTCTTTTGCAATGGCCAAATATCATAAAAAGTTAAAATACATAGCATTATCTTTATCTTTGGACTACATCTTTGGAGTATTTGGGTATATCTACTTAAACACAGCCAGCTAGGGGCACATGTTATGAAACACAATGCAAGTGAGTTTCTTAACACATGTGGGTTATAGATCACTTTTAGATACAATAAAAACATTAAAATCCCTCTCTGGGAAAGAATAGACATGATATAATCAATATACATGTAGGCACATGCTTGCTAAGAAGCTTAATAAGCCGCTGTAGCACATCCATGGATTTCCTGGGGATGCTTGGTTAATCATACCTGATATAGACATGACTTTTCCTCTGTAGATCACAACTTAGTTGCCATTAGCAATAATTCTGCAAATGCCAGACACCCTGATATCTCCAAAAGCTTGGAATGAATGATTAGGTTTCACAATCTAAAGTTTCCCTTCCTGTGACATTAATATTGTCCTCTAGATTGTATTAACCACTCTTTGCCTTGCTCAACTGCTGTTATGTAAGGAAGATTCCAAGAATATTTGCTTTCTACTAGTAGAGAATGTTGCCTTTCCCAACCACGTTCCTCAGAATACTGGAAAACAATCTGGATGTGTGTGTGTACACATATATGCATGTGTACTTGTATCTATATAATACTCATATATTTGTGCATATTAATTATAGGACTTATTAGTTGTAAACCTTCAGTTATCACTTCTCTTTAAGTTTCAAACTTCATGTCTCTCCAAAGTGATGTAAAATATATTGATAAATTATAAAGTCCAGTGCAAATATAAGGTATTAACTTCATGCTGAAAAACTGAGGACAAACTTTTTTTCCCCAACAGTACCACTTTTACTGTCCTGGTGAAGCAAAATTTAAAAGCATTAATACTGCTATTAGAGTGGACGATGGGCAAAAGTATACACTACTTATCAGGTAAGATAATTATTTATTTTCCACTTAATCTCATTAAGTAGCAAAGCCTATTCCTCATAATATTGCCCTTGTCATTTCAAAATTGAGGTTATACTGATTAGTATTAACATGTACGTGTGTATGAATTAACATCTGTCAAGTTTTTCTATATATTCTAAAAAATGTACTGAGAAAAGACTATTATAGAGATTACATTATCATTATTTGTTGTTGTTGTCGTTGTTGTTGTTGTTGTTGTTGTTTTGAGACAGAGTCTCGCTCTGTCTCCCAGGCTGGAGTGCAGTGGCGCGATCTCGGCTCACTGCAAGCTCCGCCTCCCGGGTTCATGCCATTCTCCTACCTCAGCCTCCTGAGTAGCTGGGACTACAGGCGCCTGCCACCACACCTGGCTAATTTTTTGTATTTTTAGTAGAGACGGGATTTCACCATTCACAGGATGGTCTCAATCTCCTGACCTCGTGATCCGCCCGCCTGGGCCTCCCAAAGTGCTGGGATTACAGGTGTGAGCCACCTTGCCTGGCTGGGATTATATTACCAATGAACTCACATAAGGAGATTTACAAAAGATCCATAAAAGCCTCATATTTTTCTCATAGGGAAGTTGTTAACACATAAACTAAACTGGTAATTTATTTTGATGAACAAAGTAAATTATATTCAGTGTAGAAAATGTGGCACTTCCAGAAAAGCATAAAGAAGGAAATTAAAATGGCCCACCACAATCCAGATGGAGTAATTAAGGTATATTATTAATATTTTCAAAAGCTGTGTTTGAAGGTGACCCTATCCCCAAATGCTCATGAACATCTGAAATAAATCAGTTTGCCAATCTGATAAGTAAACTTCTCCTTTTTCTTATTTGAATTTTAGTAAATTTTAATTTTTAATACAGATGTAATGCTTTTTTGTTATGTGCCTTGCCTCCCTCCACCTTTTTTATTTCTTTGAGTGATGCTGACAACACATACCACAGCCATAAGCTGTTATGTAGATTAAATTATTTTCTGGCACTAGATTATTTAGTAAAAGGAAATATCTATTTAAAGCCAATAAAAAGGTAAAAGAAAAAAAGGAGTCCTAAAGAGAGACTGGGAAAAAAGTTAAATGAGAGGTTTTAAGGAAGTTCTACCTTCTTTATGCTACAACCACCCAAATTATATTATCTAGAATATAGATGCTTACAGATAATTGACCAAAAAATAATGTATCATCAAATAAATTGAGGAAAGCTTTCATCACATCTACCCCCCAACCAAAATACTCAAAATGAACATGAGCATTTTAACAACTCTGAGATGCTATTTAATAAATTATCTTTTTTTTCTTAATGCTTAGTGTCACTATACTTGAAAGTGTCATAACACAGACACAAATTTAATATCTTTCTTCATCATTTTAATCTCCTAAATAACAAATGTTGAGGGCAGTACACTTTGGAAAATGCCATCTCAGCTGAGGTAATAATTTCCCTGGGCAGGGATGACCATCATCTGTAGGGAAGCAAGTCCATGAGCCTTGGGTGGTGGTAAGAATCAAATCATGAAAGACATAGATGGGCTCCTGAATAAAGCAAAATGACAGATTGGTATCATGGAGAGACACAGGGAAAACCCACAGAAGCTGTCCTGGCCTCAGGCATGGTTGGAAAAGAGTAAAACAAAAATTATTTTTTTAAAAAAAATCATAATTACAGTTTCTTCATCAAGAATTTTTATCAAGTACTATATTATATATATAAATTTATTCCTGTAAACAGTTATAATTATACACATTTTTCAGATGCAAAACTGAATGACAGGGAGATTAAGTAGAGATAATGACATAACTAGAAAATGACACAATCTCAAGGCTGCTTTCACTCCAAAATCTGAAAGTGTGAAGTTACAGGTCCCATGAACCATGCTAGGGAAATGTAATATGAATTGAATTACTGTTTTCCCCCTACCAGCAAAGAACTGCTGTATGTTCAAGATCAGGTAAAGATAAGAGTTATAAATGATGTGTCCAGGAAAAATACTAGCAGAAGAAACAATATTAATTAACACACACTAAACAATTACCGTGTACCATATGCTTTACACACACACAACTACATCTAATCATCATAAAACTTATAATGCCTGTTTTACTAGGTTGCTGGGCTGCCATAACAAAGTATCACAGAGAAGGTGGCTCAAACAACGGTAATTAATTTTCTCACTATTCTACAGGCGATTTAATCTCACAATTGCAATTTAGTCTCACAATTCTGAGATTAAAATGACAACAGGTTTAATTTCTTTTGAGGTCTCCTTTTGCTTGCAGGTGGCTGTGTTCTCCCTGTGTCTTCACATCATCTACCCTTTGTATGTGTCTACTAATTTCCTCTTGTAATAAGATCACCAGACGCATTGGATTAAAGCCTACCCTGATGACCTCATTTTAGTTTATTACTTCTTTGAAGACCCTATTTCCAAATATAGTCACATTCTCAGGTACTGATGGCTGAGACATCAACATGTTAATTTTGAGTGAAACACAATTCAGCCCGTAGCAGTCATTTTGCATGTTTGAAAGCTGAGACTCATAGAAGCTAGACAACTTTCTCTATCACATTGCTAGTCAGTAAGGGAGCAAGATTAGAACCCAGATCTCCTGCCCCTTGACCTGATCATTGTTTCTACTAAACACGGACAGTTTGTATTGTTAAAGTAACAAGACATCAGTCTCCTTTAAAAGAAACATTAAATGTATAAGATGTTTTAAATCCCAAGAATACATATTTTTCACTATCCTTATTACAAAATGTCACTTTTAAGAATACTTAACCAAAAAATCACTTTCTTTTATGTTATATGACTACAATTTGGTTTCAGTTTGCTTACACCGTTGCTTTTTATTTTTATCAAAAATTAGTTGATATCCTGTCTATATCTGATCTAAATAATCTAAACTCAGAAATATTTCTTCTCAGAGTTTTAGTGTGTTTGAAGTAATAAAAAATGTATAGAAATATATTTTCTCCATGATTATCATCTATAAAGTACAAGAGTGAAGCTCCATTAATTTTATTTTTCTGTATCTTTAAAACATAGTCCTGGGGAAAGAAAGTCAAAACCCTGAATTGTGAGTTGAATACAGTTCACGAATTGTTGCAGCTAAAATGTTTTGACCATTAACATATTCTTATAAGTAAAGGTAAATGGTGTGCATACAATTCACCCCAATTTTACCCTCTTTTATTTTGTTATTGTTGAAATAAGTCTTTCTTCTTGAAAATGAATATAGGAGAAGGGTCTTGACTTACATACTCTTATAGAACTGTGAAGAAAAAGGACAACAAAATTGTGCTAGGCCCATGATGAAGATCTGTCTCAGAAAAAGCGGAACAAATATGCTCTATGAAAAAGTAACCTGGCTCATTATTTTTGAGAACAAGGAAAGACAAGCTGTTCTGCAGAGCAGGACGGCCCTTTCAAAAAAGAAATGTGTGATTGCTTAAAATAACGAAAGCAGGAAGGAAAATATGGAGTGCTTAAAATCAGGTGAAATATACTTTGGCATAATAAAGATAGTAAAAGCATACATACTAAAAATTATTTTAGTGAGAAATTAACTATAGCTGGTGTTTACATTTTAATGAAAGGGACAGTCAAAATGGGATAAAGCAGTAAAGTTAGAATACGGAAAAATAGCATAGAGTATGTAATGAAGCAAAATGCAAATGGTGAGCATTTGTCACTCCACTATTGAACACCGCCAGGTAAAACATTAAGGTAGAAGGGGATGAGAAGCTGAAGATAGTGGCACAGGTATTTTCTGTAAAACACAAATGTGAGAGTCTGATGTTATATTTTATTCATGTCTGTTGGTATAGTTTAAATAATTATGCATGTGTATTGGATTCAGTTATTAATATACTATACACTACTTGTAATCATTGCATATATTACACCATAATATATATTACATTATAATTATATACTAAAGTATAATTATATTAATATAATAATTGAGTTTGCTTTTAACAACAAGTGTATTTTGGGTTTTTGTTTCTTTTTTTTCCATTTAAAGTCACTGCTTAACTTCTACCTTGTTCTTGAAGAAGGGTAGAATTTGGCATTAAAAGATAGATTTAAGTTAGGCTTTTCTGACCTCCTCAACTATGGGATTTTAGATTTTTCTAAGTGTCTACCAATTAAAAATACTGCCATTAATTTTAAAAAATTCCTTAATTTGTTGCCTTACATTTAAGCTCTGAGTCAAAATCCTAATTTGTAAGTAATTCACAAACACTCTGTCAGTTCTAAAACTGTCTCATGGAGAATTTATTGGTTTGACTCTTTGGGAGCAGGTGGCTCCTATTCTACAAACTCTGCAAAGCCAAATAACCTAGAACAAATGAGAACATCTTTAGTTATCCTTGAGATAATAATTTACTAGTTTTGTTTATGTACAGTCATCCACATGCATTGGATACAATAAATCACTGCATTAGACATGCAATAAATTACAAAGCATTTTGAAAAAGGGCATATGATTTATATAAACAGTAAATGACGTGACACTTTAGAAGACTGACAGGTACCAATGAAATCCACACATTGGCATTTATTTTCTCAAGTGATATAGAATCAGATACAAAGCCTGAATGTCATTATATTAATTTGTTAGATGATAATAGGAGAAGGGTGTTCCTTAACTAAGTACTGGTATCAAAAGAAGAGAGGAAGGTAATAATTTGAGATCATTTAGGTAGGAAGGAATGAGAATCGGGTATGAAAATGCAATAGTAGTAAGGTTGTACAGGTCATCAAATGCCATAGTAAGAACTGTGAACTACATCACATGCAATAGAGTCTTACTGGAGGATATTGAAGAGATCAGATAAATAATCCAAGGAATACTCACTTTCCTTAATAGGGTGGGCTAATCTAGAGTACACAACAGGTGCTAAGTGTCTGGGCTTCTCCAGATCGCTCTACAGCTCGTTTCCCGTTTCTTTCTGCACTGGTCCTCTGAGACTTACCTGTGTGGATTAAATGAATGGGCTCTTTTATGGACTAAATTGGATTTTCACAAAATTTATGCATTGAAGTGTTAACCCTCAGCAGCTCAGAACATGTGCTTATAGCTACAGAGTCATTACAGAGGTAATCATGTTAAAATGAATTCATCAGGGTGGGCCTTAACAAAATATAACTGGTGTTCTTATAAAAAGAGGAAATTAGGACACAGAGAGAGACCTATACAAAAGGTAGACACCATGAAGACAGAAGACAGCCACATTCAAGCCAAGGAGAAAGGTCTGGAACAGATTCTTTCCTCATAGCAAAAAAAAAAAAAGGGAGGCAGGAGGGTAAAGCCTGAATGTGTATTCCTTTGACTTTGTGTTGTGTCCCATGGGCTGGTTCTCTCCCTGAAGTCAAGGTCTTTGCTCCTGGCAAATGGCCCTCTACTCTGTTCTGATAACTTCTCTCTTCCTCTAGTCTTTAGATGTAGAGGTAGTGTCAGAGTAACTATGTTGTGGTCCTGGTATTCTGTACTATCCTTTGTGGCTTTTCTATTCTCTGACCACATCTTTGTGAAAAGTTCATTTATTTAACCTTACTCAAATTGTATTAGTTGAAGTGTTCCATGTATATTCCGCTGAGAACATGAATCTCCACCAGTCAGTATGCTGAGGGAGGGGTGAAAGGCTTAATGGGGAAGGACTAGAAGTGGCAAATCCCACCCCTTTCTGCATTCTGTTGGCTAGAGATTAGTCACGTGGAGACACTTCATGACAAGGGAAGCTGGAAAAGATTTTCTAGCTTTATACCCACGAGGAAAAGTACATCAGCTGAAACAATGTGGAATAAACAAGATGAGAATTATTTCTATAAGGGAAAATATGATAACTGTCAATCTTTAGGATAAAAACAAAAAATCAGTAAACACAATTTATAACACTTAGTAGTTGAATTGGAACCAATGTTATGCCCAGACCGTTTATTACCCAGAGAAGACCACCAGAGTCCGGAGTCAAAGCCAAGCGGCAAGGATCTTTATTACAGGTTCGAACCTGGAACTTCCTCACTAGTCATGAGACGAGCGGGAAAGTTCCTTAACTGGGCTCCAGACAGCATTTTTATAGTCAGGGGTAAACAGGTACAGAGTCATAGGGGATTTTGTACACATCAGACTTAGGATTGGCTGACATTTGAACAAGGTGATTTGGCTGATTATGATCGGTTCCAGCCATTTCTGGTATTTCGGTTGCATTTTGAAACACTGATGACGTTTATCAGGGGCTTGCAGGGTAGGGGTAGGGTAGGGGTAGGGCGGTTACATTTTGAAACACTGATGACGTTTATCAGGGGCTTGCAGGGTAGGGGTAGGGCTTGTTTTCCCGGTCTGCTCACCCGGTCTGTTCTGCTTTCTAGATTCCTGGAATTGTTTGCCTAAGTTAGTTCGGGAGTTGTTTTGCAGCCCTGGTTCCTGCTGTCCTGGTCCCTTTCACCAAAGTGCTCATATTTCTTTTATTCTTGGTTTTAAGTGATTTATTGCATTGCTTATAAAGTATGTACTGATGTATATGCTATTTATCTATTAAATAATTATAACTTCATCAAAATGCATGCCATGTCAGATTACATGTTATAAATAATTGCCTCTTTCTACTATCTATTACTTAAACTACTCCAGGATTCACCCAGTGTACTTGTGCATAATGCCTAGGAATGAAAAATTGTTTTATCATCACATCATATACCTTCTTATGTGTTTGAGTGGTAGAAAATATTATAAAAATGCAGCAAATTGTGCATTCAAAACACAGAGCAGTCTGAAAGAAACCACTAATTTTAGTAACAATTGGAACAAAGACAATGGAAACATTATCACTATAGGAAGCAAGCATCCAAGTTTTTCACTTCATTTGGAAGATATTAAGAATGAAACGAAGAACAGGACATGTGCCAATTAGAGCAGGAACACTTTGGCTCAGAGTGCTGGAAAATCAGTGAAGTGGAAACAAACAAACAAAAATTATCTATTTAGCCACTTTCCAAAACATAAAAAAATTGTTTCTAATGAAATGTGTACATTATCCCATTAATCTTTTAATTAACCCCTGTCAGTAGTGTCAAGAAAAACATGACCATGGAATACTGATTTTACTTTAACTTGAACAAAATAAAAAATGAACAATTGATTTTCATTTTACATAATTACTCAACCAAGGAAATGTTCCTGTAACATAAACCTATTTTTCTCTTCCTTTCCAAGTGATATATATTCCTTTAATGCAAAAGATAGAGTAGGAGTGAAATTTCATCATTTAACTTGGGAAAAGAGGATTTTAAAATGTAACCTACATAGGCCAGTTAATTAGAATAGACATTAACTATGTTTAAGTTTTTTTTTTTTTTTTTTCTGTTTTGAGACAGTGTTTCAAAAAAGAATCCTGCTCTATCACCCAGGCTGGAATGCAGTGGTACTACCTCAGCTCACTGAAACCTTCACCTCTGTAGTTTAAGCAATTCTCCTTCTTCAACCTCTGGAGTAGCTGGGATTACAGATGCCTGCCACCACGCCCAGCTAATTTTTGTAATTTTAGTAGAGACAGGGTTTCACCATGTTGGCCAGGGCTGGTCTCGAACTCCTGACCTCAAGTGATCCACCCACCTTGGCCTCCCAGAGTGCTGGGATTACAGGCCTGAGCCACTGCACCTGGCCTGTAATTTTTAATTCAATTTATTCCAGTGCTCTGATAAACTGGTTACCAATCAACTTTTATGGGTTATTTTTAAAGACAAATTAAAATAATTAAAGATTTAAAAGTGGGACATTGCCCATCATTTTACTTGAAAACATATTACCTATTACAAAATTACTGAAATTAATCTAATAAAATATACTGCTGTTATTAACACTGCTAGTCAACTCAGAGGAGCGTAGAGTAGTTTTGATTTTACTTGATGCATCCATTTAACGTCAGAGTTTTGGGGGTTTTCTTTTTTGAAAAAGATATTTGTTATTATTCTATGGAAGTTCAGCTGAAATTATGCAGCTGATGTCAGTCTAGAAGTCCTCTGTACCTCAAGAGTTTTGAGAGTATTTTTGGTTGGATTTTGATCAAAAAGGGCAGATGTTACAAAAAGAAGCACATAGCAGCTGCATTTACGTGGAATTACTGGGAAGCTATTGCATCCACGTATTTTATCGTATATCCAGAATATAAAAATTCAAAGTGTATACAAGTCAAAGACCTGAATCTTATTCTTTCAGAAAAAATAATTTCAAAATATATTTTGAAAGCACTTTTTAAACAAGATAATATAGGCTAGAAATAGACAAGATCATAAAGTATATTGGCTTCTTTCTGCGATTGCATGCTTTTAGTAAGAACTGGATCATGGCAATTTAGTGACATCTACTGAGCCATACAAATGTATGTCCTTTAGATGCTCAACAACTTATGGAAACAAAGGTTAGCATATCATAGGTATAGGCTTCAACAGGTATCCACTAATTACTCATGTCCTTTAATTTTACCTGAAATATGTCTTGTTTTTGATGATTTTTTTACTCTAACCTGATAAGAGAAGTTCTAGTATAAATGACTTACAGTTAAAATTTCTACTTAAATCTTTCTGCTGCATAGGATTCACTTGATTCAGCTTTAATTCTAGCTTGCCTCATTTTTCTCTTATCTTTGCCAAGAGGTGAACTGTGTGTTATGCTAATATAAACATATTGAAAACAAACTGAAAGTGGACAGCTTATAATTTTAGTATTTCATATGAGAAAACAGAGGTGAAAAAATATCCTTGCTAAAAAATAAAACATGGTTATGTTAATCATATTTTTAGAAAACCTTCCTGTGAGATATTTCGGTGTAAATATAAAAATAAAGATTATGGTTATCTTATTAAGAGAAACTTGCAATATTGAAGACAATTATTGAATGATAAATTTTAATTCTTATTGTATTATGGTCCAGTTGAGTGCATTTTGAAATGCTAGATACATCATGCTCTGAATTTAAGCCTTTAAAATGTTTCTTGTAGATCACCATAGTGTAATTAGTTTACTGAATCAAAAAATGTCAGAAAATTCAAATTTGGAAAGTCAGTTGTGTTATGAGAGGTAAACTCACTTTTGAGAAACATTTAAAATAATCATTATTATTTCAGAAAATCAATGCTTAATTCAAGTCATTTTACAAACACTATCAAATTCCTTTCCCAGTTTGAAAAGAATATATCCTTCTTCATTATGTGTTACTTCTTAAGTTTCTTCTATTAATGAAAAGTTATTTGTGAAAAGGAATTCTGAAGTATGCATTGTCATGCGTGTCCCTGTGAAGAGACCACCAAACAGGCTTTGTGTGAGCAACATGGCTGTTTATTTCACCTGGGTGCAGGCAGGGCTGAGTCCGAAAAGAGAGTCAGGGAAGGGAGATAAGGGTGGGGCCGTTTTATAGGATTTGGGTAGGTAAAGGAAAATTACAGTCAAAGGGGGGTTGTTCTCTGGCAGGCAGGAGTGGGGGTTACAAGTTGCTCAGTGGGGAGCTTTTTGAGCCAGGATGAGCCAGGGAGAGGAATTTCACAAGACAATATCATCGCTTAAGGCAAGGACCGGCCATTTTCACTTCTTTTGTGGTGGAATGTCATCAGTTAAGGCAGGCAGGGCATTTGCACTTCTTTTGTGATTCTTAGGTTACTTCAGGCCATCTGGGCATATATGTGCAAGTCACAGGGCATGCAATGGCTTGGTTTGGGCTCAGAGGCCTGACATACATAATAATTGCTTTCACGTGCTTTCTCATTCTATGTTCATTGAGGTGACTTCAGAATCAAACATCAAGCCCATATTTGCTTCCTTCAGTTGTATATTATCAGGGTTACAATGAATAATATACTTTTGTTTACATCAAATCTCAAAAAGAATAGACAAATATCTTTTTGTTATATGGCCTTTTTAAAAATATAATGAGAGCATATTGAAGGTAGCAAGCTTCAAGTTAAATCAATACAATAGCACACTTAAGTTTCAAAGCATTGTAATTAGAAGTATGGCACACTTTCAAAAGGGTCTTCACAGTTAATTGACTAGAGCCCACATGGAATAATGCGGTCTGTATATCATTTAGCTTATATACATCAGTCTCTCCCCAAATTGACATTCTCTATAGTTGTTGGTTATCTGCTGCTTTGGTGTACTCTCTGTTATGACCTTGCAGGTTGCTTTAATTGTTAAAGCCTCAATGATCACCGCATATCAATAAAAATGAATACATTAAGTCCGTATTCACAGATTCACTAGCGGAATACTTCTAGGAACCATTGAGATGTAAATTCAAAGATAATCCTGTCAGATGTATTTATTTGTAAGGGAACTAATCATTAATGACTGATTATCATGGTACTGCAATAAAACACAATGCTAATGAAATTTGCCCAAATTTAAGCTAAAAGAAAAATTGATCTAGTTATTTTACACTTGATAGCCAAAAGGCTAAGAAGAACTGATCTAGTTTTTTTTCTTTTTTTTTAGAAAAAGCTTTGTGAAATTTTCATAACTATCACTTGAAACAATGCAATAATACTATGCAAAATGATTCTTATATATAATTGACTAAATAATAACTAGAAATAGTGATTCTGTAATTACCAGAAACAGAATAATTCTAAAAATGTCCAAAGAGTTCAGCATAGCTGGAGACTTCCATTTGAAAACTGTGGCTACTTGTGGCATGGTAAGTTGCTTTTAGGAGAAGTTTAGAATAGAATGGTCCCAAATCTGAAGGACAAGTTTTAAGACAAATAGTTTATTCCTCTTGCTACTTGGAGGACTTGCCCCAATTCTGTCCAAAGTCAACCCCTCCTCCAACCCCTAGACTCCATCCCTTGTCACATTTTCAAGGATTTCTCTTCTTCAGGATCACCTTTATTTTCTTGTATTATCCATCTTTTCCTCTCTGCTGGAACATTTCCAAAACAAAAAAAGGAAAAGGCTTTAAAATTTCTCAGCTGCAACACAGCACCTCTCAAGATCTTATATTACTTTGATTCTGTTCCTTTTCAATGCCAACATGTCAAAAGTTTGCCACATATGAGATTTTGATTTTGTTACCTGTTATTATTCAACCTAATCCAATCTGATATCCATGTTCTCATAACTGACACAGCTTTTGTTAATGTCATCTGTGAGTAGAGAGTTTTATCATTTAAACTAATACATATTTAAAAATAAAGTGTGTTGTTAGTTATGACTCTGGGACAACATGTACAAACAGAAACTGTCTCACAGTTGTGAGACAGTTGTTACTGTGTGTTGTTACTGATAAGAGTAAAAGATGACTTTGTGTTGTTAGTTATGACTCTGGGACAACATGTACAAACAGAAACTGTCTCACCAATGTGAGACGATGGTCACTCCATGTAACCTTCATGTTGACAAAGCCAATTTTTGGTTTTCATTGTTCTAAGCACTTTAGTGAATACACTCTATCTTCTTGAAATAATTTTCTGTGTCTGCTTCAAAAAGAGTAAGTTGTTGGTGTTTCTCCTATCTCAGTGACCAGTTTTCTTTCTCTCTCTCTTTTTTTTTTGACGGAGTCTTGCTCTGTCACCTGTGCTGGAGAGTGCAATGGCACGATCTCGGCTCACTGTAAGCTCCTCCTCCCGGGTTCATGCCATTCTCCTGCCTCAGCCTCCCGAGTAGCTGGGACCACAGGTGCCCGCCACCTCACCCGGCTAAATTTTTGTATTTTTTTTTTTTTTTAGTAGAGACAGGGTTTCACCATGTTAACCAGGATCGTCTTGATCTCCTGACCTTGTGATCTGCCCGCCTCGGCCTCCGAAAGTGCTGGGATTACAGGCGTGAGCCACTGCGCCCGGTCTTTTCTTTCTCTTTTTACACCTGTTCCAGCATGGACCTTTCTTATGTATTTCAGACTCATCTATCCAAACACCTAATATTTTCTCTTGTATGCCTCATATGTATCTTAAATTTAACATATCCAAAATACAATTCCTGGTCTCCTGCCCCTAACATCGCTATTTCCCTTCCCTCCCCTCCCCTCCCCTCCCCTCCCCTCCCCTCCCCTCCTCTTTCACATATCCCTTCCCCACTCACATATCCCTCCATGGCCTTTCCTGTCTCAGCATCTCAGCAAATAACACTATTGTCTACTTATGTAATCAAAGTCATCTTTTACTCTTATCAGTTGGCTCTTTATAGAAGGTCCTTTCAGAAGGTCCTTTTCAACATTTCATCTTACATCTACTTATTTTTTCTCTCTCATCTCTGAAATAATTCTGGTCAAAAAGCTTCCTTTTTTTTTCTTTTTTTTTTGAGTTGGAGTTTCACTCTTGTTGCCCAGGCTGGGGTGCAATGAAATGATCTTGGCTCGCTGCAACCTCCGACTCCCAGGTTCAAGCGATTATCCTGCCTCAGCCTCCTGAGTAGCTGGGATTACAGGCAGACACCACCACACCCGGCTGATTTTGTATTTTTAGTAGAGACAGGGTTTTGCCGTGTGGGCCAGACTGGTCTCAAACTCCTGACTTTGGGTAATCCAGCCGCCTTGGCTTCCCAAAGTGCTGGGATTACACATGTGAGCCACCACACCTGGTTGTTTCCATCATTTTTAGTTTGGGCTGTGGTAGTTCTCTCTTGTCTGCTTCTCAACGTTGTAGCCACTATGGCCAGGGTGTTTTTAAAAAACACTTATTAAATCAAATCACTTCTCTGTTTGAAGGTTCTTCAGTGGCTTACTTGTACTCTGAAAATAAATTCCAGACTCTTGTCATTGCCAACAAGACCCTGCATGTTTGGGGTCCTGCCTGTGTTCCTCGACCTCACCCAATACCTGACTTCCTCCCTCTCACATGCTCCATTCACTTTGACATTCCATTACTTCTAGGACTCTCTGAAATGCTTTTTACCCCAGAACTCTTAATCTCACTGTTTCTTCCAAGTGGAATATTGTGTCGTTTTCAGTACTTTTCTCTTCTTCTGCCCCCACATTGGTTCCGTATGGCCTCCTTCTTCTTCTTCTTCAAGTTTTAGGTTAAAAGTCATCTCTAGAGGTAAACCCTCCTTAACTGTTCCATCTAAAAGTTTTCCTCTCAAGTTATCTGTTATAGAACCTACTTTCATTTTATATTTACTTGTTTTACTCATTGATTTTCTATATTCCTAACCAGACTGTAAGCTTCGTGTGTTCAGGAATTTCTCTGTCTTCTTTCCAGGTGAATACACCCCTAGCACCTAGCATGTATCTGGGGCATAACTAGTTGATTAATAAATAAATATTAAATAATGAGTGAAAGGCAGGGATGAAACTTGATTTCACATTCAAAGGTGGGCAGTTATTGGAGAGGAGAGAAAATTAGCATAGGAAGACATGCGATCTTAGAGTGAGCAACATCTGTTGTCTTAAAAATAAGCAGGGTTTGCAGTGAAATAAAGCAGATGCAGTTTGGAGCAGCCATGAAAATCAGAAGTTCTGTTTCAGTAGGATCGCTAGGCTGTCTAACTACTTAGACATAGTCAAAAATATTTTTTTCTCCAGAGTTGCATGACATTATTTGCATGCTCACAATAACCTGGGGAAAAATCTGGTACATCATAGGTATTGAATAAAATATTGTTAGTAAAATATCAGTGTTTTAAATGAGTCTTCCTTTCTCAAATATCTTAAAATATTTTCTGTTTTTAAATAGATGCATATGAAGTTTACTGGATGTTTTATATTTGTGTGCATATTTTTACATAGGTTGTAAATTGTAAAAAATATGAAAACAGAGTTAATTTAGCTGAGTTGTCACTACTGTGGTTATTTTAAATAGATAAAATCATTAACTCTTCTTAACTTTTGAGTCAAACTTTATCTCATAATATTTTATAGTTGAAGAATATGTTAATTATTGAATTACTTTCTCACTAAAATAGAAACTTCATTTTATTCAAATGGTTGAAAATTTTAGGATAGAATTTAAAAAATAATGCAAAATGAAAGGTTAAGTGCTAAAATGAACATTTTCTTCCATGAAATGTTGGCATTTAAAATAATCAAAAGTGATGTGTTCATATTAAGTTTATTTACAAGCAACTTAAGTAACGTAACCCTTTCAGAATTATACAAAGCTTGCCATTGGTGATCTCATTGGCAACTCTAAAGAATTACTATTTTCCCCCCGAGACGGAGTCTTGCTCTGTCATCCAGGCTGGAGTGCAGTGGTGCGATCTCAACTCACTGAAACCTCCGCCTTCCAGGTTCAAGCAGTTCTCCTGCCTTTGCCTCCTGAGTAGCTGGAATTACAAACATGCACCACCATGCCTGGCTAGTGTTTGTATTCTTAGTAGAGATAGGGTTTCACCAAGTTGGCCAGGCTGGTCTTGAACTCTTGACCTCGTGATCTGCCTGCCTCGGCCAAGAATTTGATTTCTTAACATATCTATGAAAGGAAAGTGATTCCTTTATTGGTATTATATCACCTCAAGAGGCATGACGATTCTGTAATGTTAGAAAACACTACCTCCTACATGTCTGTCAGTAGTAAGAACTAATTAGAAACATTGTGTATATTTCAATTTGAATATACTCAACTTATAGTTAAAATGTTTAGCTGTCTGAATTTGAAATGGACATTGATTTTACAACTAGGAAATTAAATTGCTTAATGGTCTAGATTTGATGGTTTCAAATTAATCTGTATAGCATGTAACATCTTACTTGAAATGAAAGTGGTTATACAATTGAATTGACTTCCTTTCCAATCAGTTTTCATATCAATAATAGTTAATCTACGAAGAGAAAATACTCTAAAATTAAAATCTGAGTACTTTGAGAGTGAAAATTTCGCTTATTCTTTTTTATATTCTCAAGATCTAACAAAATGCTTTGCAGAAAAATCAGTAAATCCTTACTGAATGATTAATAGAATGAATGAATGAATGAATAAAATATTTACAAAATAGTCATTCAACAATTTCAGAACAAAATTATTGAAAAGAAAAAACAAAAAAGAAAAAAGAAAGTATTTTATATGCCTGTAGTCCTAATTGACATGTATTACATTTTAAAAGACAGTTATAAAATGGTGCCTATATAAATTGAACTATTTATTACGCACATTATTATTCTGAAGGAAAAATCTACACTACAAATGAAAGTAATGAATACTCTCAGATACACTTGTAAGGTGACAGGAATATTAAACTAAGTGGTAGCACAAGGTGAACATAGACATTATGTTCATAATAATTAACCTCTCACTCCGTCGTTGTAAGACAATTAAGACCAAATGTATTAATAGGTTCTATTACACTAATGTGATGATAATAATCATGTGAAGATTACTTCTGAGACTCTTCTAATAAGAAAAGCAAAACAGGATTCAAAGATAACACTAAGAAAATATTTTAATACTCAACCAATTGAGCCTTCACAACAGAAAGTTCCATGTTTCCTGCCTGAGGCATCCCAGCCATTCCAACTGACCAAATACCCTGAGGTTTTAAGGTGCAAAGGTCCTCAGCAGATTTAGAATAGCAATATGATCTAACAACTCTTATCCACCATTGCCCTTATTTCTGGCTACAAAGTAGAACGTATATGTTTATCCATATTCCAAGAGGGATAGGCCCTTGGCTTGTCTGTATCCCTTTCAGCACTGCACAAATGCCCCATACTTTTTGCCTAATGGAATGAGGCAATTGAGTGACTGTTCTCAAAACAAAGAAAGTAACGTGTTTCGAGTAACATGAAATCTTCCCTTCAATGGGCGTCCTTTAAATGTCTTCATTGGAAAAAATAAAAAGTCTATCTGTCTGTCATCTATCTATCTGTCTGCCTGTCTGTCTAGCTATCTATGTATCTATCTATCAATCATCTAGCTCAGCACTATTGATATTGGGGCTAAATAATTATTGGTTGTAAGGTGCTGTCCTTTGCATTGTAGGATGTTTAGCTGCAGCTCTAGATTCTACCCCTTCCTTCACTTGGGAGGAGCCAAAATCATTCCAGTTGTTGTGAAATGTTTCTGGATGAGGAGGATGGAGAGGGCAAAAATCACAATCCCTGTTTGAGGACCACTGATCTATACACAAACACACACACACACACACACACCCCAAACACGCTCTCTCTCTCGCTCTGTTTCCTTCCCTTCCTCCTTCCCTGAAATATTTGAAAACACTAATCAGCAGTTTCCAAGTTATTACAAAAGATTGGTAATCATTTTTATTTTTGTATCCTAGTTTTGAGAAAGAAGAAAAGAGCAAGCTGTTAATCTGTGCATTTTGATTTTTTAAAAGAGTAAATAACATATTGATTGTGTTTAGGATTTAGGAAGTGGATTATCTTTAAATGGTTCATGAGCCAAAGATAAATTGTTCCTTGTCAGCCTGACCTTACTAGAAGAATGTATTTAATTAAAAAAAAATTCCCTAGATATGAAAGACAAAATTAACATGTATTTCTGCTTGAGAATCTAAGAATTATACTAATGAGAAATAACATGATCCTAAATTGCCCTCCCCTTCAACCATAACCACTGATATGGTTTGACTTTGTCCCCACCCAAATATCATCTTGAATTGTAGTTCTCATAATCCCCATGTTCATGGGAGAGAGTCAGTAGGAGGTGATTCAATCACAGGGACAGTTTCTTCCAAACTATTTTCGTGATATTAAGTTCTCATGATATATGAGAGATTTTAAGGGGCTTCCCCTTTTACACTGATCTCATTCTACTCCTTCCTGCTGCCATGTGAAGAAGGACATGTTTACTTCCCCTCCCACCATGATTTTAAGTTTCCTGTGGCCTCCCCAGCCATGCTGAACTGTGAATCAGTTAAAGCTCTTTCATTTATAAATACCCAGTGTCAAGTATGTCTTTATGAGCAGTGTGAGAATGGACTCATACAGTATATTGGTACCACAGAGAGTGAAGTGCTGCTGTAAAGAAACCTGAAAATGTGGAAGCAACTTTAAAACTGAGTAACAGGGAGAGGATGAAATAGTTTGGAGGGTTCAGAAGAAGAAAGAAAAATGTGGAAAAGTTTGGAAATTCCTAGAGACTTGTTGAATGGCTTTGACCAAAATGCTGATAATGAAATGGACAATGAAGTCCATGCTGAGGTGGTCTCAGATGGAGATGAAGAACTTATTGGAAACTGGAATAAAGGTGATTCTTGCTATGTTTTATCAAGGAGACTGGCAGCATTGTGTCCCTACCCAAGAGATCTGTGGAACTTTGAACATGAGAGAGATAATTTAGGTTATCTGGCAGAAGAAATTTCTAAGTGGCAAGGTATTCAAGAGGAAGTGTGATGCCCAGACCGTTTATTCCCCAGAGAAGACCACCAGAGTCCGGAGTCAAAGCCAAGCAGCAAGGATCTTTATTACAGGTTCGAACCTGGAACTTCCTCACTAGTCATGAGACGAGCGGGAATGTTCCTTAACTGGGCTCCAGACAGCATTTTTATAGTCAGGGGTAAACAGGTACAGAGTCATAGGGGATTTTGTACACATCAGACTTAGGATTGGCTGACATTTGAACAAGGTGATTTGGCTGATTATGATCGGTTCCCGCCATTTCTGGTATTTCAGTTACATTTTGAAACACTGATGACGTTTATCAGGGGCTTGCAGGGTAGGGGTAGGGTAGGGGTAGGGCGGTTACATTTTGAAACACCGATGACGTTTATCAGGGGCTTGCAGGGTAGGGGTAGGGCGGTTACATTTTGAAACACTGATGACGTTTATCAGGGGCTTGCAGGGTAGGGGTAGGGCTTGTTTTCCCGGTCTGCTCACCCGGTCTTTTCTGCTTTCTAGATTCCTGGAATTGTTTGCCTAAGTTGGTTCGGGAGTTGTTTTGCAGCCCTGATCCCTGCTGTCCTGGTCCCTTTCAGAAGCAGGGCATAAAAGTTTGAAAAATCTGCAGCCTGATGGTACAGGCTTTTATGCTCAAAGTCACAAGGTACAGCTCTGGCTGTAGCTTCAGTGGGTGTAAGCTCCAACTCTTGGCAGTTTCCATATGGTGTTGAGCCTGGGGATGCACAGAAGTCAATAGAAAACAAAAACCCATTTTCTGGGGAGAAATTCAAGCCTGCTGCAGAAATTTGCATAAGTAATAAGGAGCTGAATGTTAATCACCAAGAAAATGGGAAAAATATCTCCAGGGCATGTCAGAGATCTTCAGAGCAAGTCCTCCCAACACAGGCCCAGAGACTTAGGAGGAAAATAGGGTTCATAGGCCAGGCCCAGGCTCCCCCTGCTGTGTGTAGCCTAGGGAATTCGTGCCTTGCATTCCAGCCACTGTAGCCATGGCTCAAAGTTACAAGGTACAGCTCTGACTGTGGCTTCAGAGGGTGTAAGCCCCAAGTCTTGGCAGTTTCCACATGGTGTTGAGCTTGTGGATGCGCAGAAGTCAAGAACTGGGATTTGGGAAGCTCTGCCTAGATTTCAAAGGTATGAAATCTAGCTGAGAAATCCTTCATACCTCTGCAGGTATGGAAAAGCCTGGATATCTAGGCAGGAGTTTGCTTCAGGGGCAGAGTCCTCATGGAGAACCTCTGCTAGGGCAGTGCAGAAGGGAAATGTGGAGTCAAAGACCCCACACAGAATCCCCACTTGGGCACTGCCTAGTGGAGCTGTGAGAAGAAAGACACTGTCCTCCAGACCCCAGAATGGTAGATCCACCAACAATGTGCACTGTGTGCCTGGGAAAGGCACAGACATTCAACACCAGCCCCTGAAAGCAGAGGGAGGGGGGCTGTACACTGCAAAGTCACGAGGGCAATGCTGCCTAAGGCTGTGGGAGCTCACCTCTTGCATCAGTGTCACTCAGATGTGAGAAATGTCTTCAAACGAGATCATTTCAGAACTTTAAGGTTTAATGACTGCCCTATTGGATTTTGGACTTGCATGGGGACTATAGTCCCTTTGTTTTGGTTGGCCAATTTCTCCCAGTTGGAGTGAGTGTATCTACCTAGTTCCTTTACCCTTATTTTATCTAAGAAGTAACTAACTTGGTTTTGATTTTCTAGGCTCATAAATAGGCAGAAGCAACTTGCCTTGTCTCAGATGAGACTTTGGATTTGGGCTTTTGGGTCAATGCTGGAATGAGCTAAGACTTTGAGGGACTGTTGGAAAGGCATAATTGAGTTTTGAAATGTGAGGACATGAGATTTGGGAGGGGCCAGGGATAGAATGATATGATTTGGCTGTGTCCTCACCCAAGTTTCATCTTGAATTGTAGTTCCCATAATTCTCATGTGTGGTGGGAGGAACCCAGTGGGAGGTAATTGAATAATGGAGGTGGTTTCCCTCATGCTATTCTCGTGATAGTAATTTCTCAAAAGATATGATGGTTTTTAAAGGGGCTTCCCCCTTCGCACAGCTCTCATTCTTCTTCCTGCCACCAAGTGAAGGACAATTTTGCTTCCCCTTCTGCCATGATTTTAAGTTTCCTGAGGCCTCCCCAGGCATGCTAAACTGTGAGTCAATTAAACCTTTTACCCTTAGAAATTACCCAGCCTTGTATATGTCTGCATCAGCAGCATGAGAATGGACTAATACAGCTACTTATAGCAGTCTATAGAGAGGATTTGTGGGGAACTAACCAGGATGAAATTTTGAGGAACTCAGATGGGAGCTGTAGCAAATATTTAAATTGTAGTCAGAATCAGGGCTGTTCTGTTTGATCTTGCATTTTTTCCAGTTCAGCTGACACCCTGGCACTCCCACACTACTCCAGACATTTATGGAAGCAGAAACCTGGTGACCATTAACCACAGTTCACAAAGCAACCTTAATACCACAGTATACCTCACCTTTTCTCAGGGACTGTGTGATCAAACCACAATATAAATCTAACTTGAAACCAAAGTAGGGAATAGAGTGGAGGAGGATGACTCTAGTGAAACTTACTCTTTTTTCCATGGGACAGAACCTTCCCTCAATTATAGCCATATATTCCAATTGCAGCATACAGGATTTCTGCCAAAAACTCTGGTATGCAAGACATATAATTTTATTTTCTACATCTCAACTTAATTTACATTTCTAGTCCCTATTCTGATGAGATAACAGAAAATCAATTTCAATCAATGAGAGTTTCCTTCTCTGTCCCTGTGATTTTATCACAGTGCCAAAGCAGAGATGGTACAGGTACTCACGTAGATATTAATGTCATCTGATCACACCGGCCTCTGGTGAAATCAACCTATTTTGCCTGGTTTTCTCATTTGAACACACAGAGGGCAGAGCACAGGAAAGACTCCTTTAGACTTAAAGGCAAGAAGAAACTCACTTTAGTGCTTTCTGCCCTATAAGAAATAGCATAGAAGTGGTTATTATAAAATAAAAGGTTATGATTTTCCAAAATAAAGCTTCTTAAGACACATACTTTAATATGTACTCAAGTGTACTCAATCATGAAGAGCTAAATAGTCATACCACAACTTTGCAGAGATTTTTTTTTAAACAAGGTATTACATAGATAGCTATAGTATGAAATCATTAAAGGAGAGCCTCTTTTGTTTGAGACCTGGATTGGAGATAATAGGAAGAGTTGAGTAGGGAACTATTGGCCCTACCCTGTGGTTTCTCTGTGTCCCCTAGAATTTCTCTTATGTCACCGCTCTGGAATCTAAATGATCATATGAAAACATTTTTGAAAAAACACTGCTGTGTCATAAATATTTTAATGTGAATACTATTAATAGCAAAACCGTAGGCCAGGCGCAGTGGGTCATGCCTGTAATCCCAGCATTTTGGGAGGCCAAGGCAAGTGGATTACTTGAGGTCTGGATTTCAAGACTAGCCTAGCCTATATGGTGAAACCCCATCTCCACTAAAGACCCAAAACAATTAGCCAGGCTTGGTGCTGTGTACCTGTAGTGCCAGCTACTCAGGAGGCTGAGGCAGAAGAATCGCTTGAACCCAGGAGGCAGAGGTTGCACTAAGCCAAGATCGCGCCACTGTACTCCAGCCTGGGCAACAGAGTGAGATGCTGTCAAAAAAACAAAACAAAACAAAAAAGCCAAACCCTTACAGGTTAGAATATGCATTATTTGCTAGAGTTGAAAAGCTAGATTTTTAAAATATTATTCCTGAAATAATAACTAGTATGCAACTAAATAAAAAAAATTCTTCCTGAATGTTGCTACTTTATTACCATCAGAAACTTGCCATTATTCAATGCACTCTAATTTACCATCAATAAAATGTATCTAAATGGCCTATTTTGATAAAGTATCCATGGTTTTCACTTTTTTTTTTTTAAGAGAGGAAGCAAAGTATACCAATTAAAACAAGTTCTTGGAAACAAGTAAATTAAAAGCAAATTCTAGCACTGCTACCCATTGTAAACCCCTGCACCTGTTACTAAAAAACTCAGAACCTTAAATCTCTCATTTGTTAAATGTAGGTAATAATAGTACTTGCTGCAGAGGGTAATTGTGCATATAGTATAATGTACTACCTATGCCTTGCATGTAGAAAATAATAAATGTTTGTATTTTTTTTACTCTTGAGCATTTTAAAATTTCAAAGATATGTGTATAGCTTTTCATTGTAATGTATAAAAGCTCAAATTATCATACCACTGTGTCCAGGAACATGAAGTAATGGTTCAGTCAGCATTATGTCATTATTATTGCAGTATCATACATTGTTGTCTTGAAAAGAATGAGTTCTTGAGTTGGACAACTAGAGTTCTATTTCCACCATCACTTGCTGTGCAATTTGGATCAAGAACCACAACTTCTCAGTTTTACTGGGTTTCTTGAGGATCAAAAAAGCTAAAATAGGTGAAACCATTTAGGTAACAATAAATGTTAGCTAATACAGTTATTATTAGGTTATCTACATTGATATTTTTTGTTACATATCATTATCTTTTACCTAAGGACAGCCATATTATGCTGGGTAATATTTGGAACATTTACCCAAGTGCCTGAATAGAACTTAGAAAATTTTACTAAGATGTACCACTAATGTCTCAAAAAAGTTCAAAATAAAGATGCAGAAATAAAGTTAAACCTCCAATTTCTTAGCACTTAGCTATGGTGAGTGATAAATATTAAGTATTTATAAAGCTTTGCCTAATGAATAAATGAATGAATTAAGTATGAATAAATGAGTTAATCAATATAAGGAAGACAAAACAAACCAGGGGTGGGGGGTGGGGGAAAAAGGCCTAACGGCTTAAAAAGAACTCATAGAACTCATACAGAGATGCATCCACATACACTAAAATATGGAATAATTTTAATAAGCTCAGAAATTGAGTGGTTTACTGCTGCTCTTGTTAATTTGGCATAAGTTCAGCTGCCATAGATCAGAGACTAGAAAATGAAGATTTGATAACACCAGGATGAGAATTACTTTAAGCATCAGAATTTTATATCTGAGTTTAGGTTATTATTCCTTTTGATTATAAATGTAGAAAAATGGATTTGACTTTGAAAGTACTTGCTAAGGAATGATCATACAAGCAAAAACACAAATTCCAGGAACTGAGCCAGACTGATTTCTTCTGTCCCTGGAGTGCTTTATTTAAGGAAACCATTGATTTCTGCCACCACTCTGAAGAAATTCATGTGCGAAGGTGGCCAAAAAATCTGCCTCCAACTCAGTTTTCTAGGATCCTTTCCAAGGAGAGATCAACTTCTTTTGGATTAGCTCATGAGCAGCTTTGCTGAAAGTAGCCTTTTATACATTAAGCTCAGTTTTTGTCCAGTATGTTAAAAAGGAAGGACAAAACTCTCTGTGAGAGTTTCTATAAAGCTTAGAAACTTCAGCTTGCTTTATTTTAATATTTAGGAGAAAGAGAAATGCTACTGTAATCAAATGAAGTTTTTCCAAAGGGAATGTCAACAGCTTACCATTTGCCTGAGGCTTATTTGAGAGCATTTCTTTACGAGATGCTAAAGTAAAATTAAAAACATCTAGCTATACGCCTTATGATTTGAAGAACACTGCAAAATCACTAGCAATTTTTATTAATGAGTAAACATACTTTCAAAATAGGTCAATAAAAAATCCCACACTTTGAAGCTTAAAATAATGGAACGTATGAACTCCTCCCAGTAACTGAAGCATTTACTCTTAATGCATATGGACAGAACATTGTACCCTCAGAATGGGCCTAAGACTCATACATAACACATCCAAGAGCAATGTGATACAGGCACAGCATGCTTGATGTTCTCACCAAGAGTAATTCTCTATTAGGACAGAAAGAACGTAAACCATGATGATGTTTAGTCTCAAATAAACATTGCCAGTGATGCCGTGACTGAGAAGCTACATAGATGCAATTTGAATAAAATGTTTATTGTTTTTTGGAGCATCACAGAAAACAGAATTGAAAATACAGGGGTGCCATGTGACCTTGTGGAGCTTGTGTTTTCTGTGTCCGAAGACATAAGACCTATGTACTTGTTTGAAATGGATTTACCTGTAATTTCATGAAAAGCACCTGTGTGGCTCTCAGTGTATTTCAAACACCACCAAGGGTGCCACCAGATATAAAGGTGATGAAATCCATTTAGTGTAGTTGTTGGTTGTCAACACCCAGAATCTTTTCTTCACCAGTGTGGTTCTTCTGGTCACATATTGCCTATTCTTGTGTTTGTGTTCATACAACTATTGTGTTTGTTGCATTTTTGCATTGGGTTTTATATCAAAGTCTTCTGTAATTTTATTAGAAAATTAAAGAGAAGAGAGAGACACACTGATCCTCTCCAAATCCTACTTTATTTCAAAGGTAATTACCTATACATTTTCAGGAGTTTCTTCTATATTTCAATATTCATACTTCCAAGTAAAAAATGTGTTTTACTATTTTTATGTATTCATTTCCAAAATTATCACTGACTTTTTCTTGGGAAGAATGAGAATTTACCTATCTTACATCAACCCTGATTGTTTTGCTTGATCATCTCCAAAATTAGGTCCATTGTTTAAAAAGCAACCGGCAAAGTATAAACCATTATAAAGGGCATATGCTGATGTTTGGCACAGCCAAGTATTATACTACAGTTAGCTTTCCTTTTCTTATAACCTCACCACCTTCTACCCAGTAAATAATGTCCTTGCTTATTATGTGCATAACTTTGTTATGCTTATCTTTTTTTAACTCTCCATGAGATTTACTTTATGACTCCTAGCAATGAAACTTTGCTTTGCTATTCTTCTATGTTTGGCCTAATGGTTACTGAATGTCTTATTTTCTCTTTCTTATTTTGTTTCATTTGTCTGGAATAAAATGTTGGAACATAGTACATATTAGCTTTTTGAATCAAAGGTTGCTTGGAAAGTGACAGTCTTGCCACATCTTTATGTATATCTATTCTACCCTCAAACTTAATTTTACACTTAGAATTTATACACAAAACATGAACCATTTCCCTCAGAATTTTGAAGGCATGGATCCATTGATTTCTTGTGTTGCTATGAAATATCGAATAACTTTCCAATATTTATTTGTATGTGATATCTTTTAATTTCTCTTCATTTCTCAGGAAACTTTTAAGGATTCGTCTCTATTTTTAGTCTCCTGAAATTTCGCAAAGTTGTACAATCTTACTCCACTTTGGCTACTATAACAAAATACCATGAACTGGGTAGCTTATAAATAATACAAAATGAATTGTCACAGTTCTGGAGTCTAGGAAGTGAGTGATCTAGGAACCAGTTGATTCAGTCATTGATAAGGGCAGTATTCCTGATTCATAGACGATGCCTTCTCATAGTGTCCTTACATGGTGGAAAAGGTGAATGATCTCTCTCAGACTTTTCTTCTAAAGGCACTAATCTTATTCATGAGGACTCTGCCCACATGACCTAACCACCTCTCAAACATGTCACATCCTAATACCATCAACTTGCACATTAGAATTTTAACATATGAATTTGGGAAAACACAAATATTTAGACCATAGTATGTACTTAGTGCTTTTCTTTTATCTTTCACTCTGCTGGATTCCCATAAGCCTTTGTTGCATGGTACAGCAGTACTAGTCTCTTAGTCCCTTAAATTCTTTCATTGATTTTTCTGTATTTTTACCTTTGGGTATTTTCTTGTGTTTTTCATGATACTGTTTTGTTTTCTTGTTTGTTTGTTTGTTTTGAAAACAATAACCTGTTTTCTCTGTGAGGATGTTATTCAATTACAGTTTTTTGAAGACTTTGTCTATCCTCTGATGTGTCAATCATGGTCCCAGCTGGAGACAAACGCATTTATACTGAAATGATTTAAACAGAGTTTAATGAAAAGATAATTTATAGATGTTTGGACCTTGGCAAGGGAAGCATCAGGAGACTAATGATGGCTGAGAAGCCATTATCAACGGCAGACTTGAGAAAGAGGAAGCATGACCATAGCCTAGATCTTGAAGCTATGTAGGAGGCACTGTCTGACAGGAGTTTGGAGGTTGGAGAATCCAAACCAAAACTAAAGCAGAGAAGAGGGGATAAATATCTAATCTCCTTTAAGGGAGAGTGGGGAATATATGGCTGCACAAGGTGAGGAAGGGGAATTTACTTGTCCTGAACATAAGCTTCAACTACTATCCATAGTTTTCATCCTATCCTTGCAGACTGTATAAGAGTTTGGCCTTTTAGGAGTTTTGTGGAATAAGCGGTCTCTCTTCTACTAGTATCCTCCTTCACAGGCATGAATCATACATTCTGCTGAATTAGTTAGCACTTCTCTGTCCAAAATTTTGCCTCTTTATTTTTTTTTAACTTTACCATCTACTTATATATACATGCATTTTCTTTATCTTTGTGAATTTTTACTTTGTTTTATTCATAGTAAAGGAAAAGAAAGTCAAATCTCACTAAGGAGAGGTGATAGAAGGTAATTTCACATGTCTGATTCTTTAAACAGAACTAGTAATACAATAAACTTTTGAGATAATATCCATTTATGATTTAGTGGCCATGGTGATTTCTACCAGAAACATACAGTACATGCTTCACAGCTGACACACTTGAGGTTCCTCAGGAAAAGAGAGAAAAAAAAAATTAAAATAAGGATCTTTCTAGACATCAACTTCTACTATTTTTGAAAAAAAAATTTGCCATTATTAACCCCCTCAGCATCTCAAATGCCTTCTCCTTTTCTTCTATACTTATTCATCCTCCTGTATCTCTCTACCAACCCCAATATTCATCTGATATTATTAGGTAGACACAGTATTAGATAAATAAATACTAACAAAGACCTTTCAAGATCTCCTCAGTCTAAATCTCCTGAGTCCTCCTTCTTCATTATTTGTTTGGAGACAATTGTTTTAAATATGCTATTCAAACTTTTTCTTTAAAACTTCTTACTTACACGAGTTTGTCAAAGAATGATTATTTTTTGTGTGCTTTTAGGAAAATTTACCAAAATATTATTGGTTGCAAAATATAAAATGAATACAAAATAGTCTGTGAATATTAGAAAATTATGTATATTCTGTTTATAGGCAAAATTTTGATATATAGATTTTAATTACATTTTACTGGCCATATTTTTCAAATGTTTTGTATTATTTATTTTTTCAGTTTATTTCATAATCTAGTAATTATGTATTTCTAGGCTATATTTGGGTATCAATTCATTCCTCTTGAATTCATAACAAATTTTACTAATACACATTCATCATTTTGTATATGCATGCATATATAAACATACATATAGACATGTATACATTACATATATAAAATATACATATATGCAAACATATATGTATACACATATATATGTGTGTCATATATGTGTATATGAATATACACATATATATGTGTGTGTGGTATATATATTTGATGCAAGGTTTCAATTTGTCATCAAGACTAGAGTGCAATGGCACAATCATAGCTTCCTGCAGCCTCAAACTCCTAGGCTCAAGCAATCCTCCCAAATCAGCCTCTCAAGTAGCTAGGACTACAAGTGCAACACACCTCACCTGGCTAGTTTTGAAATAAATTTTTGTATATTAGTAGGATCTCGCTATGTTGTCCAGGCTGGTCTGGAACTCCTGGCATCAAGTGATCATCCTGCCTCAGCCTCACAAAATGCTGAGATTGTAAGTGTGAGCCACATTGCTCAGCCCATTTTATATATTTAAACTGCTTTGTGACTTTTATAAATGTATGAGCCTAATAGTCTTATTTTCTATTTTGCATTTTGATTGCTACTGAATGCTAATGCTTGACCTCATTTTTTGGATTCCATTTGTATGATGTAACTTTGCCAACTCACTTCTGAGTCATTGGTTCTCACATGTGTCTTTTATTTAATTCTCCAAATTTGAGAGACTTTAACCTAATTTCAATAACTTGTGTTCTGCTTGTTACTGTTTTATGTTTTATGGATTGTCAAGATTTTTCTCCTTTATGGTGTTATATGATGCTGCATTGTAATCATTTTCTCACTAACTTCTAATATAAACCATTATTTTATAATTTGTGAATGGTCAGGTTAATTTTTATATAAAATCTTCAATATATCATTAAATAGCTGTCATACTTAAAAATAGAGCTGTGGCTTTTCAACATCCCTTTAAGCAAGATTCAGTGTTTCTCTCCTGATTATCCCCACACATACACTTTGTAATGTAATGTGTAAAATCATTCATCTTGAGCTTCTAAAGTCTTAAAATAGTCCACATTTTCTTAAAAGCTGATTAAACTTTATGCTGGTTGTTAAAACCAAGATTAAAATAAAAATTACTACCCAACTAAAAATTTTGAGTATCCAAAGTTCTAATGTTTTTCACTTAGCATAAATGTTATAGATTTTGTCTGAGAAAGAAAATGTCCTTGAACAGTGCCTAGAAAGTTTATCATCATAGTAGGTGAGAGTACACAGACACACAGTGAAAGCCAATATATACACATCAGGGTGGCCATGTAATATTTCAGTCAAGCCAATGTTCTGACTAGAATCAATGTGTTTTATTTGTCATATTACTCTAAAAGACAAAGACAGAATTTTTCATATTTTATGAAAATATTATGAACATGCTTTCCTCACAAATACACATACACAGCAATGACTTGGGCCTCTCAGATTTAAATATGACTGTGAAAGAAAGACAGAAGGGCATTTGGAACCAGATAATAAAAAAATTAGTTTTCATTTAAATCCAACTAAGATTGTCTTTCAATGGCAGTGATTATTAGCCATCTTTTCCCCTTACAGACAGTTTCAGTTCTTGCTTCAGTGGAAATAAAAGGCTCATTGGACATGAAGATTCCCAATAGTGACAAGATAGCAATGAGACTCATTTTCAATTAGTAAAGCCTTGAAACTAGGTATAATAAAAATCATATTCTGTCTCAGATACTATTTTGAGGATTCACTCTCATCCCATGGTAAGAAAATATAATAAATCAGATTTTATTTTTAACTTGAGTTTCCATCAGCCATCAGGGAGTGCTGCAGAACAGAATCTAACTGTTGGAAGCAAAGAGAAAATGTTAGCCAGGACCCCAAAATGTTGTGTTAATTCACAGACTCATGGGTCCTGCCTAGTTAAATGCCCTGAATCTCTTTTTTTATCTGCACTAACACAGTACTACTAAATCTTAAGAGTCCATGAATGCCCTGATTTTCACAATTATAAATGCCCCAAGAGTAACTCATCTGTGTTCCCCTCTACTGATGAGAAGCACTAGTTACTCTTAAAAGTCATGCTAGATTTTTTTAAACCCAGGCTATATAAAATATAAACTTACCCCTAAATAAATAAATTTGTTTTCCCTCCTTTTGTCTCCCAAATAAATCCTCATTAAGGGCACTTTCATAGTACATGTCTTTTAAAAAATTTAGATTTATCAAAATGTGCATAAATGTACTTGAGACCCTATAGACCTATCAACATAAATTGATATATCAACAAATTACTATAGTGTGTGTTATCAGCTTCCCTGAACAAAAACCATGTATCTCTTACCTTTACTCAGTTTTCATTTTGCTTTCTACTTTCTGAAACCAGACAATGCAGCCCAAAACAATAAGAGCATTTTTTCCGATTCTAATAATCAACATATAAAATTGGTAAGTTAGTTCAACCAAAGCCCCATGACCAGTTATGTATTGCCTTTAAATAAAATAATGTGTGCAGACAGATGTGGTGGCTCACACCTGTAATCCCAGCACTTGAGGAGGCGGGTTGATCAACTGAGGTCAGGAGTTCAAGACCAGCCTGGCCAGCATAGTGAAACCCCATGTCTACTAAAAATACAAAAAATTAGCTGGGCATAGTGGTGGGCATCTGTAATCTCAGCTACTCAGGAGGCTGAGGCAGGAGAATCACTTGAACCTGGGAGGCGGAGGTTGCAGTGAGCCAAGACCGCGCCATTGCACTCCAGTCTGGGCAACAAGAGCAAACCTCCACCTCAAAAATAATAATGATAATAATGTGTGCATACTTACACATATGTGTATGTATATATGCTAATACCATATAGTTATATTTTAAATTGCATGTATCTAATTCTTAAAATAGCATTTAAAATATTCCTTGAAAATAATTTACATTTGTATAGTACTGAATCTGGCTTAATATTGCCTGTGAGGAATTAGAAGCCCCACTTCTTTCATTAGCATCAAATATACCAAGATATTCCAGCACATCTGTTTTGCAATGGTGTTATCTTCTGTATTAATTGATGAAGACTTTTTCTTCCTTTTTTAAATTATACTTTAAGTTCTGGGGTACATGTGTAGAATAGGCAGGTTTGTTACATAGGTATACACGTGCCACAGTGGTCTGCTGCACCCATCAACATGTCATCTACACTAGGTATTTCTCCTAATGCTATTCCTCACCCAGCCCCCTACCCCATGACAGGCACCAGTGTGTGATGATCCCCTCCCTGTGTCCACGTGATCTAATTTTTAAACTCCCACTTATAAGTGAGAACATGCAGTGTTTGGTTTTCTGTTCTTATGTTAGTTCACTGAAAATGATGGTTTCCTGCTTCATCCATGTCCCTGCAAAGGATATGAACTCATCCTTTTTTATGGCTGCATAGTATTCCATGGTGCATATGTGCCACATTTTCTTTATCCAGTCTATTGTTGATGGGCGTTTGGGTTGGTTCCAAGTGTTTGCATTGTGAACAGTGCCGCAATGAACATACATGTGCATGTGTCTTTATAGTAGAATGATTTATAATCCTTTGGGTATATACACAGTAATGGGATTGCTGGGTCAAATTTCTAGTTCTAGACCCTTAAGGAATCACCACTCTGTCTTCCACAATTGTTGAACTAATTTATACTCCTACCAACAATGTAAAAGCATTCCTATTTCTCCACATCCTCTCCGGCATCTTTTGTTTCCTGACTTGTTAATTACTGCCATTCTAACTGGCATCAGATGGTATCTCATTGAAGATTTGATTTGCGTTTCGCTAATGACCAGTAACAAGCACTTTTTTCATGTTAGTTGGCTGCATAAATGTCTTTCTTTGAGAAGTGTTTGTTCATATCTTTCACCCACTTTTTGATGGAGTTGTTTGTTTTTTTTCTTGTAAATTTGTTTAAGTTCTTTGTAGATTCTGGATATTAGCCCTTTGTCAGATGGATAGATTGCAAACATTTTCTCCCATTCTGTAGGAGGCCTGTTCACTCTGATGATAGTTTCCTGTGCTGTGCAGAAGTTCTTTAGTTGAATTAGATCCCATTTGTCAATTTTAGCTTTTGTTGCCATTGTTTTTGGTGTTTTAGTCATGAAGTCTTTGCCCATGCCTATGTCCTGAATGATACTGCCTAGGTTTTCCTCTAGGGTTTTTATGTTTTTAGGTTTTACATTTAAGTCTTTAATCCATCTTGAGTTAATTTTTGTATAAGGTGTAAAAGGGATCCAGTTTCAGCTTTCTGCATATGGCTAGCCAGTTTTCCCAATACCATTTATTAAATAGGGAATCCTTTCATTATTGCTTATTTCTGTCAGGTTTGTCAAAGATCAAATGGTTGTAGATGTGTGATGGTATTTCTGAGGCCTCTGTTATGTTCCATTGGTCTATGTACATCTGTTTTGGTACCAGTATCATGCTGTTTTGGTTACTGTAAACTTGTAGTATAGTTTGAAGTCAGGTAGTGTGATGCCTCCAGCTTTATTCTTTTGGCTTCATATTTTCTGGTCTATGTGGGATTTTTGTTGTTGTTGTTGTTCCATATGAAATTTGAAGTAGTTTTTTCCAATTCTGTGAAGAAAGTCGATAGTAGCTTGATGGGGATAGCATTGAATTTATAAATTACTTTCAACCGTATGACCATTTTCACGTTATTGTTTCTTCCTATTCATGAGCATGGAATATTCTTCCATTTGTTTGTTTCCTTGAGCATTGGTTTGTAGTTCTCCTTGAGGTCCTTCAAATCCCTTGAAAGTTGTATTCCTAGGTATATTTTTCTCTTTGGGGCAGTTATGAATGGGAGTTCATCTATGATGTGGCTCTCTTTTTGTCTGTTATTGGTGTATAGGAATGCTTTTGATTTTTGTACATTGATTTTTGTATCCTGAGACTTTGCTTAAGTTGCTTATCAGCTTAAGGAGATTCTGGACTGAGACCCTGGGATTTTGGGCTGAGACGATGGGGTTTTCTAAATATACAATCATGTCATCTGCAGAGACAATTTGACTTCCTCTTTTGCTAATTGAATACTCTTTATTTCTTTCTCTTGCCTGATTGCCCTGGCAGAACTTCTAATACTATGTTGAATAAGAGTGGTAGGAGAAGGCATCCTTGTCTTGTGCCAGTTTTCAAAGGGAATACTTCCAGTTTTTGCCCATTCAGTATGATATTGGCTGTGGGTTTGTCATAAATAGCTCCAAACCAGAACAAAACAAACTCCTTTTAAGGAGAAAACTAACATCCATTGAGCACCTAACTTTGTTCTAATTTCCCAAGTCTCCTATTTGACAATGAAAGGATGGGTTAATTAAGATAATTAAGATACACATTTTTACCAATAGCTTTAGACATGTCACTTCATGGATGTGAAAACGGAATGTGACACGGGGAACTGTTGGGGGAATAGTGGGAGAGAGCATCAGGAAAAATAGCTAATGCATGCCGGGCTTAATACCTAGGTGATGTGTTGACAGGTGCAGCAAACGTGGCACACGTTTACCTATGTAACAAATTTGCATATCCTGCACAGGTACCCCAGAACAATAAAATAAAATAAAATAAAATAAATAAAATAATAAAATAAAATAAAAAATAAATTTTAAAAAGTTAAGTGGCCTTGCCTTTTTCTCTCATCCTATTTTCCCCACCTATGTTCCCACACATGGTATGATTGAGCATCAGTCCTTCAGGATTTATTTCAACTCATGCCTTCTCACCTTCTGCCCCCAAAAACTTTTGTATATACTGTTCCCTCTGCCTAGCACACTCTTACTTAATTCTGCCAGCCCACTGATTCTTATCTATTATTTAGACTCCATCTCAAATCTCACATCCTTTGGAGTGTGTTCCCTGACATTTCAGATTAAATCAGTCCCCAATCCCATTAAGCATCTTGATGTTTGATGCAAGTTGTTCTCTCCCTTGAGATTTGAATTACAAAAGAAGGACTCTAATACTGTTTTGTTAATCTTGCATCCATCATGGACTCTCTTGCCTGACACGTGGTAGTATTTTAAAATACCTGCCTGAGAAATAAAGAGTAAAAGTCTGCTAGATAATAAATGGTGAAGCTGGGATTTGAAATGAATACTTTCTTACTCCAAAGACCAGGCTTTCCCTATTTCCTCTTAAAAGCGCATGCGCACGCACGCGCACGCGCGCGGGCACACACACTATATATATATATATATATAACAATTTAGAAAAAGGACCAGGGAACAAAAATCATTTACGTGTTTCTGAAGTGAAATTCAGGTGCATCCACAGCATATATGGTTTCAAGTGAGTATGATGCCTCATTGTCTCTTTTATCCCTCATGTGTTACAGCAAAGTAAACCAAAAGCTCCAGCGATATTGTTGAAGGCTAATAGATTTTATGAGTAGTTGCGGAAATGCAACTAGATTGAGCTGAAAATGCCCAGCTATAATATTGAGCTTTGTCAAACTTAATTATGTGACTACTCTGACTAGGGACTTACTCCCCAATTTTACATAATTAAATGGCCATCACTCTTGAACTGTAATAGGCTAACCACTCCCCCCCCCCCCCCCCCCCCGCCCCAGCACAGGATATAGGAAATACACTTTCAAGGTAAGCTCTATACAAACTCCCAATATCTCAGCAATCCAATGGGCTGATTCTTAAATTCATGAACAAAAAGAGGCGAATCCAGTTTCTCAGAGGAAAATTGCATTACACAAGTCATTCTGAAGGTGCCTTTGGATCTTCCCTTTATTTCTCTAAATAAGCAGGCTTGCTTTATCACCTCTATTTCTGGTGTTCTCTTGAATTATTCTTGCTGATCTGAGGACTTGGAGGCATTCACAACATGGACTAATATTCTTTTTGGATTACCCATGATAGGAAGAAAAGCATCTAACAAATTAAATTTAAAAATTACTTTTGAAGGCCAGCCACGGTAGCTCATGCCTGTAATCCCAGAACTTTGGGAGGCTGAGGCAGGTGGATCACAAGGTCAGGAGTTCAGCCAATATGGTGAACTATTAAAAATACAAAAAAATTAACCGGGCCTGGTGCCACATGCCTGTAATCCCAGTTACTCAGGAGGCTGAGGCAGGGGAATTGCTTGAATCCAGGAGGCAGAGGTTGCAGTGAGCCGAGAATGCACCACTGCACTACAGCCTGGGTAACAGAGCGAGACTCCGTCTCAGGAAAAACAAAAACAAAAACAAAAACAAAACAAAACAAAAAAAACCATTTATTTTAATCCTTTTAATAATTAAGAAAAATAAAATTTCAAAGACATATTTTGTGAATATTCAGAAATTGTCAAGCATCATATTTTTAAATGTTTTTATTTATACTATTTTGCCAAATAATATAAAATATAAATGTATGCTAAATTAACCTAGTTCTCTTGGTGTGTTCTTTTTATAAAGTCTTTATTTTATCTCAAAGGAATATTACGAGGTGTGACTTAATTGCTTATAATGATAATGATAACTGGATATATTGTTCTTGATTAAATTGTCAATGATCTTAGTATTTAATAATCTAATGTCAATTATTATTGAGTATTGTTTTACAGCTCCTGAAATATAATATAATTAGAATCACAATGATTAATGTGGAGTATTAACCATATCACTGATAATTAATCTTAATCACAAATGCAAAAACATATTTTAAAATCTATTCAGTGGAAAGATCTGACGTTCTAGCAGTCCTTTCAGAAGAATCATAACACAATATGGAAATATTTCTGTCCCACATACAAACATAAAAGGAAAAAAAAAGTCTATTTACATGGTTCTTAAGAGTATGTACCCTAAAAGAAAAATATCAACCAGAATAATTGTTACTTTAGAATTTGCCAGAGAACAATTGAATTGCATGATATTTTTAATATTGAATTCAAAGTTTTTAGCTAATCTTTCTTCAGTTGCCCATCAATGTTAGAAAATCTGACTAGTGCTCAATGAATGCAAAGAGTTATTTTGTCAGTGGGAAGCCCCGTGGGAAAATGAATGATCTGATCTTAACATAGAGACCAGAACCAATCTGTGGTTGAAGAAGGTGCCATTTAAGCATCTGGCAAATTGATGGCTTCCTGCGAATGAAAAGGTCACTACCTTAGAAACACATTTATTGAGGATAGAAGGGAATATTTGGTACATTTCTAGGAACACAGTTATTCCTATCAACTAAAACTCAAAATTTTATTTTCTAAGTCCTTAGTCAAAAGCCTAAATTTTATCAAGAAATCAAAGATGGATAAATCATAACTCTGCCAATTGAGTGGTTATTTTTTCACTGGAGAAACAAAGCAGAAATATACAATCACATAAAAGGAGAAATCAATATGTAATTGAATTCGAAAATGTGTGGTACACTTTAATGGTGTTAGACATTAAAGAGATCACTAAGACTACATATACTACCAAATTTTTAGGTAATAGGTGGATGTTAGATAAGGTCTTAATTATAAGTAATATATAAGTTGATAAAATAAAAACCATGGCAAGTGGGGAAACGAGATTCAGCAAAGGGTCAGAAGAATTCAAAGACAAGTGGAGATCTTAAGATAACTAAGAGACTGATGAGTTCACCATAAAATTTCTGTTGCAGAGCTGTCATAGATATAGATACTCAAATAAGAAAAGCCTAAATTGGAAACATGGGGGCTTGAGTTCCAAATGATCATGTTTAGACTTAATTGTTTTGGCAATAGTCTACCATTCAAAGTTTTAAGTGAGGAAGTTCATTTTAAGTTTTTCAGAGATATGACAAGATACAGTGAAATCTGGGTACAATTCCATGTCACCTGTGGAAATTACTTGAATAAATATTATGAGAATTGAATGAGTCTCCCTGACAGAAATATCCACTATATCTGTTTAACTCCCTTTAAAAATCAATTTGTAGTTGGAGTTTTAATAAGTATTTTTAAGCTAATGAATGTATTTTATATTCATTTAAATATAAAATATCTGTGGATATATGGGGTAATTTGATAAGATAAAAATATGGCCCCCCAAATCACATGTACCCCATAAATATGTACAACTCTCATGTATCAATTAAAAAGTGTGTCTTAATCAAAAATCTAAGTTGATGCTTATAAGTTTTTATTTCTATTTGTGTGCATAGCCAACTTACAGGCCTGAATCTTCCTTAAGAGGGTGAATTTGTTTTTATTTCATACTGATTTATTTATATTTTTATGACTGATTGAATCAATTAATTTTTAATGCAAATATGATAACAAAGTAGATACACACAAACTCAGTTTCTACAGGAAGATTTATTGCTTTCAATTAAGAACAATTTTGTTAAGCTTAAGTTTCGAGTCAGTAATTTCTGAAGCTTGACCATCGTAATGCTCAGAAATGATCAGATGACAGAGTTGATTTCCAACATGATGGAATTGTGCTATTTTTTGCCTTTTTGAATATTTGTCTACAGAATCTGCCTATTTCATCTATCCCCTCAGTCTTTGCTAACACCTGTGCAAGTTTAGAACTTGTTGTGTAATGATACAGTAGCCATGCGAATAATATCACAGTAGGTCACCCTCATCTCTATGGTGTTCAGCAGTTACTTGACCTTTCCTGGCATCTACTCTGAATACATAAACTTAATGGATAGAATTTACGGCTCACTAAACTTTTCTTCCATGTTCTACTTAGTGGAGAGTAGTTAATGATTACTATTATGTAAGTTCAAATGACAAACCTGAACAATCACTGAAAGTTTGGAAGAACAATGAAAGGTAGTTCAAACACCGGTGGTCTTCAAGAGAGTTTTACATACAATTATGCAAAAAAGAAAAACTATTCTGCTCATTTGACCTTTAAAGCACCCTCCGTGCTGATTTTAGAAAAAGCATTTCAAAAGCCTTGATGGAAAAAATTCACACTGCATGGTGAACTAAGCAAACTGTTCATCAGCAAATGCTAAGCGATAATGTTGTAAGACTGTTTATCTGTGTTCAGTCAATTCATGTTAGATTCAGTCGAGCACAATCAGCACAGGCTTGCCTCTGCTCTAATAAGCCTAAGGGGAAAGATACGACTGCTGTTAAAAAGTGTGTCTCTTGAATAAAATAACCTGCTAAATGAAATACTAGAATTGCATCGATGGCAAAGAAAACCTGATGGCCTACGTAGTTATAATGGAGGCATGCTTACCTTTCATCTTCCTGTAACATAGCTGCCAGCTCTCTGAATATATGTATGAGAAAAGAGGATGTGCGATTCTTGTTTTCATTTACAATGGGTAATTTATTTCAGATATGATAATATCTTTGAAAACAAGAATAACCATGAAGAATTTTAAGTATGAAAGAAAAATTCCCATACTTATCTAAAGGCAAAAACCTGCACAATTATTATATAGATACCAATATTCCTTATGATGAAGCTGACTACCTTCTGTGACAATGAATAGAAATTCTCTAAAATAATAAAAATCCTAGGTTCAAGGAAAAACCTCAAATGCAATATATCTATAATTTCCCCCATGATATATTAACTTCCCCCAAGCCCTTTTTCTTCTGTTCATTTATTTATTTCAAAAATCACAGCAATTCTCTAGCTCAGAATTGATAGTCAGAGGCTAATCACCTGATCCATTGCTGTTCATGCAGAAAATCTCAAGGAACTGAATTCCATTTAGCTAATAGTAGTTGAGAGAGACATGAATTGAGATTTTAAAAGAAACTATTATCAGGACCAGCTCCAATTAAAAAGTCAAATTTTATACTCCATCAGCATTAATACACCTTCAAATAAGAAAATATAAGAGGTATTTTTGTACAACGAGTAAAAAATTTAGTCATCTTGATACTCTCCATACTCCATGGACCAAAATCTCAGCTGGAGTCATACCAGATAAACAGAACTAACAGAAAACTTATATTAAAAGATTTATTTCAAGGAATTGGCTTATGTAATTGTAGGAGTTAGATGAAAAGGTACAAGGTTTGCAGAGCAGGCCAGAAATTTGATGATAAATCATTAAAATTGCTTATAATTTGATTCCACAATTCACCTCTAGTGAATAAATTCTCCTTATGAGAAAATAACTAAACAAGAGTGAGATGACTTCTTGAGTATTAATTACTACATAATTGTGGTGTGATTCTAAATTTCAAAAAATAAACTAAATATCCAATAATGGGATTCACTTAAATAGTGATATAGTCATATAAGAGAAAATGGTGAAAACCAGAAAATAAATCCAGATATATAGTCATTATCTTATATTTTAGGTCAATTGGTATAATAATTGATATGATTATAAAAGCCAAGTATGGATGTTGGGTAAATTTGTTTATTTTTAAAAAATTTTATAATGAGTTTATATTGCTTGTATAGTAAGGAAAGAAAACATACAGTTCATATATATTGTTTTATGTTAGTCTTTCAGTTGTCATAACCAAAGATCAAATAAATATGTTTGATATATTAATGTGTTTCATTTATAAGAAATGAGTTCATGAGCAAAGTGTTAGTGAATAATTATTATTGCTATTTTAACATCATAACACAGTACAAACTCTTTTTCCAAACATTACATTTTAGATAATTATTAAAGCAGTTGTGCTTTTTTATTTTTGTCATTTAATGAATAGCTTCCTGGAAGCTATATTCTCTGTCAGATATTTTTAACAGTTTAATTGTAAGAAGTAATTAACCCAGAAAGCTTCTAGTTTGCCTCTAAATACAGAATCTAAGAATATCTAGTGGTTTCTAAAAATGCTGAACAATTTTTTTTCTCCCATATTCTTAAAATAGGGAATATCATTGATATTCTCAAAAAACTGTCAAAGCTTTCTTTATCAAAGCCCCAAAGCTGGACTGCATGACCATACCTGGTCTTAGGTCTATGAGATTTATATTATGATATAGATAGGAGGATGCGAAGAATATGTGTAAATATTTTCTCAAGAAGAAAAAAGGTGCATACATCATAGAGACGATTGCACTGTTTCATTATATTTATTCTAAATGTATTATAAACCTGGATAAATGTGTTGGAATGTGTGTATATTTGTGGGGTGTGTGTGTGTGTAAAACCTGACAATATTCATATATCAAGACCACTTCACCCAACAACAGACTTTCCAGTGTCACGAAAATATTATTAAAATTGACCACATGCTGGGCTATGCAGCCTGAGTCAATATATTTCAAAGAATTAAAAGAGAATCATTTACAGGATTGACCTATTTAATGCCTCTCCTTCTGTCTCCTAACACGTGTTCAAGTTTGAAACTTGCTGTGTAATAATGTGGTAACCATGCAAATAATATCAGTGTAGGTCAGCCACATCTTTATGGTGTTCAGCAGTTACCTGGCCTTTCCTGGCAACTATCTTCAATACCTATTATTAAAAACCTATACAATTATTAAAAGTTAAAGGATAATATCTTCTGGACAAATTTTAGCTCAAATGTTTTGAGCTGAAATTAGAATATTAAAAAATGACCAGAAAAATACTTGTATATTTGTGAATTTGACAGTGCAATTCTAAATGGCATTGAGGCCAAAGAAAAAAATCACAAAGAAAATTCGAAAATATTTTGAACAGATAACAATGAAAAATAGAACTTGTTGAATACAGCTAAATTTATGTTTAGAACAAATTTTCTATCCTGAAAGTGCATGTTAGATTAAAAACCCTAGAAACCAGGCCGGGCGCGGTGGCTCAAGCCTGTAATCCCAGCACTTTGGGAGGCCGAGACGGGCGGATCACGAGGTCAGGAGATCGAGACCATCCTGGCTAACACGGTGAAACCCCGCCTCTACTAAAAATACAAAAAAAACTAGCCGGGCGAGGTGGCGGGCGCCTGTAGTCCCAGCTATTCGGGAGGCTGAGGCAGGAGAATGGCGTGAACCCGGGAGGCGGAGCTTGCAGTGAGCTGAGATCGGGCCACTGCACTCCAGTCCGGGCGACAGAGCGAGACTCCGTCTCAAAAAAAAAAAAAAAAAAAAAAAAAACCCTAGAAACCAAAGAGCAAATTAAGCACAGAGAAAGTTAAAGGAAGGAAATCATAAAGAGCAGAAGTTAATGAAGCAGAAAACAGAGAATGGAGAATATCTACAGTGCCAAGAGTGTGTTCTTGGATATTTTCTGCTTTCCACCAACACTGATTTACAAAACAAAATTAAGGACACAATTAGCCAAATATCATACCAAAAAATGGCAGACATGGGAGTTCCAAAACAAATACCAATATAACAAAAGGAAATTATGAAACATTTTTGCCAATAACTTTGAAATTTTAGATTAAAAATTCCTAGAAAAAAATATCATGTGACAAAATAGACATGATCATAGATAATTTATGTCAACTAAATACATGTAATCCATATTTATCATCTCCACAAAGAAAATGCAAAGAAACTTTCAGGCCCAGTAGGCTATACCAGTGAATTATATCATACATAAAAGGTAGATATAACATCAAAGTAACACAGTCTTTCTGAATGTGAGGAAAGCATAGCCTTGATACTAAAATTTTACCAGAGCAGTACAAGGATTGCTAGCAAGACTAATAAAGAAGAAAAGAAAGAAGAATCAAATAGATGCAATAAAAAATGATAAAGGAGATATCTCCACCAATCCCACAGAAATACAAACTACCATCAGAGAATACTATAAACACCTCTACGCAAATAAACTAGAAAATCTAGAAGAAATGGATAAATTCCTCGACACATACACCCTCCCAAGGCTAATCCAGGAAGAAGCTGAATCTCTGAATAGATCAATAACAGGCTCTGAAATTGAGGCAATAATTAATAGACTACCAACCAAAAAATGTCCAGGACCAGACGGATTCACAGACGAATTCTACCAGAGCCACAAGGAAGAGCTGGTACCATTCCTTCTGAAACTATTCCAATCAATAGAAAAAGAGGGAATACACCTTAACTCACTTTATGAGGCCAGCATCATCCTGATATCAAAGTCTGGCAGAGACACAACAAAAAAAGAGAATTTTAGACTAATATCCCTGATGAACATCGATGCAAAAATCCTCAATAAAATACTGGCATAAAATACCTGCATGTTATGCACATGTACCCTAGAACTTAAAGTATAATAATAATAATAATAATAATAATAATAATAATAATATTAAAAAAAATCGGTAAACCGAATCCAGCTGCACATCAAAAAGCTTATCCACCATGATCAAGTGGGCTTCATCCCTGGGATGCAAGGCTGGTTCAACATATGCAAATCAATAAACAGAATCCAGCATATAAACAGAACCAAAGACAAAAACCACATGATTATCTCAATAGATGCAGAAAAGGCTTTTGACAAAATTCAACAGCTCTTCATGCTAAAAACTCTCAATAAATTAGGTATTGATTGTACACATCTCAAAATAATAAGAGCTGTTTATGACAAATCCACAGCCAATATCATACTGAATGGGCAAAAACTGGAAGCACTCCCTTTGAAAACTGGCATGAAACAGGGATGCCCTCTTTCACCACTCCTATGCAATGTAGTGTTGGAAGTGCTGACCAGGGCAAACAGGCAAGAGAAAGAAATAAAGGATATTCAATTAGGAAAAGAGGAAGTCAAATTGTCCCTGTTTGCAGATGACATGATCGTATATGCATTGTCTCAGCCCAAAATCTCCTTAAGCTGATAAGCAACTTCAGCAAAGTCTCAAGATACAAAATTGATGTGCAAAAATCACAAGCATTCTTATACACAAATAACAGACAAGCAGAGAGCCCAATCATGAGTTCACTCAAAGAGAATAAAATACCTAGGAATCTAACTTACAATGGATGTGAAGGACCTCTTCAAGGAGAACTACAAACCACTGCTCAAGGAAATAAAAGAGGATACAAACACATGGAAGAACATTACATGCTCATGGATAGGAAGAATCAATATTGTGAAAATGGCCATACTGCCCAAGGTTATTTATAGATTCAGTGCCATCCCCATCAAGTTACCAGTGACTTTCTTCACAGAATTGGAAACAACTACTTTAAAGTTCATATGGAACCAAAAAAAGAATCTGCATTGCCAAGTCAATCCTAAGCCAAAAGAACAAAGCTGGAGGCATCACACTACCTGATTTCAAACTATACTACAAGGCTACGGTAACCAAAACAACATGGTACAGAAACCAAAACAGAGATATAGACCAATGGAACAGAATAGAGCCTGCAGAAATAATACCACACATCTACAACTATCTGATATTTGTCAAACCTGGCAAAAGCAAGAAATGGGGAAAGGATTCCCTATTTAATAAATGGTGCTGGGAAATCTGGCTAGCCATATGTAGAAAGCTGAAACTGGATCACTTCCTTACACATTATACAAAAATTAATTCAAGATGGATTAAAGACTTAAATGTTAGACCTAAAACCATAAAAACCCTAGAAGAAAACCTAGGCAATACCATTCAGGACATAGGCATGGGCAAGGCCTTCATATCTAAAACACCAAAAGCAATGGCAACAAAAGTCAAAATTTACAAATGGGATCTAATTAAACTAAATAACTTCTGCACAATAAAAGAAACTACCATCAAAGTGAACAGGCAGCCTACAGAATGGGAGATAAATTTGGCAATCCATTCATCTGACAAAGGGCTAATATCCAGAATCTACAAAGAACTCAAACAAATTTCCAAGAAAAAAAAAAAAAAAAAACCATCAACAAGTGGGCAAAGGATATGAACAGACAGTTCTCAAAAGAAGACGTTTTTGCAACCAACAGACACATGAAAAAGTGCTCATCATCACTGGACATCAGAGAAATGTAAATCAAAACCACAATGAGATACCATCTCCAGTTAGAATGGCGATCGTTAAAAAGTCAGGAAACAACAGGTGCTGGAGAGGATGTGGAGAAATAGGAACACTTTCACACTGTTGGTGGGACTGTATACTAGTTGAACCATTGTGGAAGGCAGTGTGGTGATTCCACAAGGATCTAGAACTAGAAATACCATTTGACCCAGCCATGCCATTACTGGGTATATACCCAAAGGATTGTAAATCATGCTGCTATAAAGACACGTGCACACATATGTTTACTGAGGCATTATTCACAATAGCAAAGACTTGGAACCAACCCAAATGTCCATCAATGATAGACTGGATTAAGAAAATGTGGCACATATACACCATGGAATACTATGCAGCCATAAAAAATGATGAGTTCATGTCCTTTGTAGGGACATGGATGCAGCTGGAAACCATCATTCTCAGCAAACTATCACAAGTACAAAAAAACAAACACCGCATGTTCTCACTCATAGGTGGGAATTGAACAATAAGAACACTTGGACACAGGAAGTGGAACATCACACATTGGGGCCTGTTGTGGGGTGGGGGGCGGGGAGAGGGATAGCATTAGGAGATATACCTAGTGTAAATGACGAGTTAATGGATGCAGCACACCAACATGGCACATGTATACATATGTAACAAACCTGTACATTGTGCACACGTACCCTAGAACTTAAAGTATAATAAAAAATATTAAAAGAAATTGAAAGGTCTATCCCTTATTAACTGTATGTAAAAATTCCTTAATAGATGGAAAAGTGAATCCAGCATTATATAAGAAAGCCGTTATGTCATAACCAAGTTAAACTTACTCCAAGAATACACCCAAACTTTTGAAAGCCAGCAAACATAATTCATCACACTTGAGAGAAAGAAAAGGATATTTAATTGTCTCAATTAAAAAAAAAACTGAGCAAAGTAAAATAATTTACTATACAAAATATCTAGACTTACAAAGTGTTAGCCTTAGGCAGTATCAGTATCAGTCAGTGTAATACTGACACGAAGGTAAAAATATGAACCAATAAAAGAGAGAGAGCCCACGAACACACACGCACACGCACACCCATGCGTGCACACACACCCACATACACACACACACACACACACACACACACATACACAGACCTTACAGCCGAAACAATGTTAAGGGGAAAAAATGAAGTAGGATGGCTTACTCTACTGTGTATTAAATATTGTACTTTTAGAGTAAGTCTTAAGGTACAAAGACAGAAAAATTGACCAGTGGAACAGAAAAGAGAGTCTAGAAACACACCTACATATATGTGGGCATGATTTATGACAGAAGCGATACTGTAGAACAGTGGAGAATGGATAGTTTTCTTCCATTCTCCATGTTATGAAGTCAATTGGATTTCCGTAAAGAAAAAATAAAAACTGATACATACTTGGGACTATATAAAAACCAATCTCAGGTGGATTATAGATCTAAATGTCAATAGTAAAACATGTTTTCAGAAATGGAGTAAGTCAGGAACAACAACAAAATACTAATTATTAAGGAAAAGATTGATCAATTGATATAAATTAAGATGAAAAACTACTGATTATTAAAAAGCACCATGAAAAAAGTAAAATTGTAAGACACCAAAAGTAAAAAGAAAATCCTTGCAAAATATATAACCAGTAGAGCACATATACTGAACGTAGAACTCTAAGTACTTTTTTGTTAAATGCTCAACAGAAATGCACATTTCTGCACATGAAACAATATATACAAGCAGGTCTATAGCAGCACTATTCATAGCTCAAAAAATTTTAAATTTCACAGTATACCAACATTAGAATAATTTGTAAAGTGTCTGATTATATATCTTGAAAATAAATAAACTATTCAATTCAAAAATATATATCTCAAAAACATGATGTTGAATTAAGATAGAGGAGTTGTGAGAGAGAGAGTGAATATGTGTGCATGTCTGTGCATATGTATGCATATGTGTGTATGTTGGGGTGGGGTGGTCTAGGTTGTAACTTTGTGCCTTTTGTCCTAGGTAGTGGTTACTTGAATATGTTCACAATATAACATTTTATACAGCTTTGTCCTTTACCCTCTTTATTATGTATGCCATAATTCAGTATAAATATATGAAAACCAGAATGTCACATATGCATGGAATAGAAAGACATTGATAGTTGGATGCTATGTAGGTTATCTTTTATTATATGTGTACTATTATTTTGAAAAGGATTATGATAAAGCTTGCTTGGTGAATAGGTAGTGGATCTACCAACTTTTCCTAAAAGGGTTAGATTGTAAATATTTTTGGCCTTTTGTTTCAATTATTCAATTCTGTTATTAAAAAACCCATAGACTATATGTAAATAAACATGTGGCTGTGTGCCAATTAAACTTTATTTACTTAGAGATGGCAGGCAAGATTTGCCTAAGGGTATAGTTTGTCAACCTCTGAAATAAACAGTTTGTTAAACATGTGGCTAGAGTAAATGACACATGCATATCTACATGTTAAAGTATTGACAAAGTATTTTGTCTTTTTCATCTTTCTAAAAGAATGGGCATACGGAAATTATTACTCTGATCTTCCTGATTAGGTTATATTTGATTTATTCATTTGTTAATTTTTCCGTGCTTTGCTTGTTGATATAATTTATATTTCTACAACTAATTACTGTCTGCAATACATCTATTTTCCACTTAAATATATACTATACATTGTATGACTACATTGAAATTTGATTCTTTTTAATATTTTTTACTCATACAGAACATTTAACAATGTGAAAAGCTAAAATGGAATATTATAATCCATAATTGTTTCAGTTACAATTGAGAAAGATCTGTTTATCAGGATTTATTTATTTCATTAGTTGATTGCTATAATTTGTTGTTTTGTCAAACTGTAACTTTGTATTTATGTACTTAAAGCATTAAGGATTTCTAATGTATAACAGATTAATCTACTTCTGGCTTTGTTTTATTGTGAAATAATCTGTTTACTTAAATTATTCTTTTGATAATAGCTTAATTAATTCATCACACAAATGTTTATATGACTCATGATAAAACCATACATTTCTTTCTTAAATGGTTACAGGCAAGAATTGGATCCATGTAAAGCTGAACTGACTATTCTAGGGAGGAATACACAAACATGCGAATCTATCAATCATGTACTTGGAAAACCCCTACCAAAATCAGGATCTGTCTTTATTGGTGGATTGCCAGACCTTCATGGGAAAATCCAGGTATTTCTATAGATGTTTTAAAATATTAATTATGTCATCATATTGAAAAATGAAAAAGAAAATCTTTGGAAATATTTTCTGGCTAGTGGGGTCATCTGCATGGTTTCAAAAAAGTTTTTGAGTGATTCTGCTAACATCTAACATACATTTTTATCTATCATACCAAAGTATAATAGAAGTTTACTGTTCTCATTTAAAAATTGCTCCAATGTCAGTTTGTTTTTCCATCTTATGGCTATAGTATGTGTATTACATTTCTTAATATGATTTAGCATGTGTGATTCATACACCACTAAGATAGTGATTTTCACTGGATATTTCAATGGATTTCCTTAATAACACACCAAAAATATAGTATGAGAAATGGAATTGGAAGACCATCCCCAGTCTCTGTTTTATATGAGATTGCTAAAATGTGGGAATGTTTATTACAGAGTTTGGCGCACATGCCAGCCCACTCTCTAAATTTCCATTTAGATAATTAGCTTATTGTCTTCGTTATTAAGCTATATTTTACGAAAATAGCTTGAAAGCTGACTTAAATGCTATTATTTGGTTCCATTTTATGTCATTGCAGCAAATTGCTTTAAAATTTTAAGATTGTTAAGTATACTAGTAGCTTATTACATTTGTTAATCTTTTCCCTTATTATATTTACCATTGCGCTTTACCTATTTGAACATGCTATTTTTATATTACTGGAAATATAAAATGCTATTGTTTCAAAGTCCCACAAATAATGCAAACTGATACACATACATCTACTTACTATAAATATCATGACTCCATAATATACAAGATAAAATAAAACAAAAATATACTTGAAACAAAATTCACAAGCATATTCGATGTGATACATATGCTTTTAATGAAATAAGATAATTCTGTATCTGTAAACATGCAGAGATATAGATTCAGATTTACTCCATTAGCAATATATTTATTGATCATTAAACAGATATATGTGACTTTTTCTATAACATTAATGTGCTTCATTGAGTTTTTCATAAATAAAACCATTCTATAAGCTCCATAATAGTAAAAAATATGTTTTGTTTACTTTTTTATACACCAAGGCAAGGACAGTTCCTGTCACATAGTTGGAGCTCAATGAACGGCTTTTAAATAGAAATCTCAGTTAAAGAATGAAAGAAACATGAATACAACTTTTAATAATTTACATTTGTCCTCTTCTTTCATAACTATATTTTTCCAAATAAAAGATAAATTTCAATGTGGAACCAAATTTAACTGAGTATACATTAATTGAGTATAATTTCTCAAGACTCAGTTAGCTACATCTGAATATAAATATAGCTGAGCATTTACTTTCTTATAAATATAAACACATGCAGAAGCAAATAGAAAGATAGAAAAAGATGTCTTCTGATCTCCCTGAAGAAGTAGGGGAGTTTGTAATTAGAGATTTGAAGAAAGATCAAGTGTCTGCTTGGTAAATAATATGTAGGCTGTCATTGCAGACAGAGGCAATATTACATATACACAGGCTTAGGTAATGGAAGGGCCTGAGGGAGGGGGAAGTGGAGTAGACATAATTTATTCTTATGTAGACATGGAGTTTGATATGAAGTAAGCAGAAAGAAGACTTGATTTTGGATAGGTGAGTGGGAGCCAGAGAATAATGAATCCTATGTAAAATGCAAAATAGTATATATTTCCATATTGATGCCATACAATACATTACATACTTCTTAAATGGGGGAGCCACTTAAGAAGTTTGGGTAGGAATTGTTATCATGCTATATTCACTCTGATAGCAACTGAAGTGTACAACTGGAGGGGTTAGGACTACATTGTAAGAAATGGCAAAGTCAGGTTTACTCAGAATAATTAAACAAAAAAGATATTTTGGCAATAAGGGCGGGAGAATAACTATGAATGCTATTGAACTTAAAAATAATTATTGGTTAAAAAAATATAGAAGGTTTGGAATTTTAATGACCAGGTTGGCTTATGTAACCATAGAATTTATAGTGTCTTTCTCAAAATGGGGAATGAATCTAGGATTATTTATAGGGAAAATGGCGGGTTCATCATTGCATTTGAGTTGGTGATATGCTTTGGCTGTGTCCCTACCTAAATCTCAGCTTGAGTTGTAATAATCTCCATGTGTCAAGGGTGGGGCCAGGTGGAGATAATTGAATCATGAGGGTAGTTTCCCGCATACTGTTCTCCTGGTAGTGAATAAGTCTCAGGAGATCTGATGGTTTTATAAATGAGGGTTCCCCTGCACAAGCTCTTGCCTGATGTCATGTAAGACATGACTTTTCTCCACATTTGCCTTCCACTGTGATTGTGAGGCCTCACTAGTCATGTGGAACTGTGAGTCAATTAAACCTCTTTCCTTTATAAATTATCCAGTCTTGGGTATGTCTTTATTAGCAATGTGAGAACAGACTAATACAGTCGCTTTGGGGCAGAAATTATTTTCTTTTTATTTTATTTTATTTTATTTTTTATTTTATTTTATTTTTATTATACTTTAAGTTCTAGGGTACATGTGCATAACGTGCAGGTTTGTTACATATGTATACATGTACCATGTTGGTGTGCTGCACCCATCAACTCGTCAGCACCCATCAATTCATCATTTATATCAGGTATAACTCCCAATGCAATCCCTCCCCCCTCCCCCCTCCCCATGATAGGCCCCGGTGTGTGATTTTCAAATCTTTAACAACTGGCTTGCCATCACCACAAATCCATCAGTCCGTTGTGTGTTCCTGCTGAATATCATTCCTATTAGTGGAATGTTGTGATGCACGAGTCATTTGAAATATGGACCTTCGGTTCACAAAAGATCATTAACATATGGCTGTGGGAGTCTGCACAGGAGATAGTGGAAGCCACAATAACTGATTGAATTGATTTTGAAGATTAAGATAAAAGAGGGCTGAGAATTGGGAATCAGCAATCAAGAACTAGGCTAAGAAAGGTACACGCCAAATTAGTTAAGGAATAGAGAGGCTGGCAGTAGACAAAGGAAAAAGATGTCACAAGAACCAAAGATAGAAATAGTTTCCAAAGGAAGCATCTATTGAACACCAATGTTACAAAAGGTCAACCACCAGTTTCTGAAGAAAAATGTTAACAAAAATCAAATTGTAATATTGTGAGGAAGAATAAATGAGCTGGAAGAAGCAACAGAGTGGTTTTAGGTTATTTCTCTAGAAGCTTGTTAATAAGGCAGAGAGGTTGTTATGTAATGGAGGACAGAGTTTTGAAATTTCAGAGAGATGATAATAGCAATTGACTATATTTCTAAAGACTTTTTCTCCTAAAACCTTATCTGAAACATAGGCCTTTACTAAAGGATTATCTCACTAAAAAACTTGACATTCATCCTGTGATGTAAGGCATCTGGACATTTGTTATAATCAAATTTGGAGGACCATTCAGTATTTGGACCAATAAATTTACCTTGAAATTAAAAAGGCAGCTAGCTAAGCAGGTTTTCCCTCCTTGTTAAATATGCTGTAGTTGAAAGATTTTATGTCAGCCCCTCATTGCTTTTTTTATTCTTTTCTTATACTGTTACAGTGTCACAGTAACTATGTGTGTATGTGTGTGTGCTAGAATATGTGAGACATACACTTATATTGCTATATACCAGATGACTGATACAAACTATAAAATGTATCTAGATGATAGGCCAGGCTCAGTGGCTCACGCCTGTAATCCCAGCACTTTGGGAGGCCAAGGCGGGCAGATCACGAGGTCAGGAGGTCGAGACTATCCTGGCTAACACGGTGAAACCCCCCTCTCTACTAAAAATGCAAAAAATTAGCCGGGATTGGTGGTAGGTGCCTGTAGTCCCAACTACTCGGGAGGCTGAGGAGGCAGGAGAATAGCGCGAACCCAGGAGGCGGAGCTTGCAGTGAGCCGAGATCGCACCACTGCACTCCAGCCTGGGTGACAGAGCGAGACTCTGTCTCAAAAAAAAAAAAAAAAAAAAAGAAAAAAAGGTATCTAGATGATAAAACTTAAAGAGAACTTAAAGAGAACTCATATGATGAATCAGAAAAAGAAAGATAAGAAATTCAGCCTTCTGAACCTGTTTCTGGGCAATACAACTCCTCTGAATATCTAAGCATCATGCAGGCTCTAACTATCTAATCATTGTGTTCTGATTAAGAGCTGTTTAAGCACAGTGGGTTGTTAGTGCTCAGAAAATTAAAAACAACAGGTTTGTAATATAAAACACTAAGGAAAAGAACGATAGTTGATTCCTTGAGCCAAAAAGTGTTCAGTTACATTTATGCTCTCACCTCTAAGTTTCCAATAATGTCTTTCTGAACTGGCCAGAGCCCCTCCATATGATAAAAGTCCCTAATCCAATGTATGTGTGCTGACAGGTTGTTTAATGCTTCCTTTAACAAAATAACCCAGAGCTCAGTATGTGAGAAGAGAATGAAACAGTTAGACACTTTCAATTTTGTGCCTGGGGTGTGAAAAACTCTGCTTCCCCTGATGACCATAAATGATGATAACTTTCAAGGTCTGAGAGTAAATGCCCTCTCTCTGGTGGTAGAAAAACACTTTCCTTGGTAGTTCTTTAATTGCTTACACTTTTCAGTGCATGGACTCTTGCTTTTGGGTCCAAGTTAGTTAAGGACGCCAAAGCTTAATTCCTAGTAAATGCAGATGGTACCAGTTATTCTCTTTGCTAAATATGAGAGGAAATAAAATAATTATGGAAAGAAATAAATATTGTTAATCAATTAGATTTTTTTACATATGCAGAAGTTGATATTATAAAATCTAGAAAGATGCTATCTTGTTTTCAGATGCAGTAAGTCACTAGGATTAAAAACGGATGTGTGATGGCATGGACTATTATATTGGACTGGAATTTTTGAAGAATTAGTGACTGACTCCAAAAATCTAAACATTCATCTTAATTTTCAAATTAATTTATAACTTCAACATAGTAAAGAAGTTTAATAATTTAATTTTTTAAAACTTTCTAGCGATTCCATTTAGAAATAAAGACACTGGTAAAGCAGATAAGTGTTATGCACTTCATGTGTATTCAAGACATTGACTTACAAAGTCAATAATTAGTTTGCTACATTCACTTTTATAAAAAGGCCTGTCAATCACTAGCCATCAAAATCGTTTAGCCAAAATAAATTACTATTTAATTAATAGTCTAAAACATAAAAACAGGATTCTCTTTAAGGATTTGTGAGAGATTCCTGAAGAACAAAAGAAAACAGAAACCACTTCAGTTACTGTAGAAAATGTGGGTTGCTTATATTACTTGTCCCAGCTTATCAAGCTGGAGACATTGTATGTATCTAATGGCACCTCACTAAATGTGTTTGATATTCTATAAAAGAATGCTTGCCAACCTTTTTGAGCTCTTCAAAGACGCTTTTCTAGTGGACATTAAATAATTAGAAAAAATTAAAACACATCGTTGAAGAAATCAAGAAAGTTAACAACATTTAACACTTTTGGGTTTTGTAAATTATAGGGATAAAAGTTAATCATTACCCTGTCCTCATTTTCTGTCCAACAATGTGTAAAAAGACAATCACTGCACAATAAATATGTCTCTTAAAGAGCCATTTATAGGGGTCCACTTACTGGTGAAAATAAGCCCAAACCTCTGATAAACATAAGCAAAGTAATAGAGACATCAAGGTTTCACTGGCATGTTTTACAATCCATTGCTCCTTCTAGAGGTTATGTGGTAAATGATTCATTCATTCACCCATCTGCTTATTCTGCTGGACTACCATTTGGACTCCGGCGTCTGGTATCTGTTCTGCTGAGAGCACTTAATCACAAGTCAACACATTATCAGATGCGGACTCATCCAATAAGAATTATTTCCCATTCCTTGCATGTATAAGACTCATTTTCAATTTACAATTTATTCCTACACGAGGACCCGCCTTGTTTTGTTTGTTTGTTTGTTTGTTTGTTTTGAGGCAGGTTCTCAATTTTGTCACCCAGGCTGAAGTGCAGTGGTGCAATCTCGGCTCACTGCAGCCTCGACCTCCTGGGCTCAAACAATCTCCCCACCTCAGTCCCCCTAGTAGCTGGGACTACAGGCACGTACCACCATGCCCTGCTATTTTAATTTAATTTTTATATTTTGTAGATATGGGTTTTTCCATGTCGCCCAGGCTTGTCTCAAACTCCGGAGCTCAAGTGATCCATCCACCTCAGCCTCCCAAATAGCTAGGATTACAAGCATGAGCCACCTTGCCCGGCCAGGCCTTGCCTTTCTTAGTGAGACAATAATACACCATGGATTGGACTCCACTCCCTGGAGCAGCAGAAACTGACTCCTCCAACAGAAGGAAACCTCTTTTCCCACCACTCCACTTTTTCCCACCTACCACTCTTCCATTTTTTACTCTGATGCATCTTTTTTTCAGCTCTGCATCTGTATCTTCCTTTCCTTAGAAAACTCTTGAGTGCCAGTAATCTGGAAGGACCTGTCCCTGAATCTGTCTCCACTCAAGACTCTCTATTAATCTGTGTGTTTTCAACATCCTTTGGACCTCTGTTTGATCTCTCCATTTGTATGTGCTTCTAGTTTGAAACAGCCTCCATTCATTTAATCATAGTTTCCTCTATTCAAGCACTCTCTGGTTTAGATGTACCACTGTATTTATATCACCCTAATTATTTAATCTTATCAGAACATGCAGAAATAAATTGTATGTTTGCACATATAAACCTATGAACATGTGAGAAGGAGATGTCAAGCATCAGCCTCAGACTTCTGGATTAAGCAACTAAATGGAGGTGAGGGTCATCAGTAAGATGGGGGAAGATTGAGAAGAAAATATTTAGGGGAGAATGACAAGATAATTAGTTTGGACACTTTTAAGTTTGAGATGTTTCTGAGGCTTGTAGGGAAAGTTACCAAGTTCATACTTATATTCATGATTCAGGAAGTTCTCAGGCTGTAGTATTTAACCATGTGAGGCCAGATGACATAACAATCTCAGGAGAGAGTGAAGAGAATGAGATAGGAAGGCCCAGAACAAAGTCCTGAGGAAATGTGACATTTAACAAGAAATTAATTCAATATCAGGCAGAAAAATAGGCAGAGGGGCAAGTACATAGTCGAGAAAATTATTATCATTAAAGCCAGAGGAACAAAGTTTTGAGGAGGAGGGGCTGTTCAGTCGTGCTACAGTGAAGTCCAGCAAGAATAAGGGCCAGAACTTAAACTAAAAATCAAAAAAACAAAATAGAATAAGGGCTGAAAGGCATCCATTGGATTCTTTGATATGGGTATTATTGATACACTTATAAAAGAAATGACCACATCTAGTTAAGCCTATGTTGATGAGTAAAGGAACACCATCTGTATTCTTTTAAGAACTAATGCTTTGCCCTGACAAAAGGGGGACATTTGAGCTGAATTTACTTACTGTCAACTGATAAGTATGCAAATTGCAACTGCAGGGAAAAGTTTAATACATATATAGTTTTTCTAAATCTGCATTAAAAAGCCATCTGGCATCACTTAAAAAGTTGAAGATGTACATATTCAAAACAACAAAATTTTCCTGTTTAGGTGAAATTATTTGATGTATATATAAGGAGACATGGTACTGGAAGGTTCATAACAAAAATCTTTGTAATATAAAAAGTAAAAATAACAATAACATCCACTTACAGTGGTATGTATACTGTATACACCAAAAACATAGGCAGTAGTGAAAATCAGTGACTCTCACCTGTACACATCAACACAACTACATCTCAATAAAGTAACGTGGAAGAGAAAAAAAGAAAGTCATAAACAAATATCCCCATTATATAAATTCCCCAAATAGGAGAACCTAAACAATATATAATCTCTGATATATTTTTGTATGTATGTGTATATATATGTATGTATGTATATTTGGTAGATTATAAAGAAATAAAGGACTAGGAAACTCAGAAATCAGTACAGGGATAACCACATAGGAATGAAAGTGAGATCAAAGAGTAGTTTTTAAGGCTCAAAGCAGATATCACCATTGCTCATAATGCCTTATACTAACTAGGTAGAGAGTACATGCATGCTCATTTTATTACTAGTCTTTAAAATACTCATATCCTTATATCCATTATATATTTGTATGCATATACACCTGTGAGTGCTATATATGTAATATCTGTATTGTAATCTTTTTTTTTTTTTTTTCCTGAGATGAAGGATGGAATCTTGCTCTGTCACCCAGGCTGGAGTGCAGTGGCACGATCTTGGGTCACTGCAACCTCTGCCTCCTGGGTTCAATCAATTCTCCCGCCTCAGCCTCCTGAGTGGCTGGGATTATAGGCACCTGCCACCACTCCTGGCTAATTTTTGTATTTTTAATAGAGACGGGGTTTCGCCATAGTTGCAAGACTGGTCTCGAACTCCTCCGGACTTCATGATCCACCCGCCTCAGCCTCCCAAAGTGCTGGGGTTATAGGCATAAGCCACCCTACCTGGCCGTAATCTTTATTTTTTAAAGTGTCTGTATTATAACAATCAGTGCTAAAATTATTTGGTGTATAGCAATTTAATATTACCAGATTCATACCAGTAATTACATTAAGTTAAATATTCCAACTTCAATTTTAAGACTTTGTGGACTTGTTTCTATTTAACTATTCAAATAGTTTTGGTTTTATAATTTTGTGAGGCAATATGGGAAAATTGTGTCTGACTTTATATTTCACATAAAGTGTATAAAATAGTAATGTTTTACTAAAATTAGTAGTATGGGGATACTGAAGATTTCTGAAACTTATTTTTCTGTGAAAAAATGTCAGTACATCACTCAGCTTTGAGCAGTATCAGTATTGAGTTTGAAAAGTGATGAGGCTATAAATGAAAAGAAATCAGATAAAGGGCCAAGTGGTTTCCTCCAGCTATTATACATGAGGTGATTATTGAAATCCCAAACACAAATTAATATATTTACATTCGTTTTTACAAGTGGTTGTTTCAAGCATACAGTTATTAAGCATGCTTCATAACCTTTTGGTACTCAAGCCAAACTCTTTACCCTCAAAGAGAATGATATCTACAATGTAATGCTCTGTAACTCTGCCTGGAATTAAAAAATATTTAAAGTTGCAAATCAGCAAACATTGCTACATGGGGGGAAATCTATATTTTAATAAATTTATATTCTTTTCCCAGACACAGTTTGGGTTGATAGAAAAAATACCAGACTTGAAACAAGGACACCTGATTTTTAGTCATGCCTCTGCCAAAAAGTAATAAGTTTTGTGACATTGTTACCCATTACTTGAAATCTCTTTCCCCTAAGCTACTCTTCCATAAATGATGAAGTTGGTCTACCTTAGTTTTTTAAGTTTATTCCAGTTCAAGATGATTCTATGCATATATATGTAGGCATATGTACATATATATGTCACATACCATTTCCTTAGCATATAAATTGCACATTCTTTGTATTAAGATATTATTTCAGTCACAGATTCTATTGTGTTCTGCTCACCTAGGATCACCTCACTTTCATGTGATATCCCTGAGGACACTTCTTGAGAGACTCGCATCTGGTGTTCCTTCTGTTCTGCCTAAATTTTCATTTAATTGTAAAAGATCTCAAAGGCTTTTCATTTTAAAACAAAAACAAATCAACAAAACAATGCAATTTAACACATCTCAGGTCTATAGTTTAAACTATGAAATAAATTTACAGAAGAAAATAGAGACAAATGAATATATATTCACTTTTTTCTATGTTAATAGATTTATCAAAATCAAAGTCCGTCAACATTCCCTTGCAAGTGGTTAGGGAAAAAGAGGTAAAGTAAAGCAAGAAATAATCAGGTTTATGTTAGTTAGGGAATTCTAGTAATATAGATCACAATTTAAAAAACTTGTTTAGTTTTGCAGTGTGGTCTACGTAACTCAACAGCCAGTAAAATAAAATCAATTTTTGGCTTAAGTGCTTTGGGGCTATTAATTTGGGAGATAGTTTTCTAGTGAAATTTAAGGACTTAAGGCTAATTTAGCCAAAGGCTACAGAACAGAAACCTCAGGTGAATGATCTCACATAAGAAAATCATAATGTGAAATTTAAGGAAGCTGGGACCTGAAAAAATATGTGAAGCATGAATTTAGAGAATTTTCAGCATAATCCATAAAGATAAAAATACTTTGTAAAGTCAATTGTAATATATTACATAATCTGAAGTTATTAAAACTGCCTTTATCAGTAACTACATTGGCTCCTTCAAAGACAGAAACTGAACAGTATCTAGTTACAGGGCATGATATGACAAAACTAGCTTTCTGATAATTAAAAACCAATCCTCTTAATGCTAAGACTTTGTCAACTTAAGGTTTTTGAGATATGCTCCATTTTCTGCATGATGTGCAATAGTGCTTTCTTATGAACTCAGTGATGTCACTATAAGTGCTAATTCAAAAGGGCCAGTTGAGATGTGGGATTAAAAATTGTAGGTCTGGAGTTGGAATTCTAGCTCGCTCAATTCATTGCCACGGTGACTTGGGCAAGCCCCTTATCCTTGCCTGGGCTTTTTCTTTACCTGCAAAATAGACACTCTTTAAGGTTTTAGGAAGAATGATTAAGATATTGCACATTAAATATTTAATAACCATTATCCTTTACTATTATGTTAAGTTTCCCCCCAGCATTGATATTTCATTCTACTCTGTGCTAATCAAACATAAAAAAATAATTTTGAAGTTATTTCTAGTCCTGTATACTCCATTCTGGAAATAAAAGTTTAGAAATTGACTGTGGTGCATAAATAGAAGCTCATGTTATGAAGCATTGGATCCTAGTTCATATGCTAAATATTAATATTTTAAAAAATATTTAGTTTAAAAATAATTATCATTTTGGTTTTCTAAAATTCTCACCATGTTTTATTTTTTATATTACTTAGAAAAACAGATTAATGAATATTCAGCCTCCTGGTATTTAAGACAGCGTAACTTGTCTACCTTTCTAGAATAAGAAAACAAATATTTACTTTCATACTTCCATGAAATCTTATTCTTCACTGTCACTGATGCTGTCTGTTAACTGTTCCTCAGGCTTTGACACTTTATCCATTAGTCTTTATTATTAAAGGGAGGAAACACGTCATGTATACAACATTAAGGGACATTCATGCACTCATTTATTCAACAAGTAAGCAGGCATTCTGGAGCATGTAGTTTTTGTTTGTTTGTTTGTTTGTTTGGCTAGAGTCAGCTCTAAGTTCCTTACAAATATTAGCTAATTTAATCCTTACAAGCACCCAGTAGATGGGCACTTACCCATTTTACAGCTGAGGAAATTGAAGCACAGCAAGAACAAGCAATTTGCTCAAGCTTATACAACTAGTCAGTGATGGAATGAGGATTTGAACCCAGTCAGCATAGCTCTAGGAACCACTTTATTATAAATCTCACTTGCTTTGTTATTAGACCACAACGGAGAGACCGGGTCTGATGTTTCAATCATGTAAGATCATTTTGGAAGATCATTTGTTCATTAAAAAAAAAAAAAAAAACTAAAACACAAAAACACAACTTTACAAAATGCCTTTTTTAATAAAATTATTGTCCTTCTAATAGTAGTTAATAGTTATTAAGCACATTCCCTTTGGTAAATACTCTTATAAGTACTTCACATTTACTATGTCAATGTTTTAAATAACTCTTTGCAGTAAGTAATATTAGTATCTCCCTTTCACACATAAGGGAATTGAGGCACACAGAGGCTGAATGGCCTGACTTTAGTTACACAGTCATTGAATACAAGGGCTAAAATTCAAACCCACACTTTTAAAACATACGCTATACTGCCTCACTCCAAATAACAAAGTCAAATATCTTTCACCAAACCATCGTTTTGGGTCTACTTTGAGTGACTTTTAATGCAATGTCTGCTTTAAACAAAGTTTTAAAAGTATTTAGTATTATAACAAATTTAAAAATCCTAATATATTTCTTTGGATTCCCTGTCTATGGACTCTCCTTTTGAATCAGTTCATATTCTGAAAAACTTCTTAATTCATTAGTATGCTTTTTTTTAATGACATAAGAGCTGACAAAAATAAATGAGAAATTCACTCATTTATTAATCCAGCACATCTATCTATCTATCTATCTATCTATCTATCTATCTATCTATCTATCTATTCATCCATCCATCCAGCTAGAGAGTATCCACTATGTGCCAGGCATTATTCTGTGTTGGGGATTCACTGTTGAATAATCTCTGTCTTCCTGGATCTTATGCATTAATGAAAATATTCACAAAGCCTTTCTCTTCCTTCTCAGGGTCATGTTTTAAGGAGAGGTAGTGGGTATAGTTAAGGATATCAGCCAGGTTTCTATTCTGGGCTGATTATGTAGCTGAGGAAACCTACCCTGAGATAGAAAATATAGGAAAGGAAGCAAGTCAATGAGAAAAGATGATAAATTTACTTTAAAAAATATATATTTTATTATATATATTTGAGGTTTGTTGTAAGCCTCAAGTGACAAATCCACTTTTGTACCAATTAGTCTAAAATGCCTGTGGTGAAATCAGGTTGACATTTCCCTGAGGCAATGACTTCATCCCAGAGACAATGTCTGATGGGTTAGCTGTAGGGAAGCAATGAGAGGGAATTGATTATCCTAGAGAGAGCTCAGAATTCTAAAGCCACCTCTCAGAAAACAAAATAGCTCAGGCCCCTCACATACCTTCTAGGAATTATTGGAATTCTCAGTATGTATGGAGCAGACAGAGAAATTTCTAAGATATTATATCACTGACTTAGTTCAAATTCTTTAGCCTCCTTTTATTCCAGTTTGCTAACACTAACTTTTCCCCAGTCCTTCATTTGCCTGGGTATTTATCCTCAGGGTTGTAGTTCCAGGTAGCTGTCCCCAGACCCCATTTTGTCTGCACCTTTGGTGTGAGTTCTTGTCTCTACCTAGAAGACCATCTCTAATTGCCCCCAGGAAGCTCCTGTCGTCCTGCCCTCCAATTCCTCAAGGAAGGTTTCCCCGACAATGAAGTCTGAGTTAACTTCCCCTAAACGGGATTCCACAGAAACCTGTATTTGTGTCTATTCTAGCAAATATTATCTTATTTTTACTGCAATCATCACGTTGTCTTCTGTCCTCTTCCACTATGGTACACACTCCTCAAAATGATAGATCATTCTTATTTTGCTTTTTAATCTCCATGGTTTATATCTGCCTCTAGAAGGACTCACAATTTTTTATTGAATAGCAGGATATTTAATAAAATTTTATTTTTGGATTGTATTAATTTCATTGGAATAGAATTTAGTTTGCATTAAGCTCACTGGTAAAAATGAAAGAAAACACAATTGTTGACAAAAGGATACTCTTGCATTGATTTGGTATCATTTCTGTTATTTGAGAGTGTATATCATAGAGCCTTATACAGAATGTATCATGTTTTAAACTTTCAAATATATCTTTGCTTTTATCTGTCTCCTTTCCTTTGTCCTTCTCTAAAAAACCTGTTAATACAAAATAGAGAAAATAATCTATAATAATCAAACCTCTCCTTTACTCCTCATTCTTACTACCATTGGCCAGAATTCCTTCTTTTTACAAACTGTCTTAAGTCAATTTGGCTCTTCAACTGTCTTCAGGTTTGTTGTAAGCACCTGAAGACTCTGGTAGGTAGATAGTATGTGCCATATCTCCTACCCCACACCCTCACCTGCATGTGGTATATTACAAAGAAAGCAAGCCTAGGTTAAACTCTGTCCAACATGCAAGCATATATTAGGCAAGAGGCATAAAATGGTTATTACTGCCCTGTCATTTAGTCTGGAAAAATCTCACACTATCCTTAAGCCCTTTAACTCATGTTTTCAATGAAGAGTTAATTTTGAGGCTAACATATAACACTCTGATGGCAGCAATAGTAATCAGCATTGTGATATAGTCAAGTGACAGCTTCTTCTGTAAAGTGGATGAAAAAAATGACAAATGAGGTTGCATACCAAAAGTCATTCTTTGCTTGCCATACATATTCTTATACTTAATTGGAAAATCTTTCTAAATGACCACAGGACTGGAAAATACTTATCCATATAATAATTAACAAAATATATTTTGTATTTTCATAAGGACATCTGAAGTATTAAGTAACCAATTTTAAGTGTTAATTTCTGATTAAGATATTTATGTATTGCTTTGTAACAAATTAACTCCAAAACCTTAGTACTTAAAAATAACAGATATCATTTATTTCCTCACAGTTCTGCAATTTTGCTAAGAGTCAGTGAAGAGAACTCTTTTTTGCTCCACTTGGAATCTTTTAGGAATGAAATGTCCAAAATGACCTTTGTGTCTCAGCAAAGACAGTTGGAAAAGAAGACTGACTAGCCTGCCGGCTCTCTTCCCCTCTCTGTCTCTCTCATTCTCTCCATGTTACCTTTCTGTACGCTTAGCTGGGACTACTTTACCTTTTGGCAGCTTCAGGGTACTAGACTTCTCCCGAACATAAAAGCATAAGCTAAGATGGGAGACTAGCAGCAGGTCTTGATGCCATTCTCACGGACAGGAAACAAAAGGGTCAGTGAACACTGGCCCTGTAAGGCTGATCATCTGAGAAACGAGTTGGGACCAATTAAAGCAGAAGAGGAACACAGGAAGCAGAGAAGAGCAAAGCTGGGCACCCGCCTATCTGGGCTCAGCATGGAGCTAGGAAAACCTTTCCAACATGGGAAAGGGTGAATAACTGAGAGTGTCCAGGGGCATTCATGCTCTCCACACAGAACTGTGCAAGACTGGGATAGGGAGAATCCCCTAGCTCCTCTGCACCCACCCCACACCCACCAGCCTTCAAGACTGAAGCAGAGAACCACTTGGATGTTAAGCAGAGGTAATTCTCAAGTCCAAGGGGACCTCTACAAGCTTTGGTCCCCAAAGCCTACCAGCACTGGTGCCATAGACCCAACAGAGGCCATAGTTGTGGTGCCTTGGATTAGTTAGATTGCTCCAACCCCCCCCCCCTACCCCCACACCACTCATCCCCAACCCCCCACACCTCCACCCTCCCATACCCCCCCATCAACCCTACCAGAGGGGATTTGGCACCATCTTTCAGCCCAGTTGTCTCCCTTTAGCCTGAACTAGGCCAGTCACTTTACCATCCCTGCCTCTAGTAGTCAGGTAGGCAATGCTTGCTAGAGTTTCCAGCCCAGTGGTCTTGCTTCTGTGTGAACTCAACTGGAGGGTGCAGCCAGAAGCACCTGGCAGGGCAGGCATTCCCACAGACCCCAGCTGCTGATAGCCAAGCAGGTAATGCCCACTAGAGCTTCTGATGCTGTGGTCCTGCTTCTGTGAAAACTTAGCTGGACAGCACAGCTTCTATTGTCCTAGGAAACATGGATAGCAGGGTGCATGACCCACCCACCTCCACCACTGATAGCCAGGTGGGAAAAGCCTTCTAGAGCTTCTGGTCCAGCAGTCCTGCTTGTATGGGAACTTAGCTGACAGGCATAGACTTCTTTTGTCCCTGGAGGAACGCAGATGCTCCACCCTACCCTCCTGCTGATAGCCAGGTGAGCCATACCTGTTAGAGCTTCTGGCTCAGCAGTCCTACTTCTTCCTGAATTTGCCAAAGGGCACAGGAAACACCCAGATGACAGAGCAGGCAACTCCACCAGCACCAACCTCTCCTTGCTAGACAGGCCACACCTACTAGAGCTTCCAACCCAGTGGTCCCAATTCCACCTAAACTCCCCAAGCAGGCACTATCCTCTGTTTCACAGGAAGCACACAGACAGCAGATTAGGGCGAACCTGACAATACAGCTTGTCTGCCAACTGCAGCCCCTGCCTGAGGGAGCCTTGTGGGCCATAACAAAAGAAATGTGTGCATGGAGACAGTAATCAGAGAGGGCTCCTCCAAGAGCCAGGAGTGGATTAGAAGTGAAGCCATTCAACCAAGCACACCTGTACCATAATCAACCCCTCAAAGAATAAAACAACAACAATAAAATCCATCCAAAGGACAACAACTTCAAAGATTGAAAGAACATAATCCCAAACAAATAAGGAAAAAACAGTTAAAAAAATAACTCTGGAAACTCAAAAAACCAGAGTGTCTTCTTACCTCGGAACAACCACAATAGCTCCCTAGCAATGATTCTCAACCAAGCTAAAATGGCTGAAATGTCAGAAATATAATTAAGAATATGGATAGGAATAAAGATGATCAACACACAGGAGAGAGTCAAAATCCAATCAAATAAATCTAAGGATTACAGTAAAACAATACAGGAGCTGGTAGACAAAATGGCCATTGTAAGAAAGAACCAACTGATCTTATGGAGCAGAAAAACACACTAGAAAAATTTCATAATGCAATCACAAGTATTAATCGCAGCATTGACCAAGCTGAAGAAATAATCTCAGAGCTTAAATACTGCCTCTCCAAAATAAATTAGAGAAAAATAAAGGAAAAACAATAAAGAATGAACAAAAACTCTGACAAATACGGGATTATGTAAAGAGACCAAATCTGTAACTCATTGGTGTCCCTGAAAAAGAAGGTTAACAGCCAAGCAACTTGGAAATCACATTTCAGTATATCATCCATGAAAATTTCCCCAACCTTACTGGAGAGGTCAACATTCAAATCAGAAAATGCAGATAACCCCTGCAAAATACTACACCATCCCCAAGAAGACCATCCCCAAGACACATAGTCATCACATTCTTCAGTGTGGAGATGAAAGAAAAAATGTTAAAGGCAGCTAAAGAGTAGGGGCAGGTTACCCACAGAGGATACCCTGTCAGGCTAACAGCAGACTTGTCAGCAGAAACCTTGCAAACCAGAAGATATTGGGGGCATATATTCATCATTCTTACAGAAAATAATTTTCAACCAAGAGTTTCATTTTCAGCCAAACTAAGCTTCATAAGGAAAGGAGAAATAAGACCCCTTTCAGCTAATCAAATGCTAAGAGAATTTGTTACCACCAGACCTACCTTACAAGAAGTCCTGAAGGGAGGGCTAAATATAGAAAGGAAAAACCATTCCTGGCCACTACAAAAAAAAAAAAAAAAAAAAAAAAACACACACACACACACACACAAGTACACAGACCAGTGATGCTATAAAGCAGCCACACAAACAAGACGGCATAATAATCAGATAACCAGATATTTGGGATCTCAACTCAACTTGAGCAAATGGACCTGATAAACATATTATAGAACTCTTCACCCAAAACCAACAGAATAGGCATTCTTCTGATCTGTACATGCCACATACTCTAAAATTACCCACACAATCAGGTATAAAACAATTCTCAATTTCTAAAAACCCAAAAGTGTTCCAATCATGCTCTCAGAATATAGCACAATAAAAATAGAAACCAATGATTAAAAAAAAAAAAAAAAAACACACACACTCAAAACCATAAAATTACATAGAAATCAAACAACCTGCTCCTGAATGAATTCTGGGTAAATAATAAAATTAAGTCAGAAAATAAGAAATTCTTTGAAACTAATGGGAAAAATGATACAACATTCCAGAATCTCTGGAATTAGCCAAAGCAGTGTTCTAAGGGAAACTTATAGCACTAAACATTTACATCAAAAAGTTAGGAAGACTTCAAATAAACAGCCTAACATCAAAATTAGAGGAACTAGAGAAACAAGAGCAAACCAACCCCAAGGCTAGCAGAAGACAAGAAATAAACCAAATCAGAGCTAAACTGAAGGAAATTGAGATGCAAATAAAACACAAAAGATCAATGAATTCAAGAGCTTGCTCTTTGAAGGAATTAATATGATAGATAGATAGACTGCCAGCTAGACTAATGAAGAAAAACAGAAGATCCAAATAAACGCAAAAAGAAATAACAAAGGGGACATTGCCACTGAACCCACAGAAATACAAAAAACCATCAGAGACTATTGTGAACACCTCTAAGCATGCAAACTAGACAACATAGTAGAAATGGATAAATTCCTGGAAACATACAACCACACAAGGTTGAACAGAGAAGAGATTGAATCCCTGAACAGACCAATAACAAATTCCAAAATTGAATCAGTAATAAAAAGCCTACAAATAGAAATAACCTGGGACCAGATGAATTTACAGCCAAATTCTACCAGATGTATAAGGAAGAACTGGTACTATTAATACTGAAACTACTCTGAACAAATGGGGGGTGGGGGGAGTTTCTCCCTAACTCATTAAAATCATCTTGATGCCAAAACCTGGAAGAGACACAACATAAAAATAAAACTTTGAATATCCTTGATGAACATAGATGCAAAAATTCTAAACAAAACACTAGCAAACCAAATTCAGCAGCACATCAAAAAGCTAATCCACCATGATCAAGTAGGCTCCATCACTAGAATGCAAGGTTGGTTTAACATACACAATTCAATAAAAGTGATTCACCACATAAACAAAATTAACAATAACCACATGGAAATCATAATAGATAATGAAAAGGCTTTCAATAAAATCCACCTCCCTCCCTTCTTGTTAAAAACCCTCAACAAACTAGGCATTTGAAGGACAATACTTCAAAATAATAAGAGCCATCTATGGCAAATACATAGTCAGTACATACTGAATGGGCTAAAGTTGGAAATAATCCCCTTGAAAACTGGCACAAGACAAGGATGCTGTCTCTCACCACTCCTATTCAACAGTACTGGAATTCCTAGCCAGAGCAATTAGGCAAGAGAAAGAAATAAAACACATCCAAATAGGAAAAGAGGAAGTCAAACTATCCCTGTTTGCAGACAGTATTATTCTATACCGAGAAAACTTCAAAGTCTCTGCCCCAAAACTCCATGACCTTATAAACAACTTTGGCCAAATTTTAGGATATAAAATCAATGTACAAAAATCAGTAGCAGTCCTATACAACAACAATATCCAAGCTGAAATCCAAATCAAGAATGAAATCCCATTCACAATAGCCACAAAATGAATAACATATCTAGGAATGCAGCTCTGCAATAGAGCTTTAGGGCAAACACTATGGGGTTTTCTTGGTATAGAATCTTATTGTCTGCAAACTGGGATATTGTGGCTATTTACTTGTGGCATTTTGAACAATGTTCTGTAATTCTCACTGAAGAGGTGAAAGACTTCTAAATGAGAATTACAAAACATTGCTCAAAGAAATCAAGGATGACACAAACAAATGGGAAACATTCTATGCTCATGGATAGGAAGAATCAATGTTGTTAAAGTAGTCATACTGCCTAAAGTAATTTACAGATTCAATTCTATTCCCATTCAACTACTGGTGACATTCTTTGAAGAATTGGAAAAAACTTTTAAAATTCATATGGAACAAAAAAAGTGCCTGAATAGCCAAGGCAGTCCTAAGCAAAAGACTAAGCTGAAGTGATCACATTGCCAGACTATACTACAAGGCTACAGTAACCAAAATAAGATGGCAGTGGTATAAAAATAGACACATAGAACAATATGGAGAACCGAGAAATAATGCTGCACACCTACAACTATCTGATTGACAAAACTGACATAAACAAATAGTAGGGAAAGGACTCCCTGTTTGATAAATGGTGCTGGAATAACTATTTGACAAATGGTTCTGGAATAGCCATATGCAGAAGATTGAAACTGGACCCTTTCCTTATACCATATACAAAAATTAACTCAAGGTGGATAAAAGACTTAAGTGTAACCTTCAAACTATCAAATCCCTGGAAGATAACCTGGGAAACACTATTCTGAACATAGGACCTGGTAAGGATTTCATGATGTAGACACCTAGAGCAATTGCATCAAAAACAAAAGCTGACAAATGGGACCTAATTAAACTAAAGAGCTCCTGCACAGCAAAAGAAATATTAACAGAGTAAACCAGCAAACTACAGAATGAGGGAAAATATTTGAAAACTATGAATACAGCAAAGGTCTAGGATCCAGAATCTATAAGAAATTTGAATAAATTTACAAGCAAAAACAATCCCACTAAAAAATGGGCAAAGAACATGAACAAACAGTTTTCAAAAGAAGACACACATGTGGGCAACAAGCATATGAAAAGACTGCTCAAAATCACTACTCATTAGAGAAATGCAAATCAAAACCACAATGAGATGTGGTCTCACACCAGTCAAAATGGCTATTAATAAAAAGTCAAAAAATAACATGCTGTCAAGCCTACAGAGAAAAGAGAATACTTATATACTGCTGGTTGCAATGTAAATTAGTTGGCAATTTCTCAACAAACTTAAAACAGAATTACCGTTTGACAAGCAATCAATCCCATTATTAGATTCCCAGAAGAATATAAATCAATCATTCTAACCTAAAGACACATGCACATATATGTTCATTGCAGCAGTATTCACAAAGTGCAAGGCAAAGACATGGAATCAAACGAAGTGCCTATCAATGGTAGACTGGATTAAAAATGTGTGGTACATATACACCATGAAATAGTATAAAGTCATAAATAAGAATGCTGCATGTCCTTTGAAGCAGTATGGATGGAGCAAGAGGCCATTATTGTGAACAAACTAACACAGGAACAGAAAACCAAATACCACATGTTTTCACTTACAAGTGAGAACTAAACTTTGAGCACCTGTGGACACAGAAGAGAACAACAGACACCAGGACCTCCTTGAAGGTGGAGGGTAGGAGGAGGTTGAGGATTGAAAAACTACCTATTGGATACTATGCTTATTACCTGTGTGATGAAATAATCTGTACACCAAACCCCCACCACACACAATTTACCTATAAAACAAACATGCACATGTATTCCTGAACCTAAAATAAAAGTTAAACAAAAGCAGAAGGTGTCAGGCTCATTGTGTCTAGGCTCAAATATTCCAGAATGCTGCATTCAGTTGGTCAAAGTTTGCACAGGACAAACCCAGATTCAAGATGAGTAGCACAAGATGTAACCTTAAAGAAGTAGTGCTATGGTCACGTTGTGGAAGAACTGTGGGAAGGGAGACTCAGGGTAGCTCCCCAGGCTGCTGTTGTGTAAGTACAGCTCTTCAATGCAGCTGGTCTGAATTCAATGACATATACGATATAGAACACATTATCTGATCCCCATAGACTCCATTCACAATGTGAACAGATCAAGGATAACACCATAAATATTTTTTTTTTCTCTGAAATCCAGCTAGGTGTTTATCACCAGTTCCTATTTTAGAAACTTGGTATATGCCCTGGGAATGTCTCTCTATGGCTCTTAGACACACTCTCTGGTATCTGTGTTCCATCCTCCCTCTCTTTCCAAAAACACTGAATTGAGTTGCAACTGAATAGCTTTTTAATAAGTTGAAGGATAGGAGAGCAGAAGTCTCTATATTTTGACACATCTCTGGCCGTTGTGTTACAAACACATATAATTATTTTAAATTGTGGATTCCCTTACTATCAGATAAGTGGTTCATACCCTTAGACAAAAGCCACACTTGTGAATCTCCTTAAGACATATTTCTTTCTATTTTGGGCTTGGATCAGTGCCCAAAAGATTCTCATGAGCCATTTTGCTACAAAGAGAAGATCTATAAAGCATACTTAATATATTCATATGCCCATTTCTGCAGCAGAGACTGTTGAGGAAATACCATCTTGAATCTTTCTGAGATTTCAAAAAAGTTAAAACTTTGTTGTGTTATTTATTATGAGGCTAAATTTGGTGAAATCACTTGGGATTCGACCATTGTTCTGAAACTATTTTTTTTTTTTTACTTTGATAATCTTTTCTATTTTTCTAAGCAAGAATGAGGATGAGAAATAGTTTATTTTCAAGTCTGTCATGTCCTAGCTCCTTTATATTGCACTAAATTCTTTTTAAATGCTGAACATTCTTTCCACATCTCATTTTTTCTAAACTTTGTTATACTCAACTAAAAGAACTTTGTCATAATCAATGAAAAGGAGTGCAACTAAAAAGAGTTAGCACTTTCAACAGCCTAGAAATATTCCTACTCAGATCACAAGATCATTAGGGTTTCTTTCTATTGTCCACATTGCCACAGGTATTAAATTTGCTAATTTTTTTTTCTGCCAGTTGATCACTCAGAATCCCTGCAATAGCAACCTCATCCTGTTCTTACAACCTTTGCTAACAGCCTCCTTGAGAATCTTAGTCTCTACCCAATACCTGGTCCCCAAAATAAGGCAGTATGCTTTATCCTTTTGTTCTAACACCATCCCACTCTTAGATATAAATTTATTTTCTGTACATAAAATAAATTGTTTACAAATGGCATAAAATGACAAATTTTAAAAATGTTAGTGGGTTAAAGCAATAGATAAAATTTATTTGCTTACAGTTCAGCCATTTGGTGGGTCTAGTGAGGAGCTCGCTCGCTCTCTGTCTCTCCCTCTGTCTCCCCCCCCTTCCTTCCTCCCTCCTCCATCTCCCTCTCTTCCTTCCTCCTCCCTCCTCTCTCTGTTTCACCTATGGCCAGTCCATATGGTTAGCTTGACATTTTTATTATAAAACATGACCATCTCAACTTTCTTGAACTTCTTACATGGCGGCTCCCTTTTTGGAACACAAAAGCAGAAGCTGCCAGGTCTTCTTAATTTCTAAGCTCCTGAAATACCACTATTTGGGGAGTCCTAAAACGTTACCTCTGTTACTTTCATACTGCTGTCACTGAGTCAACCAATATTAAAGGGAAAGAAAACGTCACTTCTTAGTGGCAGAATAGCAAATTCAATCTGAACCTGAAAAAATTAATGTAGGTTAAAGATAAGGTTGCAGACTTAGTTATGTGATCTACGAAACCTTAAAATATTAACCAAATATTCCTAAGGTATAGGTGAAAAGTAATTCAGGCACACACATCCATCATGCTATTTATACTAACATATTTTCAACTTACAAACAATATAATTCTCTGAACTCTGTTCTAGTTAGTGCCTCTGCGGATTACAGTAGTCCTTCCTTTTCTACACTTTCAAATTCCATGGTTTCAGTTACCTGTGTGCAACCATAGTCCAAATATATTACAGAATTTTGAGAGGAAGAGAGTTTACATTCATGTAATTCTTAATACAGTATATTGTTGTGATTGCTCTATTTTATACTTAGCTATTGTTAATATTTTATTATGTCTAATTTATAAATTCAACTTTATCATAGGTATGTATGTATACAAAACAGGTACATACTGTATATGGTTCAATATCATTCTCAGTTTATATCACCCATGAATAAGGGGGGACTACTGTACAAACAAATTGCCCTTTATTTTGGGTGGCACACCCTAAGTGCAGAGATATCAAAGACTGCTAGTTGTAGCTGGAAACCATCATTCTCAGCAAACTATCGCAAGAACAGAAAACCAAACACTGCATGTTCTCACTCATAGGTGGGAACTGAACAATGAGATCACTTGGACTCGGGAAGGGGAACATCACATACTGGGGCCTATCATGGGGAGGGGGTAGGGGAGAGGGATTGCATTGGGAGTTATACCTGATGTAAATGACGAGTTGATGGGTGCTGACGAGTTGATGGGTGCAGCACACCAACATGGCACAAGTATACATATGCAACAAACCTGCACGTTATGCACATGTACCCTAGAACTTAAAGTATAAAAATAAATAAATAAATAGATAAATAGATAGATAGATAAATAAATAAATAAATAAATAAATAAATAAATAAATAAATAAATAAATCAAAGACTGCTGGTTGTAACTTTCCTGTGAGTGTCCACGGCTGCTCTTATACATTGTCTTACTCACATAATAGTGGCCTGATTTTTCAGAGCTTCAGAGGCACACCTAAGAGCGATGGAGGGACTGAGGCATAGCTTGCCTTATGGTGATGTTCTAGTTGATAGTGCCCCTCTTTCCTCTCTAAGAGCTCTCTTCAGTCTCTGCTGACACAGCTTGAAACTCCAGAGATGTTCGTCACCCACATGTGGTCATTTCTAATTATTTCTGCTATATATGTAGCCCAGCACTCGCTTCCCTCCTTTTGCTCTATTTCTTCTGCATTCCTGCTTTTTCCTCTCATTTTCTAGCCAGTAGCTCATTCTTCTATTGCCATTGCTCAGGCTCCTTAGGTTATTGTAACTATTTCCAGTTGAAAAGAATCTCTTGTGTGTCTTTATTTTTTATTTCTTTCTTTGATCACTGTAATCACTTCCTAACTTCACCATCAGGTTTACTTTTCCTTGATATTCTTCGGAATGATTGGATTTATGTCTGAGTAAATTGAATGATACTCAAAGAGTAAAAAAGAACAAAAACTTATAAGAACAATAAAAATTCCATTTAAAAATAGTCATCTTTTACTAATCATACAGGTTATTTTTATTTGAATAGATTTAGGGGTACAAGTGCTGTTGTGTTACAGGGATATATTGTGCAGTACTGAAGTGTGAGCATTTAGTGCACCTATCAGCCAAACAGTGTACATTGTACACAATAGGAAGTATTTCATCCCTCACCCCACTCCCACCCACCCACCTTTTAAAGTTTCCAATGTCTATTATTCTACTCTAATTGTATAGTTTTCTTTAAAATGTAAAAGCAGGTAAACATTCTTCAATATAAATTCCAAGAACCACTGCATTTGGGTTAATTGGATTGATTTTTCTAATAATTGGATCTATTTTAAAGGTAGAAAAGCCTTTAAAACATGTTACTGCAGTCTGAGATTTATTCACCATTAGCAGGGGAGAGAAAGGGAAATAAAGTTTTATCTGTTTTGAGTACTACATTTGTTATTCTCCTACGTTTAAGCAAGAAACTTTTTCACAAAATTATACAAATGTTTATTTTTATTTTGCATGTATGCTATATTCATAATGTTCTTGAATTTGGGGTTTAAATAATTAGAAACACATACAAAATTTTAGTTGAAAGTCAGCTTAGAGATCACAGAGTTTAAATCCCTGATTCTGTATTTTAGAAAACTAAGAGTAAAATGACTGAACTAAGTTTACACAGCTACTAAGAACAGAAATAGAAGAACCAAAGTCAGCCATGGCCAAAACACTAATAAGTCTGTTTTTTGGTCTTTATGGAGAATTTTTTATGGAATTACTTGGTCCCTAGATTTTTGTTGGCAAAAAAGTTGGTAAAGGAAACAGGAAAAAGCCTGGAGACTAAATTTCTCTGGATAAGAAATAAAAAGGAGTCAACTGTAAAGGAAAAAAAAAAAAAACTGAAATGTTAAGGATGGTAGATAAGGGATACATGACGTGTGTCATAAAAAAGCTGAAGGTAAGACAGGGTAGAGAGATGAAAGAAGCTCTGGGCCAGCTCTTAAAAATGTGGAGTTTATGGAGAGGAAAGAATGTATAAATACACATCTTAGAAAATCTTGTTGTATGACTACACTTATTCTGCCTCCCTTTGGTCTTTATAAATCTTCAGTAGATATGCTGTACATTTTAGTATTATTATGGCATTGTTTGCATTTATTTTTGCTGTGATAAAATTAAATTTAAGAAATGAGAAAGATTGTTTAGTAAGTTATAGTTCAAGATATCTTGCATAAATTGTGCTGCCCTTCTGACACACTATTTGGTAGATGGATGATGATTTTGCATAACTTTTAATGAAATAATAGTCAATATATATTGATCACATGTTCAGAGCCAGAAGGCCTGTTAAGCACATTACAAAAAACATGTAACTTTCTTATCACAGCTCTAAGAGGTAGAATCTGTTACTATCTCCATTTAAAAACAAAGAAATTAAACTAACGTCAGAAATATTAAATAATTTGTCTAAGTCACAGTTAATAGGTTGCACAAGGGAAAAAAAGTTATCAGGACATGAGAACATTCAATAATGAAGTCATCACCAAGTCCCTGCCCCTCAAGCATGCTTCTCAGGTTAACATCAGTGTGCAGTTTAACTGATCACATCAATATCAAAGTCTAAGTCGACTTTATTTTCTCTCCAACTGTCCAATGTTGAAACATAGGACAAATCCTATGCAAATTGTTTATAAAATAAAAAATGTATATCTTACAAAAGATAAAGGATTTCTCAGTGTTGATTAAATTGACATTGAAAACCACTTAATTATATGCAGAATCACAAATAAATGAGAATATTGCAGGATTGTACCAGTTAAGAATTGAAGAAAATAAAGTCTAGGCCACATACAGCTGTGGTCCCAGCTCTTCTGGAGGTTAAGGTGGGAGGATTGCTTGGACCTGGGAGACCAAGGCTGCAGTAGTGAGCCATGATCACACACTGCACAACAAAAAAAAAAAAAAGAGAGAAAGAGAAAAGCAAAGAAAGAAAAAGAAAGAAAGAGAGGGAGAGAAAGAAAGAGGAAAGAAAGACAGAAAGAAAGGAAAGAAAAGAAAAAAAGAAAAGAAAGAAAGAAAGAAAATGATAAGGATAGTGACAAGATAGGCACTTTAAAAGAAAATGCTGTAAATTTAACAGATTAAGTAAAGCTCTGGGTAAAACTGATGAAGTCTTAGAGTAGCTTTATAATAATAACCTAACTTGTGACACTGCTGTTTGAAGTAAAAATCAAAGAAAATATGTTATTTCATATAATTTTATAGTTTTAGGAGACACACTGACACTGCCAAAATAAAAGGAAAGAAAAACCTCAGAAATAATATATTCCTGATTCATTCTTGGTCTATTCTAATAATTAAAGCATAATTATATTTTCTGTAATTTGTTGAATATAAAATATAAAATCAGAAACTTGTATCTTGAGATAATATCATAAGAAAATACTTCTGCATATTCACTGAAACTTTTGTGACATTTGTGAATAGATTGTTTTCAAGTGGTCTTATCAGAATACCAGTTATTCTTAGCTTCTTTATTAGCAACCTCTACTTTTGGAAACAAAGAAGTCTCCAACATCATTAGAAAAAATTATTTAGACCCTTTCTTTTTTGTCACTCAAATAATTATTATGCCTGTGGAAGGTATACTCTGGTGTTTTAAACATTATTTTTTGAATTTCTACTAAAATTAGAGTGTATGATCTAGAAATGTGTTCCTATATTCACATTTAGTTATTTTCCCTATGGATTTTGTTGCTTATGCAAATTATTTTTCTATGTCTTATTGTTGTCATTTCTACTTATTATCTGAAGGCAGGCAGTCGACATTGAAGATGTTGAAGTTGAAGCTTTTGTATAAAATTATGAGGAGATAAATGGCAGCACCAACTCCTACAAAAAATATTCTTGAAGGTTTCTTCCAGGCTATTTGATATCATCTCTCTAAATTTAATGTTCAGTCCCATATAAACAAAATTAAAAATTTTTCTGGAAAAATTTGACTAAACAATCTAAAGCTATCAGACAATATAAAATTCAACTTACTCCAAATGCAAGAAAGCAAAAATGCTTCTGAGGAAGTGCTTAAGTGACATAATAATAGCATGGCCTATTTCTCAATGTCATTTCCATGTACACATCCAACTTACATTTAAAATAATAATTGCCTAAATCAAGAGAGTGGAGGGAAAATGAAAATATCTAACTCTCACATTCAAAACAATGATGAGTACAATTATATGTGTATGTAAGTGTGTATGTGGTGTGTTCCAAATTATAAGCAACTTTGAAGAAAAAATGCAATTGTTAAAACAATACTTTTGTGATCATATTTTCCTCAAACCCAAGAGATCTTCTTATTTGTGTTAAGTTTGTGAAAATTTGTTTTGAAACGTAGTTGCTTTTATTACAGCAACAATACAACTAAAATATTTAATTAAAATTATAAAAAATGAGTCTGATTATAGACTAAAAAAAAGTTAATACTATTCTAAAGTGATATTTGTATCATATGGACATATTATCTTCTTTCTTCAAATTAAGCTTCATTGTGAATGCTTCCCTGGCCTCTCAGTGACAATCCATCCTTTCCTTATTCGTATTCCTGTAACATTGTTTACACATTCCTTAAGTAGTTATCATATCACTCTGTAGTCAGTTTACATGTCCATGAGTTTTCTGGACAGCAGTTTGCTGGACCATTCATGAAATTTTATTTTCATTTCTGTTCCCAGGATTTTGGGTGGGCCTCGCACATAGTAGGCACAAAAAAACATGTTTTCTGATTATATCATAAAGAAAAGTTTTCTCTAAAAATGTATTCCTATACTACTTAACACAGTGATGTGATAATCAAAATATATAGTTCCATATTCTTTGGGAAAATTTTCCAGGAAGGGTCAATTTTTGGGTTAAAATTACATTACATTAAAAAAAAACCAAAAAAACAAAAAACTGCAGCACGTTTGTTTCTCCCTGAGATTGATTTTCCTTAGGTTTACAAGGAAAAACACTTCTGAGTCCCTTTGCTGCAAAAGGGCTGGATCAGCTAAGCTTCTTATTTGTTTGTTTGTTTGTTGTACATCTGAGAGCGCACAAGGAATAGGAGCAGGCTAACATATGCATTGAAAAGTAAGTCCCTTAAAATCTGCCTTTTTTACAGAAATGATTAGTTTCTTTGGCATTCACTAACCTAGCTAGTACATTTTATATAGTAACAGGAATATTGGTGTTCTATTTAGCATTCAGCAGGCCCAACTGCATATAGAAATAGAGCTGTGGCTTTATGACTATGCTGCATATTTATTTTATAATAACAAAAGTTAAAAGAAGAGAAAGAGAAACACATTTTTCCTCTAAAGTTTCATGTTGGGCTTCCTGAAACTGAAACTACTATCATAATTGAATTTCCAAAAATTTTAACCTGACAAACAAATGTATTCACAGCTGAGAAAAATAACAAGGGCTACCTCTCCCTCTCATACGTTACTTCCAGGTCAGGAATAGTACCAAGTCTAATGTACCAAGAAGGTCTAGCCCAAGAGGTAGGTCATCGTAATGACATGGCGGCACACAAGAAGGCCAAGTAACTTCTCAGCTAGTGTAGAGCATCTCCAGTGATGGACTATGTTCCCTTCTTCAGTTTAGGGGTATAGCGTGCCCCTCCAAATCTCATAACAAGAAGTCAGAGTGTGGAAAAATATGTGAAGTTAGAATTTTCATAGAATGATCAAAATATATACAGCCAGGTGGTTGTGAAAGACAAATTGAAGATCTGTTTCCTCTAGAGGTTAGTTTCCTCATGTGCATTTTGGGGATAATATCTACAGTATTAGAATTAGAATAATGAGAATAAAAGCTCCTGCTAAGAGAACGTAAATGTATACAATAAATGTGTTCACATATTTAGTGTTTTGGTTTTTCTTTTTAAAGTGATAAAGATCTTTTGACCCCTGTTCAGAGAATCACCCATATTATGAAGAAACTTGAAACCATCTGAGGAAGGTTAGTAGAGCTTCAGAAAGTTACAATTTTCCAAATAGTGACTGGATTGTTACATGGAAAAGAGATGATACTTGCTTTACATGGTATTAAAAAGCAGAATGAGGACTATTATGGACTGAATGTGTTCCTCAAAATTCATATGTCCAAGCCCTAACCCCCAATGTGACTCTATTTGGAAATAGGGAAGTGATCAATGTTCAATGAGGTGATAAGGATGGGGCCCTAATCCAATAGGGTTGTTGCCCTTATAAGAAGAGAAAGAAACTAGAGAGCTCTATCTCCTTCAACCATTTGAGGACACAGTGAGAAAGAGGCCATCTGCAAGCCAGAAAGAGAATTCTCACCAGAAACCGAATCGACTCGCACCTCAATCTTTGAATTTTTAGCTTCCAGAACTCTGATTAAGCAAATGTTCTGTTGTTGAAGCCACCCAGTCTATGGTCTTTTGTTACAGATGCCGAAGAAGTAAGATAAGAACTAATGAGGTGGTTATGGGAAAACAGATTTTATTGTAAAGTATGAAGGTATTTCAGAGTCTAAGAACAAATGACATACTTCAAGTAGTACAGAATTTTCCATAACTGATGAATTTTAGACGTAGGCCAGCAAACAATTTTACAGGGAGTTTATCAAAGCTGTTCAAATATGAGAAGTATTTAAATTAGGTTAATGGTTCCCAAACATTGATTAATAAACAAATACATTCTAATTATTCTTGGGTAAAATAAGAATTTTTTTTTCAGTTTCATACATTTATTTAAAAATTAGAACATTTTAAATCTCATCATCTTTTCTATTTTTTTGGCAACAGAATATTCTTTACTTAAATATACAAGTATGTGAGAGTTGTTAATGCTCTTGTTGAGAAAAATAATAAGTAGACAACTTTTAAATTCTCCCTCTTTATGCCCAGTAATATAGGAAAAATAGGATATTGTATGAAAGGGAAACTCATACATAAATTTCTCTTTGATGACAAAATTATTGATAATCTTAATCCTGCAAGACACTGGACTCATTTGGCCACTGATTGTAGCAACTTCCCAGTTAGTATTTGATATTTCTTCTGCTTTGAGATATGCTGCTGTCTATCATACTACTGCTTTGCCTACTCTAAACTATGAATTTCTTCAGTTTCCATTTTCTGGCATTGAATTCTTGGCATAATTTAGATACCATCTCAACTCAACATGACCCCAGATTATTTTTATCTGCATGTATATTTGCCATACGCCATAAACTATGTGACTTGGATTTTGGAATAGACACTGAAGAGTGAGGAGAGCCAACTTCCAATAGTCCAGGAAAGGTACTGCAATCCTCATTCATGGCTAACATAGAAATGATGGGAAAGGTTTTCATCCTGAGATCTGAGGGTGGCTAGTTTGGCAGTGGAGATTGAATGTTCTTGTATTGGAAGACCCCACATGAAGCTACTCAGACCACACTCCTTGGGAAGGAATTGTATCCTAAATACCTGTAGGTACCAGAACATTTCGGTGATGTATTGCAGTTGCTCTCTTTTTAGGTGCAATTCAACAGTATATTGTCCACCAAGTTTTGCCACTTTGAAGGAGGCTTAACCTACCAGGAAGAGCTCTAAAGCATCATAACTTTCTGGCACCCTCTGGTGAAAGAGCCTTTCAGATGTTATCTTGACAGTCTCTATCGAGTTCTAAGCATTGATGCGCAAACACCTATGGACACAGATTGGCAAAGGGACCAGGAATAGACACCACCTGGGCAAAAGAAACAAGTTTAGCTTTTCTAAATGACACAGAAAGAATTCTGTATGGACAGGATATTCAATCAGGAATTCAGCATCATTATCCAGCAACAGGAGACATACTCATTTTAGTTACCAAAAGACACGGCTCCCATCAGACCTTATGGAAATGTCCCTTATTTCTTCAGTCATACTTGAATGCAAGCTGCATAGAACACAGCCTTGCTTAAATAACTAATGAAAAATACTCTTCCTTGAATAGGTTTGCTTAATCAGGCTTGGCATTAGACTACATCAATGGTGAAAAAAACACTGCTCTTGGGCCAAATCTGACCTGCCACCTGTTTACAAGTTAAAGTTTTGTTGGAACACAGCTACCACACTTTTTAATGTATTGTCTTGTGCTGCTTCACACTAGAGCAGCAAATTTGAGTAGCTGAGACCGAGACCAAGTGGCCCTCAAAACCCAAAACTTGTTCTCTGTCCCTTTATGGAAAAAGTTGCCTGGCCTCACTTTTGCATAACTAGAATCAGAACACTTAGGCTTGAACCACTTCCCTTCCTTTCCCAACAGGCTTCCAAACTGTGTTCACACACATCCCTTTATGTAATGCTTCAAAAGTAGAAAAAGTGTAAGTTAGTCAGATATGTCTGAGAGTTGAGAAACGTCCTCCACATTTTTGCCAGAGCCTTGAAAAAATATTTTGAAGTAGTGGCAAAGAAGGATAGGCAATTTCTTTGTACCCTTTTCAGATGAAAAATAAAAATGTCACTTGTCATCTATCAACTCAATTTATTTGGCAGTAGAATTTGTGGTTTCTTTTTTTTTTTTTTTTTTTTTTTTTTTTTTTTTTTTTTTTTT